>NC_086384.1:18794187-19119753 GCF_036588685.1 Mytilus trossulus
GTTGTCGTTTGTTTATATGTTACATATTTGTTTTTTCGTTCATTTATTTTACATAAATAAGGCCGTTAGTTTTCTCGCTTGAATTGCTTTACTTTGTCTTATCGGGTCTTTTATAGCTGACTATAAGCAGTATGGGCTATGCTCATTGTTGAACGCCGTACGGTGACCTATAATTGTTAATGTTTGTGTCATTTTGGTCTTTTGTGGATAGTTATCTCATTGGCAACCATACCACATCTTCTTTTTTATATTTAAATTATCAAACTATTTTTTTTCATAACTTAACGTCATGTGTTTTGTTCATTGTCGAAGGCCACAAGGGGCCTAAAGTGGTTAATTTCTGTGACATATTGTCTGTTAAGGAAACTTGTCTCATTGATAATCATACCACATCTTCTTATTTTCATATTAAAAGTTATACAATAATGATTACATTTTTTTCTTTTCTTTGTTAAGCTGATTTAAATAAAATCGTATTGCCACTGCGGTTTACTATATAATTTATAAGGTGAGGTCATTGTTCGAATATCACATTTCAGATAACATAATGTTCAGGTGTTTCAATGCAATGGTTTAATACAAAACTAAATATGGACGTTTTCCACGTCTTAGGCCGTGTTCACACCAAACGCCGTGTAGAGTAAACATGTTTACAATTAGTTTAGTGTAGTGTACACTGGTTTCACATTACATTTGTTCACATCTGTACACCTTGTTTAGCTACCTGTACATAAGACTTGTTCCCACTTGTAAACTATATGTCATTTAAATGTTCATTACGTAGAACTGAATTCAAAATATTTGGACAATTTTTTAGCGGTAAGGGAACAACCATTTGTCTTCAAACGGGGGGTGGGGGTGGAAATGGAAATATTCCGATCCCCAATTTGATAAAAAAAAAATGGTCATACAGATGATAAAAAAAAAGGTCATACAGATGATATTTTTTTTTATTCTGAATCAAGAGTTTCCCCATACATTAGTAATAGTGTTAAATATTGAAAAAAAAGTATGTGATCACCAGCATCGGAAAAAAAAGGAATAAAAACGTACGCGCGAAAAAAATTCTGACTCAGATTAAAAAAATAACCCTCCCCCTTTTTTTAAGTTAAGTGGTTGCTACTTTTTGAAAGCCATTTTTATTATTTGTAGTAGTTTGAATATACTAGAGATGTCTCGATTACGCATGAGAAAACGTTAGCTGCAGCAGCGTACATACAGCCGAAAAAAAAAGGATTGAAATATTAGGGATCACTACATTTTTATCTTTTCTGTTTGTTTCAAATGGTATTTCTTCTCCAAGGAGTATTTGGTAAAGGAATAGGGTAACGTTTTTTTTAATTTATTTTAAGTGTTATTTAACGGATCTGAGATACTAGACAAACATATCATTTACCTCACACTTTTTTTAGTCCTGCATTTATGCGTGAATCGTTGTTTGAGTAAAGACCAGTGGCGAATATTGTTGTGTACGTCAAGTCGATTCGGGAAGACCTTTTCAAATGAATTAGGCAGCAACTATTTACTTCATTTTTTTGGGAAGGGGAGGGGGAGCCAAAAACTGTAAACATTTTTGGTTTCCAAAACAAAATCCGTAGCTCAACACCCCACCACCTTGCCTTTATGTTTTATACTCAACTATAATAGCCCCCCCCCCCCCCCCCCCCGCCCAAAAATCACTTGGTTGCTGCCTTATGGGTTCGGCAATGATGCTGCTTTGAGTCTTGATCAGGGGTTAATAAAGTACGTTAATTTTTTTTAACAAAAAAAAAAATCTTTAAAATTTAGACAATAATTTCTGTAAAGAACTATACTAATAATTATCAAAAATAGATTCCTCCTTAAATATATACACGGTAAAACTAATGTCCTAAATGCCTAGTTTTGTGTACACTTAACCTACACAAGGCCTACATTGACTATCGACTGTGTGTAGATAAAACATGATTTAAACTACATGTAAACATTGAGTTTTATCAATGGGAACGCAATTGTGTTTAGTTTACGTATGAGTTACACTAACACAACACCAAATTTAGGTCAATGTGAACACGGCCTAAGATTGTGGTTAACTATTTAATTCGTCTGCACGGTCTTTTAAGTATCGACCGTGACCTATCACCTGATATGACACTTTTGCTGAGTTTGAATTCGCATCGTTTTAAGACAAGTCTCGGTATTTGTTAATTCAGCGTTCAAGTATTTAGTTACGAAGTTTTTTTGTAATGCATATTGGAAATTGTAGAAGTACGGCGGCTTTGTGAAAAATTGTGCACATCCTGCTACAAGCATGAAATTTAGCATAGACCTTCCTTAACTATTACTCTTTCATTTCAGATAGGAAGGCATTTGAAAAAAAATGTCTCACTTCCGGTAAAATCCAAAATGGCGCACGTCATACTTGAATCGGCCCAATATCGAAGGCTAGTGTGTAAAAATGTGTTATTATCATGCTACTATCAAAACATTTGGTACAAACTTTTGTTTTTTACTACTTTTAGATAAATTAAATAGATAAGATGTCTTCAGAAACCCTACTTTCGGTTAAAATTCAACATGGTGGACATTGTACTTAAATAAGCTTATTTTTTAGGGAGGGTAATTGAAATATATTTTAACGTATTGCTACTATCATTATATTGTGCAGGACACTTTCTTTGGTGCTTCTGATGGATACAATGTATAAGACATAAGTCTTAAAAACCCTGACTTCCGGTTATATCGAAAATGGCGGACATAGAAATATCAATTAATTATTCAAATTTTCAACTTTTTTTAAAATGTAAAGACAATGTTTTTTTTTGTGCTGGTCATTAAAGTTTTGGCTTTAAGTTATCCCAAAAACCACTAATTCTATCATGTTGTACATGTTTAAACATAGAGTTGACACTTCCGGTAAAAATATGACGTAAATTTCAAAGATGAGTCCTCTATCCATTTCTTCGAAGTAGAGTTTTGGATAGATTGATTAAAACAAAATTAAATCACTATAGTACTAAAACTTTTTTTTTAATAACTACTATTTGACAGGAATACATGTTTTTTCTCAGTCACCACCACATGCACACAACGCAGTGCACGGGAAACAAGATTTTTCACATTAAAATTGACCGCGGCATCCTTTCTTACATCCACAATGTACAAGCTTCTGAAAAAATTACGAGGCCTCGGAAAGAGTTTTTTTCAAAGGGACCCTCTTTGTCCCTTCGCAATCCATCAGTGTCTGGACTGGATAGCATAAGAGCCAATCTCAAAGTCGTCTCACTAAACACCTGCATTAGTATATTGCACATTTCACATGCTTGAAAAGACTAGACCAAGTTGTGGGAATAGCCTCACTTATAATTAGCCTTCCGTTTTGTGAAAAAAAAGGAATTTCTTGCTTCGTTAATCGTGTTAGCTCCATCTGATAATTTTTTGCGATCTTAAATTAAAACCTCGGTGATTTAGGCTGATCAATTATCATTCTCTATGTTAAAGTCGCATCTTCAAATACCATCAATGTCTCCCACGCAGTCTTTTTTTCCTTTTCAAGCAAAGAGAGAACAGTATTACAACTGGTAAAGGTATTGGTCAGATATAAGTGTGTGTGATCACTCATTGCCTAGTGCATTTGAAAGGCCATTGATAGATATTAATCCAAAGATTCTTGCCTTCCCAAACCCAATCCATAGTTCGTCAGCCACTATGTCACGGAATAGCGAAATAGTATTGACAGCATCATCAGTGACTGTTAACCATGACTCGTTTAAGTTCGTGTTTCTCTGCATCAGACACATGCATCATGATGAAAGTGTCTGTCTCTTTATGTGAACCTGGTGCTAAACTTGAAATACATCACGTGGTGGATAAGATAGAACATCCTGAGCATTTGTTGCTACAACTACTATACTCATCAAAGACTTGATCCACTCTTGTTACAGTTTCAAGGTATTGTATTAAGGTAACTTAAAGGACATAATACCCAATCATCATACTCGTTAGGAAACACCTTGAAACTGTAACAAGTTCACAGTGGATGAAGTGTCGGATGCGAACACAGACAATACTGGTAGTTTGAAAGCTGCTAAAAGAAGCAAGAGCAACATTTAGGGGAAGAGGAATACACAGACGAATCCAGGGTTAAAGCATCCTCAAAATTGGCAATGTTTTCTGAGAGATGACGACAATAAAAAAGAACTTTTAAGTTTTCATTCACAGCAGCTTGCTCAATACAATTTTGATTACAAGATAGTTGTAGCAACAAATGCTCAGGATGTTCAATGTTATCCACCACTTGATGATGTTTCAAATTTAGCACCATGTATATACGAAGAGACTGAAACTAGAATCAAGATCGATGTGTCTGATGCAGTGAAACACAGAGTCATGACTCGAACAGTCGCTACTGATGTCTTTCCTGTTTCGCTATTCTGTGACATAGGGACAGAAAAACTTTGGTTTACATTTGGAAGGGGAAAAATCGTAAGATATATATCTATCAATGATCTTTCAAATGCACTAGGCGTTAAAAGATAACACGTTTGCTGGAAAACGAACTGCGTTGGTGACATTAAAGGCGTTTAAAGATGTGACTTTATCAGTTAGAATGGTGATTGACCAGCCAACATCACCATTTGAAAGGCCATTGATAGATATTAGTCCAAAGATTTTTGCCTTCCCAAACCCAAACCATAGTTCGTCAGCCCCTATGTCACGGAATAGCGAAATAGTATTGACAGCATCATCAGTGACTGTTAACCATGACTCGTTTAAGTTCGTGTTTCTCTGCATCAGACACATGCATCATGATTAAAGTGTCTGTCTCTTTATGTGAACCTGGTGCTAAACTTGAAATACATCACGTGGTGGATAAGATAGAACATCCTGAGCATTTGTTGCTACAACTACTATACTCATCAAAGACTTGATCCACTCTTGTTACAGTTTCAAGGTATTGTATTCAGGTAACTTAAAGGACATAATACCCAATAATCATACTCGTTAGGAAACACCTTGAAACTGTAACAAGTTCACAGTGGATATAGTGTCGGATGCGAACACAGACAATACTGGTAGTTTGAAAGCTGCTAAAAGAAGCAAGAGCAACATTTAGGGGAAGAGGAATACACAGACGAATCCAGGGTTAAAGCATTCTCAAAATTGGCAATGTTTTCTGAGAGATGACGACAATGAAAAAGAACTTTTAAGTTTTCATTCACAGCAGCTTGCTCAATACAATTTTGATTACAAGATAGTTGTAGCAACAAATGCTCAGGATGTTCAATGTTATCCACCACTTGATGATGTTTCAAATTTAGCACCATGTATATACGAAGAGACTGACACTAGAATCAAGATCGATGTGTCTGATGCAGTGAAACACAGAGTCATGACTCGAACAGTCGCTACTGATGTCTTTGCTGTTTCGCTATTCTGTGACATAGGGACAGAAAAACTTTGGTTTACATTTGGAAGGGGAAAAATCGTAAGATATATATCTATCAATGATCTTTCAAATGCACTAGGCATTAAAAGATAACACGTTTGCTGGAAACCGAACTGCGTTGGTGACATTAAAGGCGTTTAAAGATGTGACTTTAGCAGTTAGAATGATGATTGACCAGCCAACATCACCATATGGATTTGATAAATTTAATGTTATTAACAACCATTTCTTTCATATTTCAATAAATCGTTGTCAAAGCCTATCCCAGCACCCAAACTCCATAGATCATAAGGTGTTTCGAACATCTATTTAGACCAATTAGAATTAACTAATTGACCATGTCCATGTCCATCGTCAGGAGCCCAAGCCATTGCATAGTGACACTTATTATAAAAATACTGTAATTTCTATTAGGGGCTCGACACCTCATGATCTGTTTTATATTTTTCTATACTCTTTGTCTACTTAACTTTGTTTATCAATTTAACGAACAAAGTTTAGAAACTATTTTCATAATCTGCAACATATCAATTACCCAGAGTTGCTGATGTTACTGTGTCTTTCAAGTTTTTATGCATACGGAAAGCAAACAGAGGTCTTTTATCAAATAAAATAAAATGTTTGCCTCTTCGTCATCCTTCAATGTATCCCATTGATTTAAGATATTGTTCTTTATGTGTGATTTCTGTCTTGAAAACACTGTTGAGAATACCAAGGGAGGCGACTGTAATACAGATTTGGGCTTTACCATAAATGTGTCTTTTCTTTGTTTTGCAGTCACTTCCTGCAAAACCGGTTCATATCCAGATTTTGTTATAAAGGGATGACGTTTAAAAATTTCACCCTTGTCAAAATGATATTTACATCTTAGTTTTCTTGCAAATTCATTGAAATACGTTGTTTTGTTGTAAGATCGAAAAAAAACTTATCAGATTGGGTTAACATTAACATTAGATAGAATATCCTGATCATTTGTTGCTATAACTACCATACGCAACCAAGACTTCATCCACTCGTATTACAGTTTCAAGGTATTTTATTAAGGTAAGGACATAATACCCAATCAGCATACTCGTTAGGCCGCAATTCACAATCGGAGAGCTGATTTCCTACATTTACAAAGAATGTGGTATTGTTTCGCACATCCATAAATTTTGCGTATGATAGTTATAGCAACAAATGGTCAGGATATTCTATCTTAACCACCACGTGATATATTTCAAGTTTAGCACCAAGTTCACATTTAAAAGCAGACACACGAATCATGGTTCATGTGTCTGATGCAGTGAAACACGAAATTAAACAAGTCATTATTCGAACAGTCGTTACTGATGATGCTGTCATTACTGTTTCGCTATTCCGTGACATAGAGGTAGACGAACTATGGAGTGTGTTTGGGAGGGCAAAAGACTTTGGATTAATAGCTATCAATGGCCTTTCAAATGCACTAGGCAGTGAGTGATCTGACACACTTATTGTTATCCATTTCTTTACCTGTTGTGTTTGGTTATCTCTGTTCTTGAAATAAAAAAAAAAATACTACGTGGGAGATATTGATGGTATTTGAAGATGTGACTTTAATATAAAGAATGATGATTGATCAAACTAAATCAACGGGATATTACTGTAAGATCGCACAAACTTAACAGATGGGTGTAACATGGTTAACGAAGCAAGAAAATAACTATTTGCGCAACAGAAAAGGCTTTTTGAGGCTATTCCCACAACTTGGTCTAGTCTGTTCCACCATGTTAATCATACAAAATACATTGTTCTTAGGTAGGTGTTGAGGGAGACGAGCTTGGGATTGGCTCTTATGCTACCCACTCCAGGTAAAGACAAAGAGGATATCTTTTAAAAAACAGAAGCTTATACATTGTGGATGTAAGAAAGGATACTGCGGTAGTTTTTAATGTAGAAAATCGGGTCTCCCGTGCACTGCGATGTGTGCATGTCGTTATTTTTGGCCGAAAATTGTAGTAATTTTAAATAGGGGTTAGTACAATAGTGATTTTATTTTGTTTTTATCAATCTATCCAAAACTCTACATCGAAGAAATAGATTGAGGACTCATCTTTGAAATTTACGTCATATGTTTACCGGAAGGGTCAACTTTATATTTAAACATTTACAACATGATAGAATAAGTGGTTTTGGGGATAACTTAATGGCAAAAGGTAAATGACCAGCACAAAAAAATCATGTTCTTAACATTTTTAAAAAAGTTGAAAATTTGAATAATTAATTGATATTTTAATGTCCGCCATTTTGGATATTACCGGAAGTAAGGGGTTTTAAGACATATGTCTTATACATTGTATCCATCAGAAGCACCATAGAAAGTTTCCTGCACAATGTAATGATAGTAGCAATATGTTAAAATACATTTCAATTACCCTCCCTAAAAAATAAGCTTATTTAAGTACAATGTCCGCCATGTTGGATTTTAACCGGAAGTAGGGTTTTGAAGACCTTTAATCTATGAAATATATCCAAAAGTAGTACATTACCAAACATTATGCTAGACGCATGATAATAACACCTTTTCTAATACTAGCCTTCGATATAAGGCTGATTCAAGTATGACGTCCGCCATTTTGGATTTTACCGGAAGTGAGACATTTTTTTCACATGCCTCCCTATCTGAAATGAAAGAGTAATAATTGAGGAAGGTCTATGCCAAATTTCATGCTTTTTGCAGGATGTGCACAATCCGTCTGAAATATGCTTGTAGCCGCCTGACTATAGTGGCGATTCTATTTTTTTTATTTTCTATTTGTATGTAAAAGTAAAAAATCCCGCAGTTAATGTGTACGATTTTAGTTTATAGCAACTCTATGCACAGGATTTATTTGTTCTACACAGTTCGATTTTGGAAAAAAAAAAGAGGCCGACATAGTTAGTTACTATTACTAACACAATTCTGTATCAATATTCTTGTAATTGTAATAAAATACATCAGATAAGTAAACCTAATTAAAAAGCTAGCGGTTTGTTTAACATTGCCATAAAGCACAGACGTTTAACAGCCATACAACCAGATTCAACCAACCATTTTGTTCTTAAATGTTCTGTTCCAAAGGGGAATATGTTATCTAATTGTTCATTTATGTGTATGTTTCATTGTCGTTTTTGTTTTGTTGCACTTCAGTGTTCCGTTGTTTCGTTCGTTGTTTTCCTTTTCATAGTTGATGTGTTTTCCACGGTTTTATATTAGTTTGTAAGCCGGATTTGTTTTCTCTCAATCGATTTATGACTTTTGAACAGCCTTTCTTTAATACTTACATTTGATATATATTTCTAAATCATCAGCCAGCATATCACTTTTACCTGCAACTATATATTTACAAAGCACTGATACTGCATTATAGAATGCAATTTATTGTTGTAAAAAAACTAGCATAATTTATGTCTCTACTCTAATATTTAGTGTAATTTAAGATGTGCATTTGATTTAATTAATATTGTCAAATTGCTTTTTATGGTGCCCTGTGTTCTTTTATTTTGATTTTTTAAAGCTTACTCGAACATTTTGTTGGTCACTATAAATTACATACAGATTATTCAGAAGATGCTTTGATCAATTACAGGCAATATTTAGATTGTTCTTAACATGATCGAATGATATTAAATTTTCAATACACACAAATTGAAATATTGAAATTTCATTACCCATGCAACCAATATAATTATAAGAAAGAATAAGTTCGACTTCTCCATGTATTCCTTAATTGTCAGTGTAAGAATGAGGTTCAAGATTCACGTTAAATGTTTTCAAATACAAGAAGAGAACCACTACGTCGAACACTTCCAAACTCTTAGATACATTGTGCATATACACAACTCATATCTGTGGTTTGTGATATTTCAAAGGACTATATATAAAAGAGAGACAAATAATTACCAAACGGACAGTCAAACTCATAATTCGAAAAGAAACTGACAACAACATTTCTTAAACAAAAAGGCAAACAGTACACAAAACACAACATAGACAACCAAAAGACTGAGCAACACATACCCCATTTACTTAATCGCAACTTTAGTTGATAATTGTCTCATAGCAATCATACCGCATCTCCATATTTTAATATATAATAAAATAGGACTGGCCAATTTGAGGTTACTTTTAGATATTAGTTATGCAGTATATGTGTCTTCGGCCATCTTGGATTGTTAATAACAGAGGAAGAATTGGTGGACTTCAGCTGTTGTGTGCTCTTTGGTTGTGTTTTTTTTCAAAAAAGTATTCAATAATAGGTACCAACAGGTATTTCATTTATTCAGTAACTATAAGCTATTGAATACGAAATAAAAATGTTGGATCTTTTTATCTTCTAATATTAAAATCTCTCGGATAATATTTGTTTCAAACATTACATGACCAAAGAGAGCTTAAAAACCCATTTAAATTCCATTACGGGTAACGTTTACGTTGACGTTAATAACGGAATGAATTATCACATATTTGGTGATAAAACAAATGAGTCATTATGCACATGGCCACTTTGACCAAAATAAAACTATAGATAGATTTTACATACCCGTTGATTTGAAAATAATTAGTATGAATTGTCGAATTCAAATCCTGATAACTCGTGTTCACTAGTCTTTTTCGAAAAAACCCAGTCTGATTTGGTACTTTTCGTCCCATTAAATATAAATTATTCTCTTTCAGCACCATCTTTATTGATTGATACTTTAACCTGTTAATATGAAAAGGGATACTGTAAATGTAGTAATTATGGCGATGTTTTTATTATGTGGAAAATGGCGACAGAATAATAATCGCAATTATTTGAATTCATATTCTGAATCTACAGGTTTTTTTTCCACGATATCGCTTTCTACTCTAAAATGACAAAATCAAAATAATAAACGCACGCAATAATTTCTGAATTTACAGAAGATGTTTCAGATATATCATTTTGGTACGCACTTTTTTGAATTTTTCGGCTTCAATGCTCTTCCACTTTGTACTTATTTTGATCTGAGCGTCACTGATGAGTCTCTGTAGACAAAACGCGCGTCTGGCGTATTAAATTATAAGCATGGTACATTTGAGAATTAGTTGAGAACATATAAAGCAATGAAAAATGTACATACATGTATTACATGTTCTATTTCAATTGATATGGTGTCTTTCTATGTTGTGATGTTACAATATTGTTTCAGATAAGGGTGAAGGTTTTTACCTATTAAAACGTTTAAACCTGCTGCATTTGTTCGCACCTGTCCTTAGTTAGGAATCTTATTTTCAATGCTTGTCGTTTGCTGATGTGGTTCATAAATGTTTCTCGTTTTTCGTTTTTACATATAGAAAAGTCTGCTGTTTTTCATGTTTGCATGGTTATACACTAGTCATTTAAGGGGCTCTTCATAGCTTGCTGTTCGGTGTGAGCCAATGCTCCGTATTGAAGACAGTACTTTGATCTTATCTGGATAACTTTTACAAATCATGTTTTGTATGGAGAGTTGTCTTATTGGAACTCATTCAACATCTTTGTATATCTATGTACTAGTATTTGTTTTTACAAAATCTATATACTTCAGGAAATACAGTAGTAAATTGTTTTTTCAAAGGTGATTCTAAACATATTACATTTTACAAAACATGAAACAATTAACTTATCTTTCCCGTTCACATAAAGAATATAAAAACATGGGTTCTCATTGACAACTGTATTTTATAGTCCTTGTCAAAGTTTACAAATCACAAAAACAAAGCTTATGATAAATTTCTAATATCATCATTCACTGACATAAATATGCAATACCAGAAAAGCCTAACGCGCATCTGGCGTATATACAAAGTTTAGTCCTGGTATCTATGATGAGTTTATTTACTTGTAAGAAAAAAATGCATTACGTAACATAACAATAAGGAGATGTGGAATGTTTTCCAACTTATTAACTGTCTTCAGAGACCAGATAACGTAGCAACTAGAGGTCAAAGCCTCGAGACTTTATATTTTTTTTTAACGTGTATCAGCTATGCAAAGTTGCGGTTGTCTGGACGTGATTATGTGAAATTATATATTTTAAAATGATTGTAAAGTTACTTTTTCAATATTGAGGTGTTCCCAGTAATTGATGAGGTCAGACTTGTAATGGCGTTTGACAGTCGATGAGGAAATGTCTTTGGTTCCTTGTTCCTGAACGGATGAATTCTCGTCAGTATACAAGTTATAAACACTACCTTTCCCTACAAAATGGTGCATACATAGAATGTATAGTCTAAAGTGAGGATAATCAAATTGCACCTTTTTGACAGTTTTTTTTTACGTGGCTCGGTACTCATACATCTAGTCAATGTGTTTGTATTGGCTTTCATTTTTAATGGTTTGTTTTGTGTATGCGACTTTTTGTATTTCTATTGTTCTTATAACGTGACTCTGTACGTTAAAAGATTCCGTCAGTATGATGTTGTTCTATTATATGTCATTATGATATATATTTTTATTATGAATTACTATATACATGTACGTTGAACCACAAACGTCAAAATCATTCAATCGCGTAGTGGAATCAACTATTTTTGGATTCTTATAAATTCTATATATAACTTTTGGACTAGTTTAAATCTCGGTCTATTTCTAAATTGTATTCTTACATACTTTTGATTTTTTAACCCTGTATGCTAACATTGCCTATGTAAATTTTAAAATTGCTTGTATGCACATTGAACGACAAATTTATGTGACGTATAAAAAAATTCTGACGTCAGACACTCAAATCAATCAATAGATAGTAGATGTGTTTGTGTTCTGTTAAATTGTTCCTTTTAAAATTGTTATACGATGATGACTGATGTACCCATAGTTTGACTATTTTATTGTTTATTTAACGCATTAATGTAACTATAACGGAATTTGATAAGACTGTCATTAAAGTGAGAGAGTCAGCGCTATAGAACCAGGTTTAATCCACCATTTTTTTACATTTGTAAATGCCTGTACCAAGTCAGGAATATGACAGTTCCTGTCCTTTTATTTTTGATGCGTTTTGTTATTTGATTTTTCCATGTGATTATGGACTTTCCGAATTGATTTTCCTCTAGGTTCAAT
Source organism: Mytilus trossulus (assembly GCF_036588685.1). Taxonomy (NCBI): domain Eukaryota; kingdom Metazoa; phylum Mollusca; class Bivalvia; order Mytilida; family Mytilidae; genus Mytilus; species Mytilus trossulus. The sequence continues at coordinate 18,806,683 of NC_086384.1, forward strand.
ATTTTTGTGATTTTACTTTTTACGTCTTTTAATGGTCAAGACAAAAATTTCCAATCTATTTTGATTTTGTAGCCGTATCCTTATTTGTTATATAGAAACACCAAATTGATTTTTAATTCAAATTGATTCATAGAAAAATGGATTTTAATCGACCTCCAATCTATCCATGATTCCGTAATGGGGAGTACCCAAATCCAACCATGCTTATATTCACATCATTAAAAACCGATAAACAGATGTTTTGTTTTATTTTTTCAAATATTTAGAACCATTTGACATTAATACAAGCTCACTTTTTTTTCAATGGATGTGTTTGTCATATTTGTTTTGTTCCTTTAAAAAAGATGAGTTTATGGTTTTATGTCGGCGTTTTCGTACATTTTTCTTTCCCAGTGAAAGCTACATCTATTGATATAAATTGTGAACGTTGAGTGTATATTTGAATATATTCACCTCTTTTGTAAGATGTGTATAATGTCAATTAATCGAAATACAAATTGTTTAGTCTTATAGAAAACTCTTCCGAATTTCTCAGCTGTTTATGTTGAATAGGTTCAATTTGGGTACTCGGTGCCAGGTGCGCGGGTTCTATGACGTTATACTTTAATTGTTTTAAACATAACTTTGGTTGACTGGTTTCCGTAAAATAAAAAGATAGATGTCCAAAAAGAAGCTTTAAAATCTGAAATCTTTAAATTTTCAAATAATGGTGTTCCATTCTTGTAAGTACATCCCGCCCTCTTTTCATCGAACCGATAACCGATTGCAAATTTTCATCGGAACTTATACTTATATGAGCAACACAACGATTGCCACATGTGAGCAAGATTTTGCTATTCTTCCGGAAAACCTGCGACCATCCCCGATGTTTGTTGAGGTTTTTGTATTCAGGGTCTTTTTTCTTATTTTCTTTTATGTTTTTCGAATACAGACTTGAATGTCCTTCTTGGATCTTTTGCCACTGTTTAAAATAAAAGACGAGCGAGACGATGAAACATTCTGTTACAAATTAGTCATGGGGTGGATTTTGTTATTGTAATGGTGGAAACAAATTATTTGCTGATATACAAATGTCAAGTTTATCGAAAACAAAACCCAAATGACATTCTTACACAAAAAATGTATCTGTAACATGAGAAAATCAGATTTTTTACAGTGAGTTGCCTATAGGTGTTACTGTAAAAGTTTACCTATAGCTCAACCTGTTTTTAAAATTGTCAACACAATAGGGACATTTAAATTGACCAGTTGGTATTGTTAGATTTAAATCTACCTTGATGCTACCTGTAAAAAAAATTATTCACCAAACCCAAAGTTTCAGCATGCTTCAGCATGCTTTTTTCCTGAACTTTTTCTTACCTAGGATTATTCTATTGAGAGATTTTTATTTTACTGTCATTCAAAATATTAGGAGTGATCAAGCCAAACAAGAATGACTATATCATATATGATATTTTCTTGCAGTTTGTTTAAAATTGCATGGCCTTAAATGCACTACATTTCATCTTAATGTTTGTATAGCCACTACTTGCAGTGTTTATACCCTAAATAATCCAGTCGTAATATTTCACTCACTTTATGAAACATCAAAATCATATTTGAATAAACAATTTTATTTATTTTTTAACACTAATATTTGAAATCTCATCCAGAATTCCAAAGATTTTAAATAATTCCCAATTTTATTCATTTTTCACTACTTCACTAGATTTTTTTCTAAATCCATAGTATAAATTCTGATTAACTTCCCATGATATACAACCTAATTTAACAGGTGCAGAATCTTGTTATTTTGTTATCAATTCCATTACTATATTCCAAATAGATATCCTCACTTTACAAATATTTTGTAATATTTTATTTATATTTTTACTATATATCACTTGATTTTACTATATCCACAGTAAACATTTTATTTCTTTTCCTATGATAAATTTCCAAATCAAACAATATTTGATCCAGAATTTTATAATTACTATTTCCAATTTCACATGAATCACTTAAAACATTTCCTCATGTTAGGAATATTATATTTTACTTTCATTTTTCACTTTATCACTAGATAAGACTATATCCACTGCATTAATTCAACATTTTATTTCATTTCCAAGATCCCATTTAAATGGTAAATCATCTTAAGTTTGTAATAGATCCCAAAACTAATAATGAATGTTTTTAAAATCACGTTTAAAGCCACAGAAACATGTTGGATGAACTCGCACTATATCTCTTACTTGAATTCCAGTTTTGAATTTGTTTAATCTTTAACATAACTAAATCCCATCGTATGAAAATTTGAATTTCCTTGATTGAACACAGAATTTTATGCACAAAAGTCCCACTGATATTATAATAGATTTCAAAGAAAAAACACAGCAAGGTATACTCCAAAATTATTTTCTAATTTTACATGTACAACAATATATGTAAGCCCCACAAAACAGTTTGAATGAATTATTTCCTCCTTGATGTCCTTCATGACAATAACATCTTGAAAAAAACACATCACATTTTAAGAAGCAAAATTGCCATAAAAATCTAAGAAGTGAATTAAAATGAAATAAATCCAATATTGTATGCACAATGACACCAAAAGGTTTCAAACATTGCAAATAATAATCCAAAATGAGAATCTTGAAGGGTCATGTGAAGAAATGAACAACATATCCCTCTGAAAATTTAAACTGTAAACACCTGAACAGCTATTTCTTGTTTCACTGGCAGCTGGACAATACTATGTATAAGGGTTAGAATTTTAAAGAAGCATTTAGTGTGTAAATAAAGTTTAAATTTTCAAACATAGTAATACATATTTAATTTAATCTTTTAGTGATTTAGAATTTTAGGTAAAAATTTGATAAATCATAAATATCAGGGATTTAAAACAATTAAAACCAAAAACTATTTTCTTCCCTATCAATTTTTTAATAGAACAATCCTAGGTAAGAAAAAGTTCAGGAAAAAAGCATGCTGAAACTTTGGGTTAGGTGAATGAAAATCTTTACAGGTAGCATCAAGGTAGATTTAAATCTAACAATACCAACTGGTCAATTTAAATGTCCCTATTGTGTTGACAATTTTAAAAACAGGTTGAGCTATAGGTAAACTTTTACAGTAACACCTATAGGCAACTCACTGTAACACAGTTGAAAAATCGATGCAACAAATGAGTTGGATTTCAATATAATTATATATCTGGAATTCAAATTCCAAACAAGTTAAGATATATAAACTCAAGCACCCGAAGGATCAACAACATTGAAGAAGGAGATATATTGATAAATGCGGAAATGTCTTAACCAAAATCGAACTTCTAGCCACTAATCATAATTTGGATACGATGTTGTCTTAACGATTGAATTAGTTAATTCATTAAGTAGAACAAAGAACTAAAATTTGATGTTATTGAATTCCTAATCTCAAAAACAGGCGACAACCTTCAATCTAACTTGAGACAGAGGTGTAACATTACAATGTAAAATAAAATATTGAAACGTAGGTGCCTATATAACATAGACGTTACATTTAACATTCATATAAGATGTATTGTCAATAAGAAAACTCTTAATTCCATTGGAAACAAATGGCGTTAAATAAAACAACGTACAAAAATAAATTCGAATATAATAGTTAATTTGATGTGAAGAGTACAGAAGTAAACATTTTTTAGTGAAACAAATTCTTTGGACGTTTAGACAAAACTTCGTGCTTTTGATGGTCCTTTTGATTCTGTGGACATTTTTGATTTTTCTACTCTCTACACTACATTTCCACACTATTTTATCAAAAACCAAGTTATCCTATTTAAATAAATGATCGTTTGGTACATATTTGCTGTAACTCATTTAAAGCCTTCTCCTCTAATGAGAAAAGTAAATATGCTAGATATATTAACTGGAAGTGTGATGAGACGATTGAAGCTGTTAATTTTCTCCTTGATACTATCTATATACGTTTCGGCAAATAAGTTTATCGACAGGTTGTATGTATCTATTTAGGTCCTTATTGTGGCCCTTTAATAGCAGACTTGTATTTTATACTGTTATTAGTCACAGTTTATGACCAAACTCAGTAAAGACCCGTCTAACTTGCTTTTAATTGATAAATTCAACACCACTTACCGTTATATTGATGATATTTTTTCGTTAAATAACCAAGAATTTTCTCAATATACTGCTAAAATTTACCCAAAGAAACTTACTTTAAATAAATCAAAATTAAACGTTTATAACTGTCCTTTCCTAGATTAACTAGAAATTCCACACTAAAATTTACGACAAAAGGGACGATGTTTCGTTCCCTATCGTTAATTTTCCATTTTAAGATGGTGATGTTCCTTTGGCACCATCTTACGGCGTTTATATATTTGACAGCTCGTTCGCTGTGCCCGTATCTGTTGTGACGTTTTTAATTATAACGAACGTTATCTATGTATTACTGGTACATTATCAAGCCAGAGATTTCGTTACCATAAATTACTTTAAACCTTTACTTAAGTTTTCAATAGATATAAAGATTTGATTTTGAAGTTTAATTGTACCTGTAGAAACTTATTTCAATCAAATTATTGCAATTGTATAGTAAAACATTTGTTTTATTTATCAAACAGCAGTATCACAGAATATATAATAATTATTTGTTTGGGAATTTGAATAGTTAAAGCTTTAGTTTTAGTGTTGTTTGGGGATGTTGATTTCATACATTTTGTATCTTACTCTTTTATTTATTTAAAAAAAAAAGTAAAACAAACGACCAAACTCTAAGGGAATTCAAACAAGGGATGTCCATAGAATCACATCAAATCAAATATATTTTATTGTCAATTAAATACGCCAATTACATGCAGAATAATCACAAGTTAAATTTGGTACAAATGAGTACAAAATGATTACAATTATTTGAATAAAATTAAATCAATAAATACAATTAAATCAATGATTACAAGGAAGAAAAAAGAAAGAAACACTAATGTATATTTATAAAACAATGTACCATATAGAAAAAATATAATCAACCGCTATCAAACAACTGTATGTACATATATATTTATTCAGCATCGATAATAATTTTGACTTTAAACTTTAACTGTTTAAGAATTACATATTCAGGATGACACTCTTACCTCCAGTGGTCGCTGTAAATACATGAACCCAGTCTTCGCCTTTAGTGTATACCATTAACATCGATGAGATAAATATGATGACTGAAAGTAAAACAAGATCTAACTAATAACTAGATTTTTTTCAAAACTTAAATATTAATCATACGATGATATGGTATGGAGACCAAATGACATAAATTAACAACTATGGATTACCACACAGACTTCAACTTTGAGCAAATCCCATACCGCATAGCCAGTTATAAAGGTCCCGAATAGACATATGTAAATCAATACAAACGAGAAAACTAACGGCCTAATTTATATACAAAATCATGAACGAAAAACAAATATGATGTTTGTTCCACAAATGTAAGAAGGGCAAATTTCACACTAAAATATTATTTGAAATGAATCGTCTAGTTTAAAATGTTGACAAGAGACTGGAAGTGAGATATCATAAAATTAGTCGTCTAAAAATTAATTTTTAGAATTCATATAGATCTTATTGTTATATAACTTTTAAATACTGTCACATTGTTTGGAATGAGACTGTAAGCAGAAGAAACAAAAAGTTAAATGGACGTCATTATGATTAAGTTGACTGTTATGAAATACTTGTATGATATGTGTGATTTGAAGTTAGTATACTAGCGTGTAGTTTGACTTTAATGATATGATGGTAACATTTGCGAAGTGATATATCATATGCTTGTTATCTTAATAATACATTTTAGAACATATGTAGATTCTTATATTTCTTTTTACTGACAAACTAGCTAGAGTTAGCCACCAATAAACATGTTAAACCCAACTTCATTCTGAATGTGTCTATCTCAAGTCAGGACCCTGTAAATTAGTGGTTGTCGTTTGTATCTTACCATCATTGTACATATTTTTAATGTGTTCAGACCATTAGCGGATACTATTTGTGAATGAACGTTCTGTCGAAGGAAAAGAAGAAAAAAAACATCGTCTAATACTTTTACGTTAACTGTCAATAATGTTCAGTATACAACTTACGCTGGAATGTTCCGGACAATGCAAAATCCATTATTGATCTTTCTACATAGTAGCAAAATGATAGAATGATACCTAAGACGGACTGAAAATATTTGGAAAATAATAGTGAACTGATAGGTTAACAGTATAAGTATAATAATATGAAAAGCTGTAATTAAAAGGCTGTACCAAGGGCTATATCGGTTTAACCCTTATACTTCAATATTTCTTATGTCAAGTTTATTCACTATTAAGGTCTCGAGACAGCATTCAAAACTCAATTTCATACACGTTTAATATTCTTGTTTTTTTGTATTTATTTTTTTATACAGAAATAAGAAGAAGTGGTATGAGTGTCAATGTCCCAACTCTCTCATCAAATCACAATGAGTAACAAATAAACCGTTTAAGGTTAAAGTACGGCCAAAAATACGGAGCCTTGGATATCTAAAGCTTTAGTTACAGCAACAGCAATCTTTTTATAACAGGCCAACCAATGACTAGTGTAAAACATTTCAAACAGAAAAACTAGAACGGTTAACTGTTTTAAAAAAATCAACCTTTTGATCCTTCCAATACATGAATGAAATCGATACCAAACAGTCAACATGGTCAAGGGATGAACCATTTTCTAATGGACATTAAGCAAATAATCACATACATTCAATTACATAGAAAACAAGATCTAATCAATCAAGCAGTTTTGTCAGATATTTTACAATACGTTTAATTTGAAAATCTTACGCAAATGATTTAGACAAAAATTAAGGCTGTGTAGAGATATTATCTATGTCTGTTTTCATAGACACGGTGGGTATGGTTGTCCTGCGAGAGAACGTACTGTGCTGGTGATTCGGTCCTGACGGGTGCTGGTGATCAATGAAAAAATGTAAACAAAGACGAAAATGATGATTTTTGACGTTTTCACTCATAAAAAATGAAAGAAAACAGTTGAGATTTTTCAATTTCGTTTCTTATGGGTTCATATATAAACCATTAAAAAATTGACCCTCTAAACTGTTTCAGTAAGCGTAACACGAAAATGCTCATTTTCAGAAAATCTCGAACTGAAAAAATAAAACAAAAATGCTCATTGAGTCCGCTTTCTATACCGCAATCCACACGACAAAACAATTTTGTGAAAAAACTTTGCAATTTATTAAAATTTAGCATTTTCTCAATTTATTCATGTCCTGATACTGTGCTGGTGGGTCCTGTCATTGTGATGGTGGGTCCTGATACGGTGCTGGTGATTTTGGATAAGAAGTTGGTCATATTTGAAACAAATGTTACAAAATCATTACAGTTAGCCAGAAAATTGTTGCCAACAGGATCTATAACTTCTATTTTTGCTCTTGTGCATCCATTTGGCTGTTTAATATGTGTTTTTAAATGATCTGAACTTGTATTACATAATATCATAAAAGGGCAACATCTTTCGTCCAATATCAGATAACAATATGTAGTATCTAAAATAAGTTAAAAATTCCACAATACTATATAATTCATTTTATGTGTCGATTTGTTCGAAAAAAGTCGAAAAGAAGAGACTTTTTTTAATGTCATGATAATCTGTCGCTTTCAAGATCTATGCTTAGCATTTATTTCAGATGACATGGACTCCTCACCCTAATGACCCTGCTGCCTTTCATAACTTTATCCGTATACATATATTAATAGATAAACAAAAGGCTGCAACACGTATTTTTTTTTATTTAAAATGATTCGTTGTAACGAGAATATTTGTGGTGAATGGAAACTGTGAGGGTTACAATCTTAAATTGCTTATAAATGTTGCTGGAACCAGTTTCGTTATCTGATCTGAATTTTCTAAAATGTGCAAGGTAGATAGACATTTTGATTTTTTTACTCGGTAATGAACCATTGTGTTGATCCCATGCTAAACATAACAAAAATCTCTGTACAAAGGTCTGTGAATTCTCTACAAAAATAGTGATTTTATTTTCACTAAATTCTCTTTTTCTACTAAATACAATAATGAACTATAAATGATAATGCTTGCAAGAAGTTTCCCCTTGATATATGTACAAAATTATATCTCTATTATTCATTGTCTGTGCTGTTTTGATACTATTGCAGTTTGCACATTTCGGAATTGACAGGCCACAGGAGGGCCACAAGTACTTAATTTGCATCTTTAAACCCCCACCCCGGCTTGTTTTCTTAGGAGCCTGTGGTGTCTAAAAATGGTCGATTACAGACAGCCGAGTACGCATTTTCCAGGCGTGTTATTGTTGATTGTTAAAGTCCTGAAAACGGATAGATGGAAACAAAAATGTTTGATATATCTGGCTTTAGATTCAGTTTTTTTTAAATATAAATTAAGGCTACATTATAATATAATAATTCTATGAATTCACAATATAAAAAAATGCAGAAAAAAAAATGAATGAAGTGAAATATCTTAGTAAGGAGTCATTACTACAGAGATGGTGTGTTTGACACACAAAACTTAAAAGCTTAGTGATATTTCCAATATTAAAATAAAAGTGTATTTTAGTTGGGTATTTTTTCCATTTACTCATTTTCAATTATAATCAAGGCACATTTTATTTGTATTCATGAAAAATATTTATATATAGAAAAGAAGGACACATTGTTCACTTCCTCCCCCGTAATTCTTTATCAAAAATATTTATTTTGAAATGATAAAGCTAAGAAATCTTAATTTTGTTAGTGTTCTCTAGGTTATCTCGTCTTCATTCTCTGACATATTCTAGCCTGCCCTTTCATAAAATAGTGACTTTTTTTAGTGTTCTATCGAACATTCGAAAAAAAAATTACCTGATAACCGTTTAGACAAAAAAAATATGTTGGAAAAATCTAACAAGTGATTCTTAACAGCTATACGATACATTTTTCTTTTACAATACAGCTTTTAAATCTTACGGGAAACTATTCCAAGCTTTCACTGTAACCTCGCTCTAACTTATCCCCATCCCTCCCCCACCCCCATCTCCCCATGAAACACCAAACAAACAAACCCGCAATACTATTGTCATTCTTAGAGTCAGCACTCAATTTTTCACAAACAAATGTGTTTTAAGCTGCTAAAGACATGATTCAAACGCTCAGAAAGTCCTTTGTTCTATATTTTTGCTCTCAAATTTTTATGTAAAACCTTTTACATTTTTATTTTATGGGTTATTGTTGAAGGTCGTACGATGACGTATGGTTTTTAACACATACTTCCTTTGGTTTCTTATGGAAATTTGTCCATTGACAACAAACAAGCCACATCATCTACTTTATATAAGTATTGTATAAACTACAACGTATTTTGGTGATCTTGCAAAATGATCGTAACCCCGAAAATCGTAAACATATTTTCTTATCTTAAAAGGGGGCAAGAAGGGTTCCATTAACAGGCCAATAAGAAAGATTACAGTTAGTTTAAAAAAAAAATTGAAAAAAATAGGGGTATTTTTTCTCTCATAAACAGTAAACAGATTCACAACAATGTCAATTTCAAGAAAGCAGACAACAGCTAATTAGTCAATAACAGTACAGCATCAATGATCTTGAATATATGCCAGTTTTAACTAAAATATAAAAGCACAGAACCAGGACATTGAAGCACAGAACCAGGACCGTTTTTCTTATCACCAGCACAGCGTCAGGACAATTACGTTTAACGAACTTACACGACTTTTGCAATATAATATTGTTGTAATATACTTTGCATGGTACTTATGACACATCAGAGAAAAAATAAGCAACAAAACAGTCGTTTTATTGCCGTTCTGATACAATGTAAACAAACCCACCAGCACAAAATCAGGACCCACCAGCACCCGTCAGGACCAAATCACCAGCACAGTACGTTCTCTCGCAGGACAACCATACCCACCGTGATAGATGTACAACCTTTATTATTTTGATTGTTAAAGTTAATTAAAATTTAAGTAGTGATTTTGTAACAGAGGGTTAACTGCTATCATCAGAGATACTAGGTAGTACAAAAACATGTATAAACTCTAGTGATTCACACGTTATTTCATTATAGTAAATGTTAAAGCATTACAATTATAACACAATATTGACTGGGCGTCTCAATTGTGGAAGGAGTGTTTAATCCTGACCCCGCGCTTATTGGTTTGTTTTATTGATAACGCTTGCTTTTTCACTCTTACAAACGATCGGCCAATCCCGCGTCACGATTAGACACCAGGAGACCCACTTGAAGGTTGCACCAAACCTTATGACGTCTTTACTTAGTATTTATTTTGCTCACACTTAATTGCCAATGTAATAAAACTATATGCAACTGCCATACAAGTAAAACGTTTAGCTATGCACCTAGGTTGAACATCTATTTTTTACATAAGAAAATTTCTGTACCAAATTAAGAATATGATAGTTATTTTTCATTCGTTTGGTCAGGGACATAAAATCAATAATAGTATATGTCTCTGGTTCGGTCTATTTAAGCTTTTGATTTTGCCATTAATAATGATAACGATCTTTCCGCTTGAAATTTTCCTTAGAGTTCGGTATTTTTATTATTTTAATCTTACAGTATATATACAATTTTAAGAAATTGAACGACGATACTGATACACATGAAAACAGCTGTAAATACTAAGTTTTGTAAATTTCTAGGTAAAAATAAATTTGGATAAGTCTCTCTGATACAGATTGTACACATCAAAACATGCAATGATGTCAAAAGATTATCAAATCAAAATCAAAGTAACTTAAGATAACTCACCGAGATTTAGTTATGTTGCGAGAAATTATAATTTTGTTGAATCGTTTTGCGATCAAGTATTTATAGTAATCTGTTTTAGTTGCTATATATAAAACATTACGCTAAATTAATTTAATAACACCAGGAAATTGGACATTATTAATTCATTGGACATTTTGAAGATCTATATGATATATTTATCATCATGAGTGTGTTATGTCCACACAATTTGATGCATTTGATTACACAATTTTTTTAAACGGATTAACATTTAATGCAATAGGATATGAAACGTAGGACGCACATTGTTAATTTAGCCTCGCATGTTATTATTTCATATTTGATTAGATATTGTTTCGTCTATAACAATTTAAATTATTTTAATTTCCTTATTGACTTTTGAAGTAATCTGTAATCTAATTATTGAAATACAAGTGAAAAGTATATAGTTCTATAGTTGATTAAATCTGATGCAATGTATGTGGTGGTATATTGTAAAAGGGGTTTTCACGGGTGCAAATAAAGAGACGAGACTTTGTAGAGTTCTGATGGTTATTTACCAGAGATATATAAACTCATTTGTGGCAAAGTTTCTAACAAGAGTTTGATATATATATATTTAAATTACCAATGATTTCCAAATTCCAAATTATATAGTTTAAAAAGCATAAACAAGAGTGCACACGCTGAAATGTCTCGCCTTCTTTTCTAATCATTGATATTATGTTGATAGTCCTAAAAATAATGCTTTATTACACTTACATATGCTCAACATTAACCAAGAAAACAAAACATTGGTCATTGAACCATGAAAATGAGGTAAAGTTCAGATGAACCATGCCAGGCAGACATGTACAGCTAACAATTCTTCTATACAATAATTATTGTTGACCTATTGCTTATAAATTAAGAAAACAGACGAAAACACAAATAATCTTAGCAAGAAACCGTGAAAATATAGATCATAAAATATTTCGATACACCTAATATAGTTGACCTATTGCATATAGTATTAGAAAAAAAGACCAAAAACTTAACTTTTACCACAGAACCATGAAAATGAAGTCAAGGTCAGATGACACCTACCAGTTGAACATGTACACCTCACAGTCCTTCCATACACTGAATATACTAGCCCTACTGCTTATAGTATCTGATATATGGACTTGACCACCAAAACTTAACCTTGTTCACTGATCCATGAAATGAGGTCGAGGTCAAGTAAAAACTGTTACGCACATACCAAATATAGTTATCCTATTACTTATAATAAGAGAGAATGACACCTACCAGTTGAACATGTACACCTCACAGTCCTTCCATACACAAAAAATATATAAAAAAAAATCCAAGTAGTCACTGAACCACGAAAATGAGGCAAAAACATTGGACATGTGACTGACAGAAAGTTCGTAATATGAGGCATATATATACAAAGTATGAAGCATACAGGTCTTCCACCTTCTAAAATATAAAGCTTTTAAGAAGTAAGCTAACGCTGCCGCCGCCAGATCACTATACCTATGTCGAGGTTTCTGCAACAAAGTTGCAGGCTCGACAAAATTCGTTCTAAATTCTATACGTCCCTACGTAGGCGCCAAATGTGAAACGGGAATGAAAAAAACACTCAACATAACAGTCAAGTTTTTGATAACAAGATACCCTTGAGCGTTATGGTAACTTATAACTGATGTCTGCAAGTTTTCTAAAATAGTTATAGAACATGAACAGTAATTTTTTGTTGAAATTTCCGAAAATTGTGTTACACAAAAATGTAGCTGCATATTAGCATTCACTTTTAGCAATATGTTACGATCTCTTGTTTAGGTAAGATTCCTTTTATAAAAGGATATCTGTAGGAGTATTTCAGGTGTTTAATCAGAATTGAACCACATAAAACAGCAGATAATTACAAACACAAAGTTTCTGTCTATCTATTATAAATTCCAAGATAACGACAGGAAATGAGGTCACCAATAACACTTTTTAAACTAAATAAAACATTGATGATTTTTGCCAAATTTTAAATTTTCAACTGCTTATGACGACGTTAAAATCGGGTTTAAGGGCAACAACTCATGTAGGGAATCAACAGACAATTTCACTTTGTTCACTAATTTATAGATCTTTAACTTGAGGAGGGTTGTACCTTTCAAACCAGGTTTAACCAAACCACATTCTATATAAAATTATGTGCCTTTCCCCTAGTCTGGAGCATGTAATTGAGTGGTATTTGTTGTTTGTTGCAGTTTGAATTCATTATATTTGTTTTCGGTTGAGCGCTGTTGAACCACTGTCCCATGTTTAGAGGGTTGGCACCAGCTAACACCCATTCTCTATCTGATTGTCCAAAGTCACGAGCCTGTAATTCAATGGTTGTCATTTGTTGCTGTGTAACATAATTGTTTTTCATTCATTTTTTTCTAACATAAATTAAGCCTTTAGTTTTCTCTTTTGAATTGTTTAACATTTGTCATTTCTGTGACTTTTATCTAGCTCTGCGGTATGGTTTTTCCTCGATGTTTAAGGCTGTATGTACGCTCTTCTTACTGAAACTTAAGGAAGTTAAGGTAGAGCACAAATCGTATCATACTAGCTGACTATGCGGTATGGGCTTCGCTCATTGTTGAAGGCTGTACAGTGACCTATAGTTGGTCTATTGTGAAGATTTGTCTCATTGCCAACTGCACCACATATTCTTATTTTTTTTATGAAAATGCTAAAATTTGATAAGGGCAATAAGTACATGTAGCATATAAAGTTGACAAACCATTTCAGCAAATTAGGTTGTTGTAGATCTTGTCTTCGAAATTCTATTTATATATAAACAGTTTCTATTTTGAAAAAAAAATATGCAATTACACAAACTATACTTAAAATTGTCTTCTTCAGGCAAACTCATTAGAAGAGTCAGACTACAGCTTCATCTTTTTGTTATCTATTAATCATGTGTTTCTTTGTCTAATATGTTCTCCTATTTATTTGTATTGTAGTCCTGTAATATTATGTTGTCATTTCAATGTTATATTTAACTTTGCCATTAAAGTGCAAGGTTTTGCATGTCACAAAACCAGGTTCAACCCACCATTTTTATTCCCCTTTAAAAATTTCCTGTACCAAGTCAGGAAGATGGCCATTGTTATATTATTGTTCGTTTCTGTGTGTGTTGCATTTTAATGTTGTGTCGTTTGTTTTCTCTTATTTATGAGATATTAAGATAAGACGTGGTACGGTTCTTGTTTGTCTCAGATTCATGTATTTGGTTTGGATGTTATGTTTGTTGTTGTCGTGGGATTTTGTCTGATGCTTGGTCTGTTTCTGTGTGTGTTGCGTTTCGGTGTTGTGTCGTTGTTCTCCTCTTATATTTAATGCGTTTCGCTCGGTTTTGGTTTGTTGCCCCGATTTTGTTTTTTGTCCATGGAGTTACGAGTTTTTAACAGCGGTATACTACTGTTGCCTTTATTCATCTATGTCTAACGTGTTATAAATTATGTTTGGCTGATCACTTTTGCTTTATATCTCTATTAATTTTCAAGATAGTAAACACAGTTAAAAAAAATAACGTCCAGAAATAATTTTATTTACAAAATTTCAGCTGCTTTGACATTGACATATTGATCCTTAAACCAAAAGGGGTTCTTTCTCCCCTCATGAGTCATTCACAAACAAACTGGTTAAGATATTGGTTATAACTCAAAAATGTTTATTTGGAAATATAATATTGACATTAGAATATCCAGACACCATCCATCCATCATATTATAAGCTAAAACTTTCTAGCATTTCATTATGTTTAAGTTGTTTTGGGCCATGTTCATTAATAATACGTTAAGATATATTGGATAATTTGTTCCTGAAGGTAAAGCTTCTGTACATATAGGATCCATGTTAATTATTTTTGGAGGCAAGATTTCTCAATATGACATCATGATATCTTGGATCTTTGTTCCCTAAGGTTATGATGCTGTAAAATAGGATCCATATTTCTTAATCTTATGCTAATAGGATGCAATATTTCTCCTTTTTAAAAGTCATGATATCTTGTATTTTCGTTCCTAAATGTTATTCAATTGAATATATAGGATCCATATTGCTCAATCATTTGTTGTTATGTTTTTGGGTTGTGTTTCTCAATATAACGTCATGATATCTTGAGTCTTTTTTCCCCAAGATTATGCTAATGTATATATAGATCCCATGTTCATCAATCATACATGTATGTTAATGTATTTTTTAGGCCATGTTCCTCAATGTGACGTCATCATATCTTAGATTTTTGTTCCTCAGGGTAAACTGATTGTACACTTTGAATCAGTGTTTTACATTACTCAACCTCACAATGGATTCACACAATAAATTACGATCTTCCTTCTTGAGGTAATCCATTGGCTCTGTGTAATATATGTAGCTTCTTTCTTTTCCATTTACATTATTTAGGAATAAATCTTTCATATGGTTGACACTGTACTCAAGTAATGTAAAAGTCACCTGAAAGCACAAATAATTAAATGTATTTACAGCATTCATCTTGTTTATACTTAAATATTTGCAGGACTCTTAAATTGCTTCTATGGGTGGTCACTGTGGTCACTTTTAAAGAGCCTTCCATGGGTACCATGTATGTTTTAATGGAACAGCCCTGAGTTGATGGTATAAGTCATATATGCAATTTTGTAAATCTCGTATTGCTGATCATTTTAGATGTTGACATATTATATAAAATATGAAGTAACAAGCTCTTTTATTTCTCTTTATTAAATAAATAAAGAATGTTTCCAAAGGACATTGATAACCCTGCTTGGAACACATACAGGTAATTCTATTTTTTTTTCAATTTACAATGGGACATAATATAAGAATGACAAAAGTGGTGATATTAAAGCAAACTTATATTACTTAGGAATAAGTTTGACTGTCCCTTTGGTATCTTTGGTCCCTCTTTTATATTAGAGTGCAGAAACTGCAAATTGAGATTTTGTTTCCTCATTGTAAATGGGGATTTAATATGAGAGAAGTGAAAGTGAAGCCTAATTTTGATGGTAATAAGTATTGTGTATAAGTGTCATAATGTTTGGTTAAGGCAAAACACAGTACTAAGATTACCAAAGCTGTAAAGGAGGTCTGGTAAGGACCGATTTTGGCCTCAAATTTCATGTTCATCTGACGAAAGATTTAGACCACTTTTTAAACACTCAAGTGTCTATTTTATTTGAATCAATTACTGTATGTGAAAGATTTTAACGTATTTAGTTATAAAAAACGCACCGTTTCAATCTGAAATATGAAAAATCTACCAAATATGCTTAAAAATGCCATTTTTCAGATGGTTTTTGTCAAAAATTAAAGTGGCCGCATCCGTGTTCATCTTTAACCTTTATATTATATGTTATGTATTATCATAAAATACAACTTACATTCTAATACTAAGGATGAACACGAATGCGGCCACTTTCGTTTCACACGAAAACTGTCCACAATTTAACAAAAATGCTAGAATTGTAAAGATTTCAGTAATTTAGCATGACTTAATGGTGCTAGTACCCTATATATGTGCATTGTATTGTCAAAATCAGCCCAAATTTATGTAGGTGGCTGAAGTCACAAACGAAACACCATCCTGATGTGTTGCAATTTACGCAATTCAGTTCATGCAAGAAAATAATGGGTAGACTAAGCAATATTATAAAGTTCATCTCAACTATTCACATGGATATATGCATACTAACAAAACATTTCCTTACTTTAAAATTATAAAAAAAAACCAAGTAAAACTGATAGCTACTGCTCACGGATGATACCTACACCAGCCCAGAAAGTTGTTGAGGTATTAATCTGAAAACATATCATATGGTATAGCTGACCCTGAAATCAAATTTCAGAAATTCTTTAAAATTATATTGTTCCTGATGAGATGTGACGAAAAATATACCTGGGACAGACAGACAGACAGAGTGAGACAGAGGTAAAACAGTATACCCCCACTTTTTTAAAACGGGGTAAATTTAACCTGTATCTTTTTTTTATCAATATCAGTGGATTGATCATAGCTACTTTTTTTTACTTCTATAAACCTCTTACCTGGGTTCCCATGACAATAATTCCAGGAATTAGCTTTTTTAACTTATCCTTGGTGAAATGCTGACCAGTATATAGCTGAGAAAGAACTAGAAGTTGTCCACCATGCTGTGCTAAAAGTTTTGGGGGAATTCTTTTAAAAATATGTGGTTTATCATGAATAGGTTTCTCATCATTATCTGAGTGTTCACTATCACTAGAAAATGATGATGATGATAGTGATGATGATGTTTCAGGATCTTTCTGTCTGTTTTTCTTTAATCTTGTATGCTCATGCTGACAACTACTCATACTTTTCTCCACACACTGTATCTGAAAGTTAACATTATATGTATGTAAAATGCATTGCTTTTTTTCTAAGGTCCTTTTATGTCCCACAGAGAACATGTTTTAAGGGACGTAAAATTACCCAGTTAATGATGTCTGATCTTGTAAGCGCTCGCACATTTACAACTCTTGTCAGATTTTATGAAATTTATGTCAAAGGTTTATATCAGCAATGTCTTAGACAGGTTTTAAAAATCAGTGCCATTTAACCAACTGCTTTTAAAAGAGTTATTGTCTCGGAAATATTAATAATACAAAAATAGTATTGTTAGTGCTCTCAACATGAATAGTTCTTGACAAAATACCATCAAGTTTACACCAAAGGTTTATATCAGCTATGTGTGGGCCATGTTAAAAAATTATCAGTGCAATCAACTATTTGCAAACAAGAATGTGTCCCCAGTACATGAAAGCCCCATCCACAATGTCATTTTCTATGTTCCGTGGACCGTGAGAATGGGGAAAATCTCTTATTTGGCATTAAAATTAAAACTAAGTTTCAACTTGATTGGGTTTCAACTTCATCAAAAACTACCTCGACCAAAAACTTTAACCTGAAGCAGGATGAAAGGACGAACAGACAGTTAAATAGACAGACAGACGCACAAACCAGAAAACATAATGCCCATGAATGGGCCATAAAAAGTTATGCTGATTGGAAAAAATTGCATTGAATTGCACTCTCATTTTTCTACATTTGATTTCTTCAAGGATTGTTACAAAATTTACATTTTAGCTTGATTTCAGCAATTTATCTAGCATTTTGAAACAAATTGTGCAGAAAAAATTATTTTAAAGAGCTATGCAATGTAAATATAAGGTATTTTGAAAATTGAGTTAGCCGTCATGTCTGTATAAGATATTTATAAAAAATTGAAAAACAGAAATATGTTAAGTTATTGCTTTTGGACAAAAAAAAAATATGCAAAGTAGGAGACAACTGTATTAACTTATTTTTATACACTCTGCTTTAACATTCTTAGTTTTGAGCATTCCTTATTAAGCTAACAAGAAAAGCACATCAGACATGTATATACAAAATTTATAAAGTGGTATTTTTTTTTCATTTTATAGTTATAGTAGTAAAACTTTGTTGAAACTTACCTAACTAAATCAACCATACTAAAAAAGAATGTTGGCAATGTATTCACATTTCTTTCTATCATATTTAATTTTGTGGTTTAGGGTCAATAGAAACACAGATATAACAGAATTGAATTGAGCAAGAATGATGAGATGTATTCATTAGAGAAGCAGTAACTGCTGACCTTTAAGCCATGCCCAGGGTTCACCTTTTAAAGGTTACCGTTGCGCAGCCTGTATTTTTACTGTGTAGTGTTTAGTTGACAGATGTTGGTTTGTCTTGAAGCCAAGATATAGAGAGTGGTTAAGGGAGACCCAGAACATGAAAAACTTGACATAAAAATTGCAAAAACATTGTGTACTTGTCTTGTGCTTTAGGTTAAAAGCTAGAGGCTCTAAAGAGCATGAATCGCTCACCTTGGTCCATGTGCATATTAAACAAAGGGCACAGATGGATCCATGACAAAATTGTGTATTGGTGTCAGATAGTGATGTGTTTGTATATTACTTTACTGAACATTTTTGATGCTTACAATTATCTCTATCTATAATGAATATGGGCGAGTAGTTGCAGTGGAAAATATTTCGTAAAAATTTAAAAAAAATTTATGAAAATTGTTAAGAATTTACTATAAAGGGCAATAACTCCTAAAGGGGTTAATTGACTATTTTGGTCATGTTGACTCAGGGATGACATAAAAATTTCAATGTAGGATATAAAACTTAATTCACATAGTTTTTTCACTGACCCCCCTCCCCCTCTTAACTTCATTTGGAAAAAATTGATTTACCTATAAATTGGAGATATGTAAAATCAATTTTAAATTAAAAAAAACTTTCAGCAATGTTAACCATCCACCCCAAAACTATTTGATTTAAGTTTTTTATCCTACATCGATCTTTTGGTGTTGTCCCTTATTTGTAGGTCTTACGCTGTACATTATTGCTGTTTACTATCTTTTACGGTTTATCTTCATCTTTAATAATATTCAAGATAACAACCAAAAGCTGTAAAATTTTCTTAAATTACCAATTAAGGGGCAGCAAACCAACAACAAATTGCCTAAATGGTCAGACAATTTCAGGGCAGATAGATCTTGACCTAATGGACAATTTTATCGAGGCAGATTTGCTCGAAATACTTTGCTTTTAGAGATAAGAGCCAAAAACTGCATTTTACCTTATATACTACTTTTAGCCATGTCGGCCATCTTGGTTTGCGGGCAGGGTCATCAGACAAAATTTTTATACAAGATACCCTTATGATGATTGTGTACAACTTAGGTTAAATTCAATTTAGTAGTTTCAGAGGAAAAGATTTTTGTAAAAGATTACAAAAAATTACGAAAAATTGTTAAAAATTGACTATAAAGTGAAATAACTCCTTAAGGTGTCAACTGACCAATTTGGTCATGTTGATTTATTTGTAGATCTTACTTTGCTAAACATAATTGCTTGTTTACAGTTTATCTCTATCTATAATAATATTCAAGCTAATAACCAGAACCCACAAACATTTCTTAAAATAATTAATTTAGTGGTAGCAACCTAACAATGGGTTGTCCAATTCATCTGAAAATTTCGAGGCAGATAGGTAATGACCAAATAAATAATTTTACCACATGTCATATTGCTCTAAACACTTTGATTTCAGAGATATAAGCCAAAATCTACATTTAACCCCTGTGTTCTATTTTTAGCCATGGGGGCTATTTTGGTATTTGGCCGGGTCACCAGACACTTTTTTTTAAACTAGACATCAATGATGATTGTGGACAAGTTTGGTAAAATTTGGCCCGGTAAGTTAAAAGGAGAAGATTTTTGTAAAAGTTAACGACGAAGGATGACTGACGCCAAGTGATGAGAAAAGCTAACTTTGCCCTTTGGACAGGTGAGCTTAACAAATGGAAATTGACAGCATACTCTGGGCTTGATCGAAAACAGAACTCAAAGGGTGTTGTGGGAAATGAAACTGCATGACTGTATGTAGTATGTCTTCAATGATTTGGTTATTTTTATCACCCATTAGTAAATGCATTTTCTAAAAGCTTTACAGTAAAGAGTACATATTGCTCACATGGTTTCTATACCGATTTCAAAATGGCTACCAATTCTAAAAATAAGACCTTTCCTGACTTGTGACTTATTAGACCTTTGGTTTTCCCGTTTGAATGGTTTTACACTAGTCATTTTGGGGCCCTTTATAGCTTGTTGTTCGGTGTGAGCAAAGGCTCCGTGTTGAAGGCCGTACATTGACCTATAATGGTTTACTTCTTTAAATTGTTATTTGGATGGAGAATTGTCTCATTGGCGCTCACAACACATCTTTCTATATCTATTGTGAAAATTCCATTATGAAACATACCTCTACAACAGACACAGCACACACCACTCTTGGATTCTCAAGTATGTTCCCAGCAAGAATTACAACGTCTGGTTCTGCTGTTACACTTTTCTGAAGAATATTCATTGTCGACTTGAACATTGCACCTGGACTGAAACCACAGGAAATAATAATACAACATAAATATAAGAATAACTAGAGGCTCTAAAAGTCGGTGTCGCCCACCTTGGTATATGTGCTGTCATGGCTGTAGGGGCACAGTATGGCATAGTAAACTAACGACACTCCACAATATTTAGAAAATAGAATTCATGACAAAATTCTGTTTTGGTGATGTCACTTGTTTGTAGACCTTACTTTATTGAACATTCTTGACGTTTACAGTTATCTTTATCCAAAATGAACTTAACTGAGTAGTTTCAGAGGAAAAGATTTTTGTACAAGATTACAATTATAATCATGTTGACATTTTTGCTGTTTACAGTCTATCTCTATCTCTATCTATTAAAAAAATCAAGATAATATCTCAAAACTGAAAAATGTCCTTAAAATTACCAATTCAGGGGCAGCAACCCAACAGCAGGTTGTCTGATGTGTGTGAATCTAGACCTGATGAACATTTTTAACCCATGTCAGATTTGCTCTAATTTAATAATGCTCTAGTTTCAGTATTATTAGAAAAACTACAATGTATCAACAGTTGCATTCACTGAAAAAGTAAAATTTATGGAACCATTGCCATGCGACATTCACAAAAAGTTATCTTTTAAAAATGTGCAAATAAAATATTTTACAAGCATCCATTTTTAAAAATCATGAATACTAAGCATGTACTAATGTCAAATTGTTCTAAATTTTTAACGAATTATAACTAACTATATCTGTCTTTTGATTTTTGATGACTAATTTTAGGCATGGAAGCATTTGGGTACTCCTCATTTCTGAATCATGGATCATTGACATTTGGAGGTCAGTTCAGATCTATTTTTCCACTATTCAAAATGAATTAAAAGTATGATTGGTGATACTATATAGTAAATAAGGATACAACTACAAAGAAAACATAGAATTGAAACTTTTATCTGGATTATTTAAAAAAAACGTATGTGAATAAACTGTCAAAAAAGGTTTTTATGTACAAATTAGTCTGTTAGTTTTTTGTTTGAATTGGTTATATTTGTCTTTTTCTGGGCTTTTTATAGCTGACTATGTCATATGGACCTATGGCCGCTTTGCTCATTGTTGAAGGCCATGCAGTGATCTATAGTTGTTAATTTCTGTGTCATTTGGTCTCTTCTGGAGATTTTTCTCATTGGCAATCATACATCATGTACATGTAGGTAATACATTAGACATTTTTACAAAAATTGTATACACAAACCTATTAACCTTAGGAGCTTATATAAATATACCTACCCTGCTAAAACACCAGTCATTCTCACAAATATTGTATACAAATCTATAAACACAGCTTCTGATCCAGATTTTCTTCCATCTTTCCTCAAGCTTTCTTCATTTTCAAAATCATAACACTTAATCATCAGTATCAAATTTCTAATAAAATGTTCACCAAGATTTGTCAGAATTCTGAAATTAAACATGTGTAAATTAGACATGTTAGATAGGGCTAGCACCCAAATAGGCAAACATTGTATCTTATACTTTGAAAATATGTTGGTTCTATCATAATAGATATAAGAAGATGTGGTATGAGTGCCAATAAGACATGCAACTCTCATCAAAGTCACAATTTGTAAATATAAACCACATAAATCATGGAGTGGTAGATATATATGTGTTTGCCAGATGACAGTATATAATAATGGAATCGTATGTGTCAGTACAACCTGATTTTGTCATATCTACATGTACAATGTAATACACATAGATTCTTTCCTGTAATCATGGTAATTGTTTTAGTTTTCCAATTGGGACAATAAAGATTGATAAATTCAAGCATAAGTTTTGTATTCTCAGGTAGTATTTCATCAAAGGAAGTTAAAACAACAATCATGATTTTTAAACACACAACACAATAATACCAAATTTAGCTGTTTATAAACATGTCAAGTACTATTTAGCAGTAATAATGATACATAATTAACATAATGCTTGTATTTTTTGTGTGGATCAGTTTCATTTCCTCATGTACAACATAAACACAAATATTATTTTCTGTTCATAAATTTGCTATAATATATTTGAACTAAATTAAAGTCATATGAACATGATGAAACCTCAAAATAAAAGTATGTTTTTTTACAACTAAATAGATAGTTTTCATTATAAAACCTACATGTATGTACATATACTTTTTCTGCAGAAAATTCTTTGATTTGTGCACATTTAGATCATATAAAGTACACTTTTTGTATTGCTTGCTTCCAGGAAGCATATTTTCCGAATGCAAAGTGACCTTAGCGTGACCCATTTCCTAAAAAATCCTGTGATCGCAATGCGCATGGATCTCTCATTGAAATAAACTATTATCATTGATTGTCTGATTGTACATGTTACACATGTGCTCAATATCCATGCTTTTTTGTTGATTGTTTACTATGTGTATAAGGTGACAATCGGTAAACTACGCCTTATAAACATGATACATAATTACCTACAATACTTTTACATCATAACAGAGTGACTTGTATTTTTGCATTATACCTGTACAAAATCGCAACTTGTAAACGACATATACATATAGAAAATTATCTACATTTGTAATAATTCAACTGGAATTGAATAAAAATTAAGTGCAAAGGTGAATGATTTGAACAGATTTGGTGGGCGAAAGTGTGTGATGTGAATGTGAAGGGTGGGAAAGTGTATTGGGGGAGAACAGATCAGAAGTCAGATTCACAGAAAAACTTACAATAAGATTGATCGTATTAAAGTCAGAAACAAACCAGTCTGCTTACAAAAAAACTTCGGCATAAGTTTATTTTTTGTGAAACCGACTATACCATGTATACCGATACCCAGATTTACAGGAGTCCAGGACTCTCCATAGTGGATACGACCTTTATCAAGACTCCAGAATCGGGTGTTTTTAAGCTAGGGATTTCGAGATCCAGGAATTCTTTTTTTTTTCTTCAAATTTCGGTACTTCAAGATTTCAATGTTTTTAAGCCCGTGATTTCGGGATCAGAACCCCTCCTACCCTCCCTGCTCCATAATGAGAGCTCTGTTGTGTTCATGGATTATTACCTTCCATTTCCAGTCACATCTTCTTTGATGCTGTCTATTAATAACATGTCTAATCTTTGACTGGAATAAACAAGTAAGTCATTGGTGTCAAATGAGAAGGTAAAACAGTTCTCTAGAGTTTTTACAAATTCTGATTGTTCTGAAGTTAAACCTCCAAACATCTCTGTTTCACTGTAAACCATGTCAAGTATTGTCGACATTTTATCTGGCTTATCTTTATAATAGACAGCAACAGAATCCAAATCTGTAATATCCCAGTCCGTAGTGCAGCTGGGAAGTTTGCGAGATCGCTTTCGACCGGGATACCTCCCCTTACGGCAACGATTCGTGTGTTCAAAATTGACATGGCATGATCTTGGAAGACTTGCTTTATGAGGGTTTTCATTTTTAAGCTTTAATACAGGTCTCATGCCTAACCCGTCCTGTGACGGAGTTTCTTCAAATTCCATTGTTGATGAGAAAGTTACCTTGCGGCAAAGGGACAGAAACGAGTTTACAATGGGCCATTCCAGTTAATTTCTGACAGGTGGGAATGGATGGCACAAGGATGATAGTTAAGCTGAACGGTGCCCACTGATCACCTGAACAGAAACGGTTAAAATTGAGTCTATACGCGACAAAAAATAGTACATGAGTGCCGGTTTAAAGTGAAAGTAAGTTACGAAGGTGATACACAGTTTATAATTGCTGCTATACAATACGAATATTAGCCTAATGCAAAGTTCCGGAATAACCATATTTCAAAGGATACTGTTGAGAGCGATACAAAAAGTAAAAAAGAATACACAAATAATCAATAATCATAATGATAAACTCAAAACAAACAATTGAAAATGCGTAGAAGATTCACCCATTTAATTTAATAATATCTTAAAGCGAGTGTCATGGCTTATTTTTCAGAAAAAAATAACCTAATGGCCTACATTGCACTCTCATGACATATAACTAAAAAGATGGTATGCTTCGAACTCAGGTACCTTACTACTGCCATTGGTTACCTCTGGTCACCCTACACAGAAAACAATAGTGCTTACAGTTACACTGGTCAATTGAAACAAATACTTCTTTAACCTTACCCCCTTTGCAGATAAATTTACAGTGGTTTTTATAATTACCTGACACAAATATAGATACTGAATGCCCCCATCACCCCATGAAATTCGTTACATCTGTCACCTTTTACATAATTAATTGTGGTGACCTCTGATCACCCTACACATATATTGAATTTGGTAACGTCTGGTCATCCTTCACATATATTGAATTTACCTACAATTATAAGATACTGAACTTGGTTACCTCTGGTCAACCTTGCCGTTCTAAACAGATATTGAATTTTGTTACATCATGTCACGTTTTACATAATTAACTGTGGTGACCTCTGGTCACCATACACATATATTGAAATTGGTTACCTATGGCATAGCCAGAAATGAGTAGTGGTTTTGCTAATTAATATTCATAATATGTAAATGAGAATTGTACCACGTGATAGTAGTTTGAACTGGACTAGTTGATAGGCTTGATATCATTAAAATCTTTAAAACACGGATATTATAAGTTGCCCGTCACAGAGTCCTTATTTACAATCACTTTGATATTTCCGTAAAGTTGTCAGGCGGCCAAAATCAAAACAATGAACGTGAATTTAGTGATTTTTTCGTGCTTTCGTGAGTTTATTCTTCTTGAAATAGTGACATTTTAATTTTACGTGGGAACCTAGAGTTCAACGACTACACATACAAGGTTTGGACTTGCTTATTCTTTGGAAATTCAAGTTTCAAAATCCACCCCGGCAACCTGTTTTTGTAATGACATTGTAAGCCAATTTTCAACACGAAGTTGGCAAATTTGACGTTTCAGCCATTGTAGCCTGTATTTTACACTGCAATGATAAAGGCCTCTCGCTTCGATATTTAAAATAGCTCAGGAACCTGTATTTTTGCAACATCAGTCATTATGTTTCGTTTAAATGGTGAATATTGTTGTGTATATTCATTTTCTGCCCCGGCAACCTGTCTATCACTTAAATTAAAATTAAAAAAGACAATTTTTTCAAAATTCCCTATCATTTTTAGTAATTTCCGTGACCCGTATCCGATTTCTTTAGTATAATATTCAAATAAGCAAAGTGGCGTTGATTTCTGGATATGGTCACCCGACACATGACTGTATTGAATTCACTAAAAATTATAAGATATTGAATTTGGTTACCTCAGGTCACCCCGGCAACCCTTCACAGATATTGAATTTAGGAACCTTTATTAACCCTACTTAGATGTTTAATTTGGAAATCTCTGATCACACTACCAAGATGTTGAATGCGATTACCTCTGGTCACACCGGCAAGCCCTTACATATATTGAATTTCGTAACATCTTGTCACCTTTTACATAATTAATTGTGGTGAATTCTGGTCACCCTACACATCTATTGAACCTAGTAACCTTTGGTCACCCTACACATATATTGAATTTACATACAATTATAAGATACTGAATTTGGTAACCTCTGGTCAACCTTGCTACCCTAAACAGATATTGAATTTTGTTACATCATGTCAAGTTTTAAATAATTAGCTGTGGTGACCTCTGGTCAACCTACACATATATTGAAATTGGTTACCTATGGTCACCCAACACATGTATTGAATTCCCCCAAAAAATATAAGATATTGAATTTGGTTACCTCAGGTCACCCCGGCAACCCTTCACAGATATTGTATTTATGTACCTTTATTAACCCTACTTAGATGTTTAATTTGGTAATCTCTCATCACACTATCAAGATGTTGAATGCGATTACCTCTGGTCACCGTACAAAGATATTGAATTGGGTTACCTCTGGTCAACCAACACATGTATAGAGTTACCCTAAAAATTATATGACAATGAGTTTGGTTACCTCTAGTCGCCCCGGCAAGCCCTTACATATATTGAATTTCGTTACATCTTGTCACCTTTTACATAATTAATTGTGGTGACTTCTGGTCATCCTACATATATTGAACTAAGTAACATCTGGTCACCCTACACATATATTGAATTTACATACAATTATAAGATACTGAATTTGGTAACCTCTGGTCAACCTTGCTACCCTAAACAGATATTGAATTTTGTTACATCCTGTCACGTTTTAAATAATGAACTGTGGTGACCTCTGGTCAAACTACACATATATTGAAATTGGTTACCAATGGTCACCCAACACTTGTATTGAATTCCCCCAAAAATTATAAGATTTTGAATTTGGTTACCTCTGGTCACCCCGGCAACCCTTCACAGATATTGAATTTAGGTACCTTTATTAAACCTACTTGGATGTTTAATTTGTAATCTCTCCTCACACTACCAAGATGTTGAATGTGATTACCTCTGGTCACCGTACAAAGCTACTGAATATGGTTACCTCTGGTCTCCCTACAAAGATATTGAATATGATGACTTCTGGTCACCCTACCAAAATTGTGAATATGGTTACCTCTGGTCACCCTACCAAAATTGTGAATATGGTTACCTCTGGTCACCCTACCAAAATTGTGAATATGGTTACCTCTGGTCACCCTACCAAAATTTTGAATATGGTTACCTCTGGTCACCTTACACATATATTGAATAAGGTTACCTCTGGCCACCTTACACAGTGTTGAATAATGTTACCTCTGGTCACCTTTACAAATATATTGCATATGGTTATCTTTAGTCACCTTAAAACATGTTGAATATGGCAACCTCTGGTCACTCTACACAGATATTGACTATGGTTACCTCTGGTCACCCTACACAGATATACAATATGTTTACCTCTGGTCCTGATTTTAAAGCTATCGATAATCTATACTATTAAACGAGAAGACTTCTCCTCCTGCCTCAATAGATTGATCATTGTGACTGTATGTCCTATAGGTACCATGCATAGTCGCATTTGTCATCCATTCTTATGATTATTCAGTTTCGGTTATTTTGAGAAAAAAACGGAAAAAAAGAAGTCCGGATATGTGTCCGTCATCAACCCGGCTTTTATTCATAGATAACTTCCTCTTCCGTTTATTTTTGTAAATTTACATTACAAACGGTTAACCCTATATTATCATTGCCTGAATCGTTATATAAGAATGTTGTCCCAAGTGTAAACATCAACCCAGGCCGTGTGAAAATAAAAATAAAAACATTTTTGTAATTCACTTATCGTCACGTAATAAACGCATAGCCTATATTATCATGTTTTATTTAAGATTATATTATCATGTTTTATTTAAGATTCATGCAAGCCATTTTCACATTGCCTGAATCGTTAAATGTTGTCCCGAGTGTGAGCAACGACCCAGGCCGTGTGAAAAAAAACACAATCATTTTTGTCATTCACTAATCGTCACGTAAATAACGACAAAGGCATAGCCTATATTATCATGTTTATTTAAGATTCATGCAAGCCACTTTCGTAATCCCAACTGTAAGCAACGACCCAGGCCGTGTGAAAATAAACACAATCATTTTGTCATTCACTTATCGTCACATAAATAACGACACATGCATAGCCTATATTATCATGTTTTATTTAAGATTCATGCAAGCCATTTTCACATTGCCTGAATCGTTATATGTTGTCCCGAGTGTAAGCAACGACCCAGGCCGTGTGAAAATAAACACAATCATTTTTGTCATTCACTTATCGTCACGTAAATAACGACAAAGGCATAGCCTATATTATCATGTTTATTTAAGATTCATGCAAGCCACTTTCGTAATCCCAACTGTAAGCAACGACCCAGGCCGTGTGAAAATAAACACAATCATTTTGTCATTCACTTATCGTCACATAAATAACGACACATGCATAGCCTATATTATCATGTTTCGTTTAAGATTTAACGACACAGGCCCTATTAAAAACAAGAATGTGTCCATAGTATACAGATGCCACATCCGATCGGCACTATCATCTGCTATGTTTTGACCGTGAAATGGGGTAAAATCTCTAGAAAGATCATATTATCATAGGGAACATATTTACTAAGTTTCGAGTTGGTTGAACTTCAAATTCATCAAAAACTACCTCGACAAAAACTTTAACCTGAAGCGGGACAGACGGACGGAAGAACAAACTAGAAAAAATAATTCCCATAAATGGGGCATGAAAATTTATTGTTGAGAGTAAAAACTTTAACCTGAAGCCGGACAGAAGGACGGACTAACAAACGAACGGAGGAACAGACTAGAAAACATAATTCCCATAGATGGGGCATACAAATTTATTGTTGAAAGTGAAAGTAGTGATTTGGCCAAAATGAAAGTAGGGTAGAGATTAGCGGGAGACAAGACTTATTTTGAACGTCGGGATCTGGTGCTTTTAAGCTCGGGATTTCGGAACTGATTTTTACGGGATGCAGGAATATTTTTTTTTTATTTCGGGATGTCGGGATATGAATTTCGTTAAAATACGCACCTCGGAATTTAATGTTTTTAAGCCCGGGATTTCAGAATCAGGCCCCCTCAGAGCATCCCTCAAATGAGCGTTTGTCATTTATACGAGATTCAAATCCTACCATTGGCATGTTAATAGGGCTTTCAAAAGGAAAAGCACTGATGTATTGTACTACAAGCACATTTTATTATCTAATAATAATGGTATATAACTTGAGCAGTTTCATTTGTTTCATGTTTGAAGCGGTGCAAATTTTTAATTTAATTTGACTTTTACAAAAAAATGCATTGTACCAAAGAGGAAGAATAATTGTGGCATAAGGCCAGAAACACAAAAAAATAATCGAATTTAACAGAAAGGAAACACATAACGGAGGGCTTTTTGATACCTTATATGAAATTCTCCAGTCAAAATATCTTTTACAAAAAATCATCCTACAACAGTTTACAAGCTTTATATGCCCGCGATTTCGCGGGTGTGTTCTAGTAAATTTTTTAGTTAAAATAGAACTTTAGTTTCAGTATCATATAGACTTAATGAACCTATCCATCATACTAAAAGATTTGATAAAATAAATGCATACCACTTTCATCTAAATTTTCTGGTGACTTCTGAAAAAAGAAGATTAACATAATTATGATATTTGTATTAGTAAATTCAATTTTATATATCCAAAATTATCTTATGAGGATAAGTAAAAATTGACTAAACTATCAACTGTCAATGTTCTTGTCAATATTTGCAAGGTCAATGATTTTATTAGATTTGTTTTTTAAAAGATCAGGACAGACAATGTTCATTCTGTTGAGTGTTAATAATATTTTAAATGTAATATGCAATAAAATTCTATAGTCTCGCTGAACCAGTAATTCATATCAAATCTGTTCTGGCTTTTTTCCCCCTCTCTTCGATTGTCTTACATTTCCTACAAATGATAAAAAAAAACATAACATGACTTATGTTTTGATGACCAGAGGTTACCAAATCTGAAATCAGCATAAGGTGACCAGAGGTAACCAAATCTATTATTAACAGTAGGTGACAAGAGGTCACCAAATCCAATATTTACCACTCTCATCTACATTCTCTTAGGACTTCTAAAAAGGAAGATAAATATATGATAATTGTAGTAGTAAATTCATTTTTTTTTATCCAAAAGCATCTTATGAGGATTAGTATTATTTTACTTAATTATCAATGCTCTTGGAAATGTTTGCAAGATCTAGTATTTTTCTTATATTTGTTAGTAGATGATCATGAAAGATAATGTTCATTGTGCAAAGTTTTATCGATGTATTATACTTAATGTAATAATATATTATATTCTTGTTGAACCCATAATGTATATCAAACCTGTTCTTCTTCTTTTTTCTCTTTCTTTGATTGTCTCAAATTTTCTACAAATGATATGAAAAGCATCAACTAGATGTTTGTAAATTTTTATTACCAGAGATAACCAAATCTGAAATCTGCATAAGGTAACCAGAGATAACCAAATCCAATATTAACATAAGGTGATAAGAGGTCACCAAATCTAATATAAACATAAGGTGACCAGATATAACCATATCCAATTTTAACATAAGGTGACCAGAGGTCACCAAATCTTATATGTGAATAAGGTGACCAGAGGTAATCAAATCCAATATCAACATAAGGTGACCAGAGGTCACCAAACCCAATATTAACAGAAGGTGACCAGAGGTCACCAAATCCAATATATAAATAAGGTGAACAGAAGTTACCCCATTCTAACATATTAAGGCCAACAGAGGTTAACAAATCCAATTTCTGGATGACCACATGTAATCAAATTGAATATTTGTGTAAGGTAATCAAGAAACAAAAAATGATTTGTTCAATCAAGCCTCAGTGACCATTTTACAAGAAACGATTGCAAGTTTGAAGTTAAAAATATATAAAAGTTGCAGCATTATATAAACATAGTGTATGTTTCAATCATATTAAAGGTATAATACAATAAATCAAATGCATACAAACCACTCTCATCTTAATTTTCTGAGGAATTTTGAAAAAAAAGAAGACAGACATATAATAATTGTTTCAGTAAATTCAAATTTATTAATACAAAGTAGCTTATGAGGATAAGTAGAAATTGACTAAATTATCAACTGTCCATGCTCTTGGTAATGTTTGCAAGATCAAGGATTTTTCTTAGATGTGCTTGTAGATGATCATGAAAGGTAATGTTCATTGTGTAAAGTTTTATTGATGTTTTACATGTAATGCAATAATATTCTATATTCTTGCTGAACTCATAATGTATATCAAATCGTTATTTTTTTCTGTTACTTTGATTGTCTCAAACTTTCTACAAATGATATGAAAAACATCAACTAGTTGTTTGTAGATGATTATTAACAGAGATAACAAAATCTGAAATCTGCATAAGGTGACCAAGGTAACCGAATCTAATATTAACATTAGGTGACCAGAGGTCACCAAATCTTAAATCTGTATAAGGTGACCAGAGGTAACCAAATCATATATTAACATTATAGCCGAGTTCACTTGAAACTCTCGAGTTAACTTTACTTACTCGGGTTTCAACATTACGATTTAACTTGAACCACTCGCGGTATCTCCTCGTAGCTCGGGTCCAACCATCAGCGAGCCAGGGTTAAACTCGAGAAACTCTTGAATGACGTCAAACCAAAGAGAAAATCTTATTGTTTAGGCTTGGTCAGGGCCTTACCCTAGAATTGCTTAGAGTTGTTCTAAAAAACTTTAGTGCGTTCACGTGATAAACTATTAACTCTGAAGTCGATTGTAGAGTTTCAAGTGAATTTGGTCAAGGTGACCAGAGATAACTAAATCAAATATTAACATAAGGTGACCAGAGATAACCAAATCCAATATTTACATTAGGTGACCACAGGTCATCAAATCTTATATATGAATAAGGTGACCAGAGATAACCAAATTTAATATTTACATAATGAGACCACAGGTCATCAAATCTAATATTTAAATAAGGTGACCAGAGATAACCAAGTCTAATATTTACATAAGGTGACCACAGGTCATCAAATCTTATATATGAATAAGGTGACCAGAGATAACCAAATCAAATATTTACATAAGGTGACCACAGGTCATCAAATCTAATATATGAATAAGGTGACCAGAGATAACCAAATCAAATATTTACATAAGGTGACCACAGGTTATCAAATCTAATATATAAATAAGGTGACCAGAGATAACCAAATCAAATATTTAAATAAGGTGACCACAGGTCATCAAATCTAATATTTAAATAAGGTGACCAGAGATAACCAAGTCTAATATTTACATAAGGTGACCACAGGTCATCAAATCTTATATATGAATAAGGTGACCAGAGATAACCAAATCAAATATTTACATAAGGTGACCACAGGTCATCAAATCTAATATATGAATAAGGTGATCAGAGATAACCAAATCAAATATTTACATAAGGTGACCACAGGTTATCAAATCTAATATATAAATAAGGTGACCAGAGATAACCAAATCAAATATTTAAATAAGGTGACCACAGGTCATCAAATCTAATATATAAATAAGGTGACCAGAGATAACCAAATCAAATATTTACATAAGGTGACCACAGGTCATCAAATCTAATATATAAATAAGGTGACCAGAGATAACCAAATCCAATATTTACATAAGGTGACCACAGGTCATCAAATCTAATATATAAATAAGGTGACTAGAGATAACCAAATCAAATATTTACATAGGGTGACCACAGGTCATCAAATCTAATATATAAATAAGGTGACCAGAGATAACCAAATCAAATATTTACATAAGGTGACCACAGGTCATCAAATCTAATATATAAATAAGGTGACCAGAGATAACCAAATCAAATATTTACATAAGGTGACCACAGGTCATCAAATCTAATATTTAAATAAGGTGACCAGAGATAACCAAGTCTAATATTTACATAAGGTGACCACAGGTCATCAAATCTTATATATGAATAAGGTGACCAGAGATAACCAAATCAAAAATTTACATAAGGTGACCACAGGTCATCAAATCTAATATATGAATAAGGTGACCAGAGATAACCAAATCAAATATTTACATAAGGTGACCACAGGTATCAAATCTAATATATAAATAAGGTGACCAGAGATAACCAAATCAAATATTTAAATAAGGTGACCACAGGTCATCAAATCTAATATATAAATAAGGTGACCAGAGATAACCAAATCAAATATTTACATAAGGTGACCACAGGTCATCAAATCTAATATATAAATAAGGTGACCAGAGATAACCAAATCCAATATTTACATAAGGTGACCACAGGTCATCAAATCTAATATATAAATAAGGTGACTAGAGATAACCAAATCAAATATTTACATAGGGTGACCACAGGTCATCAAATCTAATATATAAATAAGGTGACCAGAGATAACCAAATCAAATATTTACATAAGGTGACCACAGGTCATCAAATCTAATATATAAATAAGGTGACCAGAGATAACCAAATCAAATATTTACATAAGGTGACCACAGGTCATCAAATCTAATATTTAAATAAGGTGACCAGAGATAACCAAGTCTAATATTTACATAAGGTGACCACAGGTCATCAAATCTTATATATGAATAAGGTGACCAGAGATAACCAAATCAAAAATTTACATA
Source organism: Mytilus trossulus (assembly GCF_036588685.1). Lineage (NCBI taxonomy): Eukaryota > Metazoa > Mollusca > Bivalvia > Mytilida > Mytilidae > Mytilus > Mytilus trossulus. Next base: position 18,840,646 of record NC_086384.1, read on the forward strand.
AGGTGACCACAGGTCATCAAATCTAATATATGAATAAGGTGACCAGAGATAACCAAATCAAATATTTACATAAGGTGACCACAGGTATCAAATCTAATATATAAATAAGGTGACCAGAGATAACCAAATCAAATATTTAAATAAGGTGACCACAGGTCATCAAATCTAATATATAAATAAGGTGACCAGAGATAACCAAATCAAATATTTACATAAGGTGACCACAGGTCATCAAATCTAATATATAAATAAGGTGACCAGAGATAACCAAATCAAATATTTACATAAGGTGACCACAGGTCATCAAATCTTATATATAAATAAGGTGACCAGAGATAACCAAATCAAATATTTACATGAGGTGATCACAGGTCATCAAATCTAATATATAAATAAGGTGACCAGAGATAACCAAATCAAATATTTACATAAGGTGACCACAGGTCATCAAATCTCATATATAAATAAGGTGACCAGAGGTAACCAAATCCAATATTTACATAAGGTGACCACAGGTCATCAAATCTAATATATAAATAAGGTGACTAGAGATAACCAAATCAAATATTTACATAGGGTGACCACAGGTCATCAAATCTAATATATAAATAAGGTGACCAGAGATAACCAAATCAAATATTTACATAAGGTGACCACAGGTCATCAATTCTAATATATAAATAAGGTGACCAGAGATAACCAAATCAAATATTTACATAAGGTGACCACAGGTCATCAAATCTAATATATAAATAAGGTGACCAGAGATAACCAAATCAAATATTTACATAAGGTGACCACAGGTCATCAAATCTAATATATAAATAAGGTGACCAGAGATAACCAAATCAAATATTTACATAAGGTGACCACAGGTCATCAAATCTAATATATAAATAAGGTGACCAGAGATAACCAAATCAAATATTTACATAAGGTGACCACAGGTCATCAAATCTAATATATAAATAAGGTGACCAGAGATAACCAAATCAAATATTTACATAAGGTGACCACAGGTCATCAATTCTAATATATAAATAAGGTGACCAGAGATAACCAAATCAAATATTTACATAAGGTGACCACAGGTCATCAAATCTAATATATAAATAAGGTGACCAGAAATAACCAAATCAAATATTTACATAAGGTGACCACAGGTCATCAATTCTAATATATAAATAAGGTGACCAGAGATAACCAAATCCAATATTTACATAAGGTGACCACAGGTCATCAAATCTAATATATAAATAAGGTGACCAAAGGTTACAAAACCCAATATTAACAAAAGGTGACCAAAGGTCACCAAATCTAATATATAAATAAGGTGACCAGGGATGTAAGTAAGTTAATCAGGGAAAACCGAAGTCAAAAATATGAAGGGTTACTTCGAGGTCACTCAAGGTCAATATCTGAATTTTCACCAGAGGTAACCAAGCAATTCCTGTGTAGGGTGACCAGAGGTAACAGCATATAATATTTGTGTAGGTTGACCAGAGGTAACTGCAGACAATATTTGTGAAGGGTGACCAAAGGTTACCTCAGACAATATATGTATAAGGTGACCAGAGGTAGCCGCAGTCAATATTATAAAAAATAATAGGTGCCATATTATTTAAGTCTATAACCGTTTAAATTGCAAAGAGGTAATAAAGGTTTACAAGTTACAGGATGACATGAGGTAGTTAATATCAATATATATATGTAGGGTGAGCATAGTAACCGAAGTCAGAAACTATGTAGGGTGACCAGAGGTCAACCAAAATCACTATCTGGGAAAGGCGAAAAGATGTTACCAATCAATATATTTGAAAGGTAACCGAAGGTTAACAAAGACAATATGCGTAGGGTGACCAGATCTAATCAAAGTATATATGTAACACTCAGAAACGTGTCCTTCCCCCCAAACGTGTCTGATTCCCCCAAACATGTCTAGTTGAAAACTGCGCCAAAGCGTGTCATTTGTATAAACGCCCAAACGTGTCCATTTCTCAACTAACCCCCAAACGTGTCCAATCCCAAAAACGTGTCCATATCAAGCGTTATTTGGTTATTGCTATTTCATTAACGTATACTTATTTTACCATTTCATTAAAAATATACCTAAGGCTCGTTAGTACTTTTTCAAACCGGAAGAATTAAACTGGGTTAAAGTGAGGGCGTCATTTCTGCTATATCGTATGTAAATTGTAAGCAAACATGTTGAGTTAAACTGTACAATTAACGGGTCAAAGTATCCCTTTCTCTGCGCGTTAAAACTTTCATATTCTCTTTATTTATGCATGAAATACTGACAACTGGACAATTCGCAATCAACAGTCTAAAGTTAATTTATTCAGTAGAACTGAAAAAAACATTAAAACTTGTATGTTTTCTCTAATTTGCATGAAATACTTGCAACTGGACAATACGCAACCAGCAGTATAAAGTTTATCTTAACAATAGAACAGTTAAAACATTAAAACATGTATGTTCAAATGTAGAAAAAAAAACAAAAAAACAGTTAGCCTATGTTCTCTCTAAATAGAACTGCAAAAACATTGAAACTTGTATGTTCTCTGTAAATATGCATTACATACTTGCAACTGGACAATACGCGATCATCAGTTTAAAGTTCATTTGTACAGTACAACTGTAAAAACATTAAAACTTGCAAAACTAGTGTGCGCTCTAAATATGCATAAAGTACTTGCAACTGGACAATACGTAATCAACAGTCTAAAGTATATTTATACACAGCAAAATAAAGCTGCAATTAAAACCGGCGTTGATCACATAACAGCCATATTCACAAAAAAAAAAGAATCTATAAATCTTATGCATAAAATATTTGGCACTGGACGTTATGTTTCTTATCTGGTGTGTCTTAAGTGATGGTGGAAACCTAGAATTTATTAAAAAACCGGATAACCAGTTTATGATTTGATGAGCTTTTCAAATACACACAAACTATAATTGACAACAGTGAAAGAAAATGCTGTTAAAAGCCCGCCATGCAATATTCGGATAAATATAAAAGGCATCGATCATCGGATTTTATAAGTACAAAATAATTAACAAAGTTAACGATTAATTCAACTCCAGAATTGTGTGTAATGTTCGCTCTAAATGAATATGAAATACTTGCAACTGGACAATAAGAAACTGCAGTCAAAGTTAATTTATAATAACAGATTAATTTTGCAATTATTATAATCATTAAAAACCTACATCGAACTAACTTAATCTGATAAATGACAACTTCATCACGTGTGTCTCCCATCATATAATTGCCGTTAACGTTATCAGCGATTTTATTAAGAAGATATATGTATTACCGCTAAAAGACGTGTGACGTTTTGGCGTTAAATATTGGACACGTTTTGGCGAATAACAATTATCGGACACGTTTGGGGGTTATGAAATCGGACACGTTTGGGGAATATTGTAAATTTCGGACACGTTTAGGGAGAAAAGACACGTTTGGGAGAATCGGACACGTTTGGGGGAAGGACACGTTTGGGAGTGTTACATATATATTATTAATTAATTGATTGATTATCTGATTAAATGTGGCAGAGGTAGCCAAAATTCATAACTTTGTCACCTGACTGGAGTTAACTAAAATTAATATATGTGTAGGATGACCACAGGTTACAAAAGTCAATTACTATGTAAGGTGACCAAAATGAAGCGAAAGTCAATAAATGTGAAGGGTGACCAGAGGGCACCAGTCCATAAATCTGTAGGGTGCACATGTAACCCAAATCTATATATGTGTGAACTGGCCACAAAATAACAAGTTTGAAAATTGTGTAGGGTAATTAGAGTTAGATTAAATTGATATATGTGGTGACCACAGGAAACTAGATTCAACATGTGTGTAGGATAATTCTATATCTGTTTATTGTGACCAGATGTACCTTAAAATCATTATGTGTGTAGGGTGACCAAATGTAACAAGGTTTGGTATATTAGTACGGTGCCCTGGGATTACCCAAGTCAGGAACTTGGTAGAAAAAGAGGTAACAAAGTCATTTAATGTGTAGGGTGACCAGAGGTAACTTAAGTCAATATCTGAGTAGGGTGACCAGAGATAACCAAAGTCGATATCTATATTATGGAAAAATGGATGAAACAAATATTTTGCTTTGAATGACTTAATTAAACTTAAGTTTATGTTATTCATTGTATTCAATTGCTCGCGGTATGTTAATTTTACTAACAGATATTACAGACGGTGACAGGCTCTAGATCTATGGTGAATTGCTAAAAAGATAAAGAATTGTCTATTTTTAGTTTCTATTTTTAGAACTACAATATTACTACACAGAGGAGTACTATTTATAGGGTGACCAGTGGGCACCGTTCAGCGTAACTATTATCCTTGTGCGAATGGATGGGGAGATTTTCTTTCATACCTATCAGAAAAAAACATCGTGAAAAAAACTACCTATCAGATCTATAAATTAAGACCTATCAGATGTAGAGTTTCTGTTCATATTGGGTGGATGGGCTTTCATGGGAAAAATTGACCTATGATATCAGATTTTTTTACTGCAAGGATTGTACCCATCAGAATTTTAAATACAATACCAAATAATGCATGATACGAAACTGTCTATATTCCAAAGCACCTCTAAGATTTGAAATAGGTATTTTTTGTAACCCCTAAGATGTAATTATTTTTAATTATTTACTGCTGTAAAACCATCAGAAATTTGTGCGTTTTATAAGCGTTCGTGTCACAGTAACATTGATGAACTGTCACAGTAACATTGATAATTTGGTGGTACACAAATTGATTTTAGATTTTAGTATATGCCACAGTGCATGAACTTTTAAAGTAATATACATTGATTAGTGTATAATTGACATAACATGTGTGATTTATATGGAGCTAAAATGTATATAGTATGGTCAGAGTATGGTGATGGAACAGTTTCCTGCACGTTTACAAAAATGATTTGACATTAAGTTATTTTATTATTATTATTATTATTATTATTTACAATATTTATATAGCGCATTATCTAATTAGAATTACTCTAAGCGCTAAACATAAAACAATCAATGCAGTTAAAAACAAAAGGTGATAAACATTAAAACAATCAATGCAATAACAGAGACATATAATACACTTGTATTATATGTCTCTGGCAATAAGAATGAAATAAAATTTTGAAACACATATAAAAAAAAAAAAAAAGGAACAGAAAAGTTATCATAATTTAAAGGAATATTATACTACAACGAAAAGAACGAAGTTAAAAAATCATTGTCAATATAAAAAGTTACATGTTATATTTTAAAATTTTAAGTTTGAATTGAGCACCCGGCTGGGATCGCAGGGTTTACTCCTGGTTTGCCCACTTTTAATTCTACCAATTATCTATCAGTAAAGAAAACAAAAAAGACAAAAGGTTTAATGAGCATACAATTGTAAAGTCTGTTCCAACTTAGGTATTGTCAGGTATATAGTTAGTAAGTGTTTTCTGCATATTCAGGTTGTTTTTTTTTGTATAGAAAAAAATATTGAAAAAATCAAATATTTGTTCTCATTATTTTAATATAAATTAATTCAACAAACATACATGTATACAACAAATAACAAAACAAGATATTCAGTTACAAAAGCGTCTATATTATTCATTTATTAATTTAGTTTCTGAATGATTTCCATGATAAATTCATTAATAAAAGATCTCTTTTATTGCAAACACAATTTAATAAATTAATGAATTTTATAAATGCATTGCATAAGGAAATATGTAAAATGAGGATAAATATAATCTTTAAAACTTACACCAAAAATCACAAAACATGATATTTACAAATCTTCACTTCATTGTCCAGTTCAAATGGAGAAGATGGGATCGATCATCGGCTGTGTCAGAGTAATATACCACGCTTATTAGTCCTTGTTGGAATCTTTCTTTCAGTAGTTGGAGTCTGGGCCCAGTTTCACGAAGCTGTCTTAGGACTAAGACATGTCTTAAGATGGTCTTACGACATATCTTAGTCCTAAGTGGGTTTCACAAAGTGGTCCTAAATTAGGACATCTCTTAAAGTTGGTCATAAAGTTAGGACAACACAAGAGGTGTCTTATGATGGTCTTAGGATAGTTATACGTTTATTTATACAAATTACACTTATTTTTTATATTAATTTTGAAAAAAATATCTTATTATCATCTAATTATCTATTCTCCTGTTCCTGCTTTTAACGTAATTTTTCTAGATTGGCGGATTATCATGATTTGTCAACAATGTAAATTCGATGTATAATTGATATCAAGATTGCACGATTTTATCCCTTAACCTTTTATAACCAATAAAGTCGAAATTGAATTCAACTCACTTGTACCAAAAAAAATATCATTTTATATTCTTGTTTTTCTTATTTTTTCATTAAAAATTTCATATTTATATTGATGTATTGTTTGAAGATAATTCATAAATAAATGACTTTTACTCTTTTTATATTTATTTTGCAAATTATGTCATTTATATTTAGAAATACGTTTAGAATAATTTATGGTAAGACATACTACATTTACATGATTATTTTCCGTAAATCATATTTATATTTGAAAATTTAAAGAACTTGAGACAGGTTTAGGATGTCTTAGCTAAGATCATCATAAGACAGCTTCGAGACGAGGTCTGAGATATGTCCTAGGATAGTCATAAGAGGATCATAAGACATGTCCTAAGATATGTCTTATGACATGTCTTAGGATAGCTCCGTGAAACCGGCCCCTGGTTCTTATACTCTGTATCGTCATCTTTTTGGTGGGCGGGCTCCTCCTGTTGCATCTTGGATAATGTTGCATTCTGTTAGTGCCTGTGTCTTTTTCAGTAGCTCAATGATCTCATGGCCATATTTGAGTCTCCTCTTAAGTTTGTTGTGCCATCCTTCCAAGTGATTTGTGGTGGGGGTCCTTCTGTGTAATAGTGATTCCATAGAAAACGGTAGCTTTCAATCCTAAACTCTGTCATGTATTCTGTAAATGAAGTTGTAGCCAGTATGTTTTCAGTTTCTCAAATGTCTTCTTTAGTGTTTAGCCAAGCTTCCCCAACAAGGTGGGGTGGAACAAGAGTTAGTACTGCGGCTCCTTGTATCAGTTGAGTTATGTCTTCATTTTTTTTTTATAATAGGACTGTAGTCCATATTTCTGTGACTATTGCCAAATACACTGGGTGAAGTGGAAGTAGCAGCCTTTCATATTAACCCCTGGCCGCACTGTTCGTGCTGCGTTGTTGGTTGCTGTTTCATAGTCAGTAAATAGCCTTTTTGGTTGAAGTTCTAACTGGTGTTGTTAGCAATCATGATTATTAATCGAAAAATATTTTATTGTTGTTATTTATTTATTTTTTAAAAGAAAATGCTAGCTTGGATGCAGATTACTGTGTAAATTGTGTTATATTTATAGCTTGGCTATTGAACAGTTGCATTTATATTCTAGTCGTTAGAATAAATTGGATATTTTTTATATTTTGTTTCAAAACAGTGTATTTTATTAAAATTTAAAAAAAAATAAGTTAAATAAAGTTAAAGATATTCAATGAGATTTATTCTAATAAATCTTTAGTTTCATTCTTTTACTTTTTACCTTTTTTTCAGAATGTACCAATATATCATTTGTTGATAAATTGGAAAAATAGTTTCATTTCAAGTGCACATTTTTCCTATTTTTTGTATGAATAAAAATACATTTTCCTGCCAAAAATATTATATAAAATTTAGAAAGTTTTGCACACTTTCTTTTATTTAATAACAGAATATAATGTTCTTTTGAACATTTACAGGTAAAATAAAAGGTAAAAAATATGACTATAATTCAGAAATAAACTATAATTGTTAAAACAACAATTCCCTCTTTGTTTACATACCCTTACAGAACTGAAATGTTTGCAGCAGGTCTGCAGCATACTTGCTGCAGGTCTGCTGCAAACAAAAAGCTTGCAGGAACCCTTTGAATAATGTTTGCAGAAGTTTGCAGCTAGCTGCGAACCTCCTGCAAACATTGCAGCTTTTTGCTGCAGGCTTGCGGCAAGTTTGCAGAAACTTTTATGTTTGCAGTAAGATTGCAGGAAACTCTAGAATTTAAGGGATGTTCGCAGCTAGATTGCAGGAATCTTTGACAATTCTATATGTTTGCAAGAACATTGCAAGAATTACATAAAACGAATGAGCATGCCCATTGGTAACTTCCTGGAAGATATAGATTTGAAATTTGAAAATGTTGAAGGTGTTTGAGTCATGTTATCATACAATGTATTTTTTTAGTATTCAGTGAGTATTTTAGGTTGGAAATTAATAGAAAAGTTTTCAAAGACATTTGTTGTAAGTAATGATTCTTCATAGACGTGTAAATATATGAAATTCGTCCCCTCAATAAATACAAAATGTACCTGCATGAAGTTTTGAAAAACATTTTCAAACATGTAACAATTATACAGTACACTCAAGAATGTTTGGAGATTATAACTTATTTTAAAATATTGTGTTGTTGTAATCCAAGTTGAATTATGTGAAAATATTAATTAAAAAGCAGTATAAATGCACAAACAAAAATTCAAATAAACCTTTTTTTCGTATTTTAGATATGCATGCAATTCAAATTATTTTTTAATTGAAGGAATAAACCTTTGCTATGATAATTATGCAAATGACAAATTATTTGAATTATGGTATGTATGTATTGTAACCAAACTTGTCAGAATTTCCTGTGTAATAAAGATAATGTGATGTGTATACACAACATGACTTAATTGGTTTATATTGTATAATCATTTATGTAGTTCCTGCAAGTTTGCAGCAAACATGCCAAAGAAAAAAATTATTTGAATATAAATGTTTGCAGCAGGTCTGCTGCAAACACACAGGAGAAAGATAATTTGCATAAAAATGTTTGCAGCAGGTTTGCAGCAAACACGCAGCAGGTCTGCTGCAAACACACAGGAGAAAGATAATTTGCATAAAAATGTTTGCAGCAGGTTTGCAGCAAACACGCAGCAGGTCTGCTGCAAACACGCAGGAGAAAGATTAATTTGCATAAAAATGTTTGCCGCAGGTCTGCCACAAACACTCATTTGCATATAAATGTTTGCAGCAGGTCTGCAGCAAACACTCATTTGCATGGTAAATTGATTGCCGCAGACCTGCAGCGTATTTGCAGCAAACACGCTGCAAACACAGACTCTCTGTTCGCTGCAAGTCTGCAGCAAGTTCCCAGCAGACCTGCAGCAACTATTTGCAGGAGGCTGATTTTTTCGGTAAGGGTATACATCTATCTATATCTATCTATATAACACTAAAATTACGAGGTCCAATTTGTCAGCCGTCATCACGTAAAAACGACGAATCACAGAATTCAACTTTATATATAACTAATATAGTACAAAGGTGTAGATTAAAAATTACACCACTCCAGGCCCTTTTGTTTTCCACGTAATTAATATTGCCAATAATTAAGAAGTTCCGGGTCGAGTCCGATACCGATACCAATAGTATATTCACCTGTTACCTATTACCTTATCTGTACGTTCCGCATCTGACCGGCGCACCACCAAACGGTGTATTCAGGATTAATATGCTATATATATACGGGTCATAATCACAGGGTTGACACTACTTTATTGTCAAATTGTTACCTATTGAAGACTTTCTAAGATAACAATACGAATACTAAAAATCTGGACTAAAAATAAGGCGTATAGGTACAGTTTTCAATTTGTTAGTGGGCATGACGTTAAACAGCGAATCAAAGAATTCAACTGTATTCATAATTAATATAGGACAATGCTGTTGATTACAAAATACTCCTTTCCAGGACCTTTTGTTTTCCAAATAATTAATATTACCAATAATTGATTTCCGGTTCGACGGGTTCAAACAGAAAGATTTAAAAACTGTGTATCTTATAATCGGCTTGACTTTATCAGATGACAAAACTTATACACAAATAAGGCTTGCGCATAGTTATATACTTTAATTCAGTCATGGATCAGCGATATCACGGGTGTGTTCTAGTGTAAATAAAAGTGGGCAAACCAGGATGACACCGATCGCAGTTATATGACTGTGACAGTGTCATTAATTATTTCAAGATCTTTCTCGTACTTATCCAAATAATTGTCCACAAATTATTTGTGACTTTATGTCAGGTGAATTTTTGTCCTGTAACTTTCTGTCCGTTTACCTTTGGCTTATTCTCAAACCTAATAAACGGGGGTATTACATTTTATTAAAACTATTAAACTGTAAAGGAGTGCATCAAGGTGGCATTTATACAAGACAATAAGGGACAAATTTTCTATATAAGCTGTCATATTGTTGAAAATCGGAAGCCTGTTTACTTAATTGAGATATTCTTTGAATGATTTATTTTAGTTGTCAGAAAACAACACCGGACAACACCAATAAGCAATGGAGAAGCCTCCTGTTTTACCGAGCGGAGTAATAGTTAATTACTCAAATATGAGGTACCTGAATAAAAAATAATTTCTAATGATAGATGGAACATGGAAATTAGACTTTTTCAAATATTGTCTCACATCACGACCGACACTCGGCTAACCGAGAGATAGGTCGGTTAATCTATATTGAATATGCGGCTATATCGGGGGTGGGTCTGTTAATCGGGTTGGCTAAAGTCTGTTAATCAGGTATTATCGTGAAAATCAGTGCAAGGTCACTATGTTTCATTGTATAACTTTTTAATTATATTTATACCATAAAACCTATTCATGTCAGCTGACAAAATGATTTGGAATACTGAATCCAGTGGTGTAATGTTTTGTTTTCTAGCTTCAATAAACGATCCATAAAACGAAAAGGCGAATTACTCATCAGTAAATTTATACACATTTCACACACACAAAATGTACACAAAAATGACAAGTTAGTTGAGTTTTCTTGCTTGCAATCTTTTGAACATCGAAAAAAGACAGGCATTATGTTTGTTTACCATATTAACATTTTTTGATAAAAATATGGTCTGTTAATGGGTCGGATGTATAAAACTCGGTCCGTTAATTGGTCTGTTAAGAGTTATGAATGAAATTACAAGTATGATTTAATTGCTATATGGGGTGTTATCTGAATAAAGGGATAGGCTCAAGATTAGTGGCTAGAATCTATAAAAACAACACATGAACAATGAAACATAAGTTTATATGTTGCCATTGATGCATCTGATATTACATGCACTGTATCATCACATTAAGTTTCCAAACGTTTTCATACAGTACTGATAAACAGATTGGTAGTTACTTTGTATAGTGATCGTACATCACGGAAAACTCAAATTAAACGTTTAATATTATAGGACCATGTGTAACTGCATAATTTAGTTTTCACTTTTGATTTTATTTTATCAAATGAACTGACATATGCTTATAATGCAAACAAACACCACCTTGAAGGTCACTCGATAGAAAGACAAGCACGTTTGCGGACTGCGAGTCGGCTAAATGACTTACGATATCCTAGGAATACATCATTACTCGAAAAATAAAATTAATATTATGCACCCGACACAAATATGAAAAAAAAACTTACTAATGTCAATTTCTTGTTGAGAACCACGGTTTAAAACTTGGTACAGACATTTCCTTATGCGGCAGAAAATGAGAATGATGACTCGGTACAAAGGAAAATACATACCGGTAATAAACTCCTCATAGATACCAGGATTGAAATTTGATATTTACGCCTTATATTTACGGCAGACACGCGTTTCGTCTACGAAAAACTCATTAGAGACGCTCGAATTTTTTTTTTAAAAGGCCAAAAACGAAGTTGAAAAGCATTTAGGAAATACAACTAATACCGGCGTCACACATCAGCATATAGCTCCGGCGTGTTAAAAATCATCTACGCTGCCAATATGCTAGTAATTTTGGATGCATTTAACCTGTCAATCATATTTTCAACGTGTGCAAAACGAGCTTTAAGCGTGTATTTAGCGTACTAGAAGCGTACCTAAGGCTAAGCGTTTATCCGGCGTTCAAGAAACGTATGTTGGCGTATGTTGTATGTTTTTTATGCTGCATACAAATTTCCTCGGGTTGTAGCGTTCATCAAGCGTATTTACTTTCCTTCAGTAGCTAGCGGTATAGGGGGAGGGTTGGTATCTCATAAACATGTTAATCCCCTCCGCCATTTTGCGTCTGTCCCAAGTCAGGAGCCTGTGACATTTGTTTGTCTTATATGATTTTTAATTTTAGTTTCTTGTTTATAATTCGGAGTTTATTATGACGCCCATTATCACTTTACTAGTATAACGTGACAGTCCAAATTGCACCTATTTTGAAATTGCTTTCAACTACGTTTTTTATGATCAAGACAAAACATGTCATTTTGTGTTTATTTTGTAGCCCTATCCTTCTTTATTATATTGGTACACCAATTTGATATTCATTCCATATGGAATCATAGAAAAACTGGTCTAATCTAACCTCCAAACCATCAATGATTCTGTTATGAGGAGTACCCAAATTGCATCCATGCTTCAATTCGCATCGTCAAAAGTCGAATAACAGAGCTTTTGTTTATTTTTTTCAATTAATTTGAACAATTGGACATTTTGCTATGCCTACTTTTCAGTTTTTAAGAAATGGATACTTGTAACATATTGTATTTGTTAATTTAAAACAGATGACGTTTTGATTACGTCGCATGGCGACGTTTCAGTACATTTTACTTTTTCCGTAAACACTTCATCTGATGATAAATACTGTGAACGTTTTGTGTATATCTAAATATTGTTACCTATGTTGAAATACGTGCATACTATCAAATCTTAAAAATACAAATGGTTTAGTCTCTAGGAAATCTTGTATGATTTCGGCAGCTAGTTTTGCTATATAGTTGCAATTTGGGTACTCGGTGCAATTTGGGTATCGTTACGTTACATATATTTTAAGGGGCCAGCTGAAGGACGCCTACGTATGCGGGAGTTTCTCTCAACATTGAAGACCCATTGGTGGCCTTTGTCTGTTGTCTGCTCTATGATCGGGTTGTTGTCGCTTTGACACATTCCCAATCTCCTTTCTCAATGTTACCTTTGTATTTCGACGTACTTCAAACTTATGCAACGCGCTTTGAACGATTGATACGGTGCTTTTTGTCCGCAATTCGCTTTTTGTCCGCTTTTGCTTTTTGTCCGATTATTTTGCTTTTTGTCCGAAACTTTTGCTTTTTGTCCGTTGCTTTTTGTCCGTTTTGCCTTTTGTCCGATTATTTTGCTTTTTGTCCGAAACTTTTGCTTTTTGTCCGTTGCCTTTTGTCCGTTTTGCCTTTTGTCCGATTATTTTGCTTTTTGTCCGAAACTTTTGCTTTTTGTCCGTTGCTTTTTGTCCGTTTTGCTTTTTGTCCGATAATTTTGCTTTATGTCCGATATAAAATGTGTATATTTTTGGCAGGTTTCATTTTGAACTTCAAAATACCATGTCCTTTTAGGAGTTAAATACAGACCATACTCACATTATAAATGATTTGTACATGAAATTTCATGTTTTTTACAATATATCGCATTACCTCTAAAATGGCTCGAAACACTAATATCCTAGACCCGTAGGTGTTGGTCAACAGAGGGCAAGGGGAATACTCTTGTATATCCCTAAGTCTAAAAAACAACTATTGAAAGCTGGCTAAACTAAGACATACTCCAGGTAGGCCATTATACCAGAAGTAGAGGTAGTCAAACCCTTATAAATGGCTTATAGCACTTATGTCCTGGATCTACACGTGTTTATCAGCAACGAATTCAAAGGGGCATGAGTTTCGCCGGTATATCACGAAGTAAAAATAAACCTCATTATTGTCAGCTCTTCAAACTAAGAGATTCTCCACGTTGGCAATTATACCAGAGGTATAGGTAGGCAGTGCCTCTTAAATGGTCCATGGGCCATGGCACTTATGTCCTCGACCCGTACGAGTTGGTCAGAAGAGGGTAAGGGGAATACTCTAGTATATCACACAGTCCACCAAAAATAGTGACGGCTGCCCAAACTAAGACATTTTTAGGTGCGCCCTTATACTAGATGTTGGAGTAGTCATTCTCTTAAAAATGTATCTTAGCACTTATGCTATAGACCCGAACGAGTTTGTCAACAATGAGTTAAAAGGGGGATGAATTACCCCGGTATATAACGAAGTTGAAATAAACTGTTGCCCGCTGGCTAAACTAAGAAATTATCCACGCAGGCCATAATATGAGAGGTAGAGGAAGGGATTGCCTCTATAAAATGACCATGAGCACGTCTGACCTAGACCCGTACGAGTTAGTCATCAAAGTGTAAGGTTGGTACCCTAGTATATAATAAAGTCGAACTAAACTATTGCTGGATGGCTAAGAGATTCTCCGCGTGGGCCATGATACCAGAAGTAGAGGTTGTCATTGCCTCTAAAATTGCCTAAATCACTTATTCCCGAGAGAAGTACGCGGTATCATCAAAGGGTTTAAAAGGGAGTTGGAACCTCTGTTTACAAAGAAGTCGAAATAAATTATTGCCGGCTTGCTTAAGTACGAGATTCTCCAAGTTGGCCATTAATCCTAGGTTAAATGTGTGCATTGCCTTTTAAATGGCTGATAAAACTAACGCCCTAGACCTGTACGAGTTTGTCAGCAAAAGGTTAAAGGGGGGTGCGATGCCTCTTTTTACAACGAAAATATAAATTAAGCCGACTGGCCTAACTAAGAGATTCTATACGCGGAGTATTATATCAGAGGATGAGGTAGGCATTACCTCTAACATAGCCATAACACGTATGTCCCAGATCCGTGTAAGTTAATCAGCAAAGGGTAAGGGGGGTACCTAAGTATATCACAAAGTCGAAATAAACTATTGCTGGCTGGGTAAACGAAGAGATTCTCCACATGGGCCATGATACCAGAGGTAGAAGTGGCCATAGCCTAAAAAATGGCCACTTATGCCGTAGACCCGTACCAGTGCTTCAGCAAAGTGTTAAAAGGGGAAGGTGGTATTTACGTTTACAACGAAGTCGAAATGAATTATTGCCGGCTGGCCAAACAAAAAATTCTCCACATAGGCCATTATAACAAAGGTAGTGGTGGACATTGCATCTAAAATGGCCCATACTTTTTATTCCATTGATCTGTACGAGTTTGTCAGCAAAGGGCAAGGAGGGTACCCTGGTATATAACAAAGTCGAAATAAACTATTGCCGGATGGCCAAAAATAAAAGTTGATCCACGTTTATCATGATACCAGAGGTAGAGGTGGGCCTTGCCTTTAAAATGGTTTATAGCACTTATGCCAGCAAAAGGAAAAGAGGGTATTCTAGTATATCGCAAAGTCGTTATGAAATATTGCCGGCTGTTCAAACTACGAGATTCACCACATAGGCCATGCTACCAGAGGTATAGGTGGTCATTGCCTTTAAAATAGTCTATAGCACTTATATGGCATATACCCGTACGAGTTTGTCAGTAAAGATCTAAAATGAGGAGGTGGTACCTCTGTTCACATTAAAGTCAAAATAACTGTAGCCGGTAGGCCAAACTCCGGGATTCTCTACGTGGATCATTATACCAGAGGTAGAGGTTTATTTCGACTTCATTGTAAACAAAGGTAACACCTTTTATTTTTAACCCCTTGCAGGCAAAATCGTACAGGTATTTGGAATTAGTGTTATATGCTATTTTAAAGGCAATTACCATATCTATCTCTGGTAAAATGGCATACGTGGAGAACCTCTTAGTTTGGCCAGCCGGCAATACTTTATTTCGACTTTGTTGTAAACAGAGGTACCATCTCCCCCTTTTTATTCATTATTGTCAAACTCGTACGGGTCTGGGGCATAAGGGCTATAAGAAATTTGTACGGCAATGCCCTCTTCTATCTCTGGTAAAATGGCCTACGTGGAGAATCTTTTAGTTTGGCCAGCCGGCAATTATTAAAGTGTATTTCGACTTCGTTGCAAACAGAGGTACCACCTTACCCTTTTAATTCATTGTTGTCAAACTCGCACGGGTCTTGGACCTAAGTGATCTGTGCCTTTTTTAAGGTAATGCCTACTTCTACCTCTGGCATCATACCCCACGTGGAGAATCTCTTAGCCAGCCGGCAATTGTTTATTTCGACTTTTTTATATACCAAGGTACTTCCCTAATCCTTTGCTGACTTACTCGCTGGCTTATCCCTTATTGTAAGTAAGTAAGTTCAATAAATATAAGACTATATGCCAGGTCTTTCTGACAACCAATTACAAACAAATTGGGGTTTATCTAATGAGGCTTTTCCCAGGATGCAATTGCTCGTAGACTGTATACAGTTGACCAAATAATCCACAAATTCCGCAAAAGGATCTTTTAATTATAGGCCATGTCTATTTAGACATTAAGCAACAAAAGCCCAGCATGACCGATGCATTTGTCTTTAACATCTCCGATATTGATTCCGCGTGGCCTTCCAATTGACATGAGTGTCCATTGGTGGGTGTTCATTATTAAACCTTTGGAGCTATATCAGTTTGTGTGGAAATTAAGAGCACGATGACCTTCCCTTGGTGATAACAATATGACCAACAACCATATCGTGTGTTACCAAAAGCCGTCAGCGATAGTCACACCGACAATTTGCTACCTTCGTGGACAAAAGCCTGGCTTTTCGCTGGATCCTAATTAACATCTAGTGTTGTCACTACCATTTGCTGTAGAGATTTTGTTGCACAACATAACAGAAACATTCTTTGTAAATACTCTATGTTGATATTTTGACATTTGGATGGTTCATATACCAATTGTAGCCGAAAAATGATAATGAAACATTTCTGTTTAATATCGATCTTTTATTGGAGTTGTAAATTTTCATATTCAATTTTTGTTTGTTTCAAGATTACCATTTTAAATAAAGATTTTATTTTTTTAAAAAGCAAGTGTTAAACTTGTGCTTTTATTGCCACTCAGTTCATATAACCTGTCATTTTAGTCGAGCCTGTAACTTTTGTTGCAGAAAGCTCGACATATGAATAGTGATCCGGCGGCGGCGGCGGCGGCGGCGTAAGTTAACTTCTGAAAAGCTTAATATTTTAGAAGGCGGAAGAATTGGATGCTTCATACTCTATATATAGATGCCTCATGTTACGAAGTTTCAGTCAGTCACATGTCCAATGTCCTTGACCTCATTTTCATGGTTCAGTGATCACTTGAAAAGTTCAGAATTTTAGTAATGTTGAATTCTCTCTTATTATAAGTAATAGGATACTATATTTGGTATGTGCGTACCTTGCAAGGTACTCATGCCCGTCAGACAGTTTTCACTTGACCTCGACTTCGTTTCGTGGATCAGTGAACAAAGGTTAGAATAAGTTTTGGTGGTCAAGTCCACATCTCAGATACTATAAGCAACAGGGCTAGTATATTTGGTGTATGGAAGGACTGTAAGGTGTACATGTCCAACTGGCAGGCGTCATCTGATCTTGACCTCATTTTCACGGTTCAGTGGTTATAGTTAAATTTTTCTGTCTTTGTCTGTTTTTCTCATACTTTATGCAATGAGTCTACAATATTTGTTGTATGGAATGATTGTAAGGTGTACATGTCTAGCGGGAAGATATCATCTGACCTTGACCTCATTTTCATGGTTCAGTGGTCAAAGTTCAGTTTTTGAGTTTTGGTCTTTTTATCTAATATTATATGCCAAAGGTCACTATATTTGGTGCATGAAAATATCTTATGATGTATATGTAAGTCTCCCAGGTTTTATTTGACCATGACCTCAATTTCACGGTTTATTGCACAGTGTTAAGTTTTTGTGTTTTGGTCTGTTTTTCTTAAACTATAAGTAATAGGTCAAGTATATTTGTTGTATCGAAGAATTGTTAGCTGTTCATGTCTGCCTGGTATGGTTCGTCTGACCTTTTAAATTACCTCATTTTCATAAATCATTTGGTCTTTGTTTAGCTATCTTGGTTAATGTTAAGTTTATGTGGCAGTTGTAATAAATCTTTATACTTAGGGCTATCAACATAATATTAATGATGAGTAAAGTAGGCGAGACATTTCAGTGTGTGCACTCTTGTTTAAATGTGCTTATTTATCCGAGTCCTGGACTGCATTCCAGTGGCTTTCATTCGTTTACTTTTGTGTAAATTTTATACAGATCAGTATTTTTTCAAATGTTTTACCAATATTTTAGCTGCATGTAACATCTTGAACACTCAGAACAGCAAAACAAAATTTAGATTTCAGCAATAAATAGCCTTTAGTCATCGACGAATAGCCGATGATTTCAAGAGTTGTTTCCGTTAAAGGATGATTCCTTTTTGTGTGTGCAATACTTGCTCTTTCGGAGGCTCGGGGGTAATTTCAGCAAAAAAAATATCATTTTTGTTTTCATTACAAATTTTATTTATTACACTATTAGTTATAACTTTATGAATCTGCTCAAAAATCAACCAAAAAATCGAATGATTTTGGCCTCAGATTTATTTTTCAAATGTTTATATCACTGTAAAAGCTCCAAATTGTCTCCCTTTAGTGCAATAATGACATTTTGTTTTGGCATTATAATTAAAATGTCTTTTTCAACTCATCGGTGACCTATAGATATTTTTCAAATATGCTTTACGTAAACTAAACAGTTGTAAAATTAAATCGATTTCTGTAATTTAGTTCTTTTTTTTATTTCGATATATATATCTCTCTATTTCTCCTATTAGTTCAACTTTAAAAAAGTACCTTAACAAAAATGGTTGCTTCTTTCGAGGGCAGATTGTCAGCTTAAGTGAACGATAACCCCATGTTTTTATTTGATTTTTCTATTTAGTATATGATAAAAGTTCATCTAAAGAAAAACAAGCAAAATCCTACATGTATATTTAAAAAATAATGGATTAATACCCTCCAGTCCCCTTAACGACAAAAAATATAGATAGAACATTACGTTTAAGTATCACCTACAGTATTTTACAACCTCCATTGGTGATACAATATATGTATTTCTGCTGATGTTTTATATAAGTTAACTTATTGTCCTGAATAAATATCTTTATGCGTTTTTGCGTTTCAGTTTTAATTGTGAAATTTCTTCAATCAGCCAAGACAAACTTTAAATTTCGCCTTAACGATGTTTTCGCGAGAAATCCATGTATTATTATCGAATTACTACAAATTTAATCATTGTCTAGTGCCCTAAAATGAGATTTTCCGAGACGCTGGGTTTGAAATGGGATACCTTATTTAGTTTAAACAATATTTGCAATCTTTTCAAAAAGATGCAGATGGGAATTTTCGTTCCTTATGAAAGTGTTCGCAAGGAGTTAAATTATAAACTCCTTATAGGAGTATCAAAAAGCAACTATTGAGGACCCCCTTGGAATAAAGATCTTCCAAGACAACGGGTTCGAGAGTTTGAGTTTAATACATGACTTTTTAAAACTTAATGGACGGAGCAGGATTATCTTATTCTTCCAGTTAACCATACATCATCACAGCTGCAATGGTTTTTGTTGCTCAGATTTTATATTTCAATGATTTCGTCCGAGACCACAATTGTCGTCCCTTGATTTTCGTTATTAGTCCCTATTGATAACAGTGGGTTACTTGCCAATAATTTTTATACCCCTTCCAAATTTATTTCTCCTTGTTTAATGCCTCAAATTGTAAGTAGGGGGGGGGGGGGGGGTTAAAATTACACTGTAAAAAAATTTGGGTCCAGAATTTTACAGGAAAGTAGTGATTTGGTCCAGCTGAAAAAGGTTAAAAATTAGCACTTCGGAAGCTGTCAAAAGATTTCAAGACACCCTAAACACAAAATTGTCCATATTTTGAGTTAGACGCGATGAAGTTTATGCAACTATTACAGTCATAATCACGTTCGATAACTCTGCATGTGACTGGTTCAATTATGATTTTTATACTGGTTACCTGATGAATTAATTAAAGAAAATTGAAAAATATATTTAGTTCACCTCGGTTTATAGCCATTCGATGTCTTCTTTTATGAATATAAAATAATATTGCAAAGAATTTCATTGATAATCGGACAACACTAACCGGCATAGGTATTGTCAAAACATGCATCTACATGGGTATTGTCAAAACTTACATCGTGCTTAGGTGCCATGTTTGTTTTCTTTTTGATGTTATGACTTAATTAATATCTCCTTAATCTTGCTATGGCTATTCTTATAGGTACAATAACGTGTCATATTTAATTGCAATATAAACAGAGAAAATAAATTGAATTATGTACATTAACAAAATAGGTGTCGAACATCCTCTACGTTTGAAAATTATTTGTTCGCCATTTTTCAAAATTTTATAAAAATAACAACAGCATGTTTAAGCTTGGTAAACAGGAACCAATGTTCGATTACATGCTGCTTTAACGTAAGACAATGAATGAAAACGCGAGCATCCAACAGTTATTTAATTTTCATAGTAAACATCGTACAAGTAATATTTTTACCATGTCGCCCCACGCTGTCAATCTGGTCGCCATCTTGAAAAATAATAGCAGATTTTCTGAAAATAGCTTATTTTCAAATCAATTTGGAAGGGACATAATAGAAAATTAAACTATTCTATATACGATATTTCAAATATTTATGAATATAATAATAAGCACAAAGACCCACAATTATTTCATCTGTTTTGTTTAAATCGCAATTTAAGGTTAAAGACGACAGAAAATCCAATATTTATCGTAGTTGTATGATTTAACAGTGTGAACTATCGAGGCAACAAGACAAATTTTCAAAAGCATTTGGAAGGGAGAAGATCAAAATTTAAACTATTCCAAAAGGAATATTTATATTTCTAAATATATGAGGAATAACTACAAAGACCCACACTTTTAGTATCATGAACTTAAAGTAATGTATTTCATCGATTCCAGAAAGCCCCTATGCATTTCTATACAATTTACTTGGGCTTGATACGGGTGATGTGTGACGTCACAAAAGTCACGCGATGACTGCTATAGTTGGATAATATGCTATAATTTTGATATAATTGGTCCCAAAATTAGTACAACACACTGTAAAAGTTTCATTGAGAAAGCGCAGGTGGAATTTTTTTAATTTTCATTTATGTTCTAAAAGAAATGCACTACGAATTAATTGTGTTCTCGGACCATTTGTTTTGTGGACTGTTGTGTATCTTATTGTTTTTCATTCACGGCTGCGGCTTTGTTGGTTTGTTTCAACCCTTTTTAGTGTGATTATCCTTTGGTACACTTTGCCTCTCTCTTATATATGATTTCGCAATAATTATATATATGTAAGCGTTTATATACATTTATATGGATACAACATTGAATTAAGATAGACATAATAATTAGATGAGTGAAAAAAAGAAAATGAAGTAATAATTGTACGTGTGAGGAGTTGGCATTCTTATAAAAAAGAAGATGTGGTATTATTGCAAATGAGACAACTATCCACAAAAGACCAAAATGACACAGACATTAACAGCATTAGGTCACCGTACGGCCTTCAACAATGAGGAAAGCCCATACAGCATAGTCAGCTATAAAAGGCCCCGATAAGACAATGTAAAACAATTCAAACGAGAAAACTAACGGCCTTATTTATGTCAAAAAAATAAATGAAAAAACAAATATGTAACACATAAACAAACGACAACCACTGAATATACAGGCTCCTGACTTGGCACAGGCACACACATAAATAATGTGGCGAGGTTAAGTCTTTTACACTAGAAATATTTTAGATCTTGTTATATAGACTAATTCTTATTCATTCTGGTCGTAAGTTAGTCTGTCATCCTCAAACGTGTGAGCGATGGTGTACGTACACCAATTTGTAGAATACATGGGATATTCAAAGACTTAAACGAACGTTAAGTCTCAGAGGCATGACTTTTTATTAGTTGTTAGTAGCTTTGAAATAGCTTTCAGATAACTGCGGGTACTCTCAGATCTGTTCATTGTGTCTTTTTGTGTCGGGATGTATAAGTACCCGGCCACGTCCACTTGTATTTGTGTCTATCTGATGAGTTAAGCCTTTTCAACTGATTTTTATAGTTCGTTCTTATGTTGTACTGTTATACCACTGTCCCAGGTTAGGGGGAGGGTTGGGATCCCGCTAATATGTTTAACTCCGGCACATTATTTAAATCTGTGCCTGTCCCAAGTCAGGAGCCTGTAATTCAGTGGTTGTCGTTTGTTTATGTGTTACATATTTGTTTTTCGTTCATTTTTTTACTTAAATAAGGCCGTTAGTTTTCTCGTTTGAATTGTTTTACATTGTCTTATCGGGGCCTTTTATAGCTGACTATGCGGTATGGGCTTTGCTCATTGTTGAAGGTCGTACGGTGACCTATAGTTGTTAATGTTTGTGTCATTTTGGTCTTTTGTGGATAGTTGTCTCATTGGCAATCATACCACATCTTCTTTTTTATATGCTCGAAACTTTAGAATAGTTTAGAAATTTATCAAATCAAATAATCCTTGAGTGATGGTTTCGTTATTGAAATTCTGAATTGATGTTTAACCGCGCTAAATATTATATATGATAATCATACGAATAAGTCAGGAACGGAGTTTCAATCTGTAATTCAATAGTTGTTGTTTGTTTCAGTATTTGTTTGTCGTATAGTGTTTTGTAAATCAATGGTTTTCTCGTTTGAATAGTTTTATCATTATATTAAATGGTGTCGGCGTTTGCTACATGTGGAAGTGCACACATTTACGACATGTTATTGCTTAAACGCACAGTTTCTTCTTCCCGCTAATAATATATAGTCACCATTTGCACTTATATGCGAATGGCCGATTGTCAGTCGCTCCAAAATATTTTGCAACATTTCAGTTAAAAAAAACTTTTTTAAGTCTGGTAATATTTTCGTCATATTTCCAACAACTTTATTTTTCTTAAACATTACAAATATTACAAATATAACAAACAAACAACCTTCATTTTTGGAACACTATCACAAAGTTTACGTAATACATGTGTAGCTATTTATTTAGATAAACTGTATTAATACATGCACTTCGGAATTATTTAGCAACTATATCCAAATGACGCGGAAGTTCGAGGTTATTCAAGTAATAAGATTAAGGAAACTTTGGTTAACACAACAGCATTTTCAACAAAGTAGTTTATTTTCGTTTGACAAACTCGAAAAGAGGGGGAAAAGTAATAAAATGGTTACTTAAGCATTTACTTAATTTCTATCACGAAATAAATGCGTTTAATATTTTAGATACAGATACAATATAGTGCATTCGTAAATGTAAAACACTTTTTAATAGAAAATTTAAAAGAGATACATCAACAGTGTTTATTTTAGAATTGCTCAAGTCTGTAGGCTTATTCCCGATTGTCCCACTTTTTTTGAAATTAAGAGCTCATATTGTCCCACATGAAAAGTTCTGACTGGTCCACATTATTTTATGAGGCGAAATGTTCTTATCCCTTGTTAGATTGTCTCTATGGTTTTGTTTCAGATATATAAGCCAAAATCTACATTTTATGCGATGTTCTATTTTTAGACATTGCGGCCATCTTAATTATTGGACGGGGTCATCGGATACTTTTTTGAAACTAAATACCCTAAGGATGATTTTGGCCATGTTTGCTTTAATTTTGCCAGTAGTTTCAGAAGAGAAGATTTTTGTAAAAATTAATGACGACGACGAATAATGAAAAAATGAAAAAAGCTCACTTAGTCCTATGGTCCAGGTGAGCTAAAAAG
Organism: Mytilus trossulus; assembly: GCF_036588685.1. Lineage (NCBI taxonomy): Eukaryota > Metazoa > Mollusca > Bivalvia > Mytilida > Mytilidae > Mytilus > Mytilus trossulus. The sequence goes on from NC_086384.1 coordinate 18,864,332, forward strand.
CAAAACGGACAAAAAGCAACGGACAAAAAGCAAAAGTTTCGGACAAAAAGCAAAATAATCGGACAAAAGGCAAAACGGACAAAAAGCAACGGACAAAAAGCAAAAGTTTCGGACAAAAAGCAAAATAATCGGACAAAAGGCAAAACGGACAAAAAGCAACGGACAAAAAGCAAAAGTTTCGGACAAAAAGCAAAATTATCGGACAAAAAGCAAAAGCGGACAAAAAGCAAATTGCGGACAAAAAGCACCGTATCAAACGATTGCTAAGCGTTCCTATGGCGTGCAACTAACGTATATTGACTTTGTCAATTTTCTCTGTACGTTTGGTGCACGCCGATCTATACGCCAATGTGTGACGCCGGCATAAGGTAATCTATTCCTGAGGTAGAAAAGCCTTTGTATTTCAAAGAAAACGCATTGAATTTAACCATGAAGCTGCATTGCAACATATGAAAGATTCATAGATATTACAGACTTTGAACAGACCAAACAATATTGCTGATTGATAACTTGGCGTAAATAATAAATTCATGCCAATTCGAGCGGCCAATCAATCCATATAACGCTATATTGGAGTGACACACCCTTTTAAAGAAATGCAAAGAATTTTTTTTTAAATAAAAGTGCTCTTTCTATAAGGATACTGTTGCACCGTATTGTCATTTTTTCGTCACAAGTACATCTCATTTTTTTTCAATGTGAAAATATAAACTCAAGGTAGTAAAACAGTCGTGACTAAATAACTCTTAACTGACACGATTTGAATTGTCCAACCCATTAACAGACTGTATTCCCCTAATATTCATTAAAATGTGGTATAACTCAACTTATATAACAATTATTAAATTGTTATCAATGACAATTATTTTTTTACAACCAAAGTACTATTTTGTGTCCTTTAAATCATATCTAAAAATGTGTTTTAGCCTTTTATCCAAAATATTGCTATGCGTACAAGCATAAAACACACATACTTGCGCGACGCCTTTTCGTTTTACTTAAAATAGCGCAGGCTATGCATTTTTTTACTGGTGGAAAATGTTCTATGATAGATATCATTTTGTCAGACACTTTTCTTTTTTTGATGTGATTCTCATAATATGCAAAAAATCGGTATATTTAACAGAGTTTAACATTAAATTGTGAGTTTTACTCTTAACAGACGTATAACCAGCCCGATTAACAGACCCACCGCCGATATAGCCACATACTCAATATAGATTAACCTACCTATCTCTTGGTTAGCCGAGTGTCGGCCGTGTACTCACATATATATATATATATATACTATCAGAAGTCCATTACTAGACTAGTTAGGAATCCGATAGTATGAAATTGATATTTGTAATCAGTCATTCAATTGGTTTAACCTTGTTAACCTTGTAGTTTTACTTTAAATGTTGATATTCTTTTCCTATAATAAACGAACAGGACAGGTTCGTGATACCCGTCTCTAGGTTAGAATGTCGCATGGATACGGATTATGAGGTCGAATAAGTCCGTTTGCATTGTTGAAGGCCGCACGATGACCTATAGTTGTATAAAATTTCTGTGTCATTTTGGTCTCTTGTGGAGAGTTGTCTCATTGGCAATCATACCAGATCTTCTTCCTTAAATTCATCAGCGATGTTTCTTAACTGGTTTTGATAAAATTGAATCAAACTGGCTTCTCAGCGAATATTGTTGGACTATTTCACTTTCATAAATGAATGAACAAAAAAGATCATATCTGTTGTTCTATCTCTCGTATCTTATGCCCCATTAATGATTGAACTTTTGTTTTTCTTATTTCATACAAGGTACATAAACTGGACCCACAAAAAGATGATTTTTTTTGGCATAAGTCCATTATACAACACAAAATGAGCTTTTGACCGAATATAAAAACATATACATAATATCATGAAAACGAGCCAAGGAGATATAAACCTGAAAAACAAAATCGAATATCGTGCATAGCATTTATCTGTATGTTTTACCTCTTTTAAACTGGCTATGAAAATATCAAGATAAAAAATATGGTAACTACATGTATTCAAATAAACAGATTACATATATATAAAAATCAAATAAACATAACATGTTCACATTTGATTGAAGGCAGTAGATATTTTGCTGGCTCAGGAAAGATAGCCTCTTAGTTGCTATTTTATCGGCTCCTGCAAAAATGCCTCTTTTTAATTATCGCTATTTTCACGGCTCCGACAACGTAGCAATTTACATAGAGTTTTACAGGGTTTACAGTTACCGGTATATAAATTAATTGCGAATAGAAAGACATGAAGATGTTGACGGACGGACAATATCGCAAGTACAGTGTATTGACAATGTATGTTTCTGTGGTGCTTGTCATCTAAAATTCGTGCCATCATTCTTAATGTATAAAGTTGCAGGATACAAACGAATAACTATGTACGTCTAGTTATGATGAAACAACTTGAGTATTGAATACAATGTTATCTTTGTGCTCTGAACACAGCAGTACTGTAATGCACCATAAACTTAAATAAAAGGTTTCATCGAAAAGTGTCTGTATCTTCATTGCTATAAATGCATCGTGCCTCATGTCCTGAGATCGGTCAATTGTCATCACAATATTGTTGTTTAAATTTTCACTTTGCTATCCGTCATATACACGACCGAACCTGAATTTCAAACTACGACAGAGCCTATACTTCCGAATGACGAATCTCTTTATATGTTTGCTATATGTTACAACATCAATGGCAATGACAGTTCCAAAGATTGATAAAATGACAGATATTGCAACCGTTCCAATAGATACTGCTGATACTCTGCTTTCATAGACACTGATCAAAGACCTTTTATAATCTGAAAAAAACAAAACACATGAAATGAAACAATGTTAGGGGAATGCGTCCTAAGCACTTATCTAGATTTGATATCATTAGGAATAAAAACCTAAAGATTTGAAAGCCAGGGATACTCTGTCACTTAAGGTACACTATATGAAAACAAAAATAAAGAACAAATATCAAAATGGGCATCTGACTGCTAAATAAAAGTGTCAGACCGCAAATTAAAAATCCCTATCTGTTCAACCATTTTTTGCAATTTTCACAGCTTTCTAACTATTTTACTTTACGTTTGACTATATAGAAACCAGGTATATCCTGAATTGTACATGTATCAGCTATAAACATGCTAATTTTCAACTTACCTCTAAGGCCTTCTAAGAAAAAAAAACTGGCCTTCGAACAGAGGTACTTTAAAATAACCCCTTGTTTTCTGGAAATCTTGAATAGTATACTATGTGTCCTCAATTTTAATTCAAATTCAAACGTGTAAAAACGTTGACCGAAGTACATTTTGTATGAAGCGCTTCCAAAAAAAGTGCCTACGGTCAAAGCTTTTACAGTCCTATGAAGTTACAAAAAGAGGCGTTCAATACTTATAATTACATTTTTAAGCTAGAATCATGAAAACACGATATTTTTCTCTTTTTTTTCCATTAATTCACCTGTGCATTTTATTGTAAAAACCTCGTGACATCATGAATGATAAGTTTTATAATGCAATTGATTAAGGAATAACGCGAGATCGCAGAGTAGCCAATCATGATCACGTATTACAATAAAACATACATCTATGTAATTATTGAAGAATAATATATTAAACCTGGAAGGAAAAATATATAAGACGAACCATTTCAACGTTTTGGATTAAGAACTATATCAAAGTATGCATATAAATCCGATATACAAAGATATGTCTCAAACTGTTGATATAAAGGGAGTTTATACTCCGTTGTAATACTATTGCGCCTCTCCCAAGCCAGAAGCCTGTGGCCGTTGTTAGCTTTGTATGTTTTATTTTAAATTTTAGTTTATTTGTATATTTTGGCGTTTAAAAGTATGACGTCCATTTTAACTTAAACAAAAAGTTTAACATTTCAAGTTTTCTGTCTTGCCGAACAATACTGACATATAGGAGGGTAGAAATGTACCAAAAACACGTGAGTAAATTCTTGATAGTGTAGTATACACAACTTCATTCAGGGGTCAGATGAGAACCACCTCCAGATGCGTGATTTTATCGCCGTGTTGAAGACCCATTGGTGGCCTTTGGCTGTTGTCTACTCTTTGGTCAAGATTTTGTCTCTTTGACATATTCCGCCGTTCTCAATTCTATAGGATCAATATAAAGACAAATCCTTCTATTCAGATCTACCAATAATATATTCTTTATATTTCATTGGTATTGAGTTCTCCTCTTACTAGTACTTACTTGAGGTTGACTTGGGGTGTTGATATCATGCGATATTAAGTTCTCCTCTTACTACTTACTCGAGGTAGACTTGTTTATTATTTGTTGATATCATGTTATATTAAGTTCTCCTCTTACTAGTACTTATACATGTATGAGATTGACTTGGGGTCGTGATATCATGTGATATTAAGTTCTCCTCAAATAGTACTTACTTGAGGTAGACTTGGGGTCGACATATAAAACTTTCCTAAGTTTCTCTATTCTATCTTGTGTATTATTAATTTCTTCTTGCGGAAATGTAGATACTACTGTTGTGTTTGTAGATTCTGTCGTTATGGAATTGGTTGTTCTGCTCACATTGACTTCATTGCATTCCATGGTACGTGGACCAACTGTAATATTATATATTATATTATTAATTGAGTATTTGGTAAATATAATGGGCCATGATAATAATAATCATGTTGAAACTTAGTGTAAATTCCAAAATGCATACAGTATCAAGTAATGTCCATGGTCTTAAAACTTAAAGCAATAAGATCATAGGAAAAATGTTAAAATTGCCGATAAAGGTATTTATATGGCAAATGTTGTACCTACCAAAGTCGATGTTACAAATATTAAAAATTGCGTATCTCGATTAAAAAAACTAAAAAAATCCAGTGATTGCATTCACCCATAAATTGCTGATAAGTTATTTCTTAAAGGACTAAAAGTTTGTGAATCCTTGCTCAATAGCTTATACCGGCGTCAGACATCAGCATACATCACCGACGTACGACGGGCATGATAAAAAAAAAAACATGTACGGCGACAATACGCTAGTAATCTTGGGCGCATTCAAGTTGTCAATCATATCTGTATCATGTGCACAACGAGCTGTAAGACTGTTTTGGGCGTACGTGAAGCGTAGTCTAACGTAGATTAAATGTATAAAAATTTCCAAATATTTACCAAATTAATGAAAATTCTTTAAAATTTACTATAAAGGGCAGTTACTCCTTAAGGGATCAACTGCCCATCTTGGTTATTTGACGTTTTTGTAGATCTTATTTTGCTGAACATTATTGCTGTTTACAGTTTATCTCTATCTATAATAGTATTCAAGATAATAACCAAAAACGGCAAAAATTCTTTAAAAATTACCAATTAGGGGCAGCAACCCAACAACTGGTTGTCTAATTCATCTGAAAATTTCGGGGCAGATAGATTTTGACCTGATTAACAATTTAACTTCCATTTCAGATTTGCTCTAAATGCTTTGGTTTCTGAGTTAGAAGCCAAAATCTACATTTTACCCCTATGTTTTATTTTTAGCCTTGGCTGCCATCTTGGTTGGTTGGCCGGATCACCGGACACTTTTTTAAACTAAATACCCAAATGATGATTGTGGCCAAGTTTGATTAAATTTGGCCATGTTGTGTCAGAAGAGAATATTTTTGTAAAAGATTACAAAAGTTTATGAAAAATTTGGTAAAAAATTACTGTAAAGGGCAATAACTCCTTAAGGGGTCTACTGACAATTTTGGTCATGTTGACTTATACTTAGATCTAACTTTGCTGAACATTGTTTCTGTTTACAGTTTATCTGTATCTATAATAGCATTCAAGATAATAACCCAAAACGACAAAAAAAATTTAAATTACCAATTCAGGGGCCGCAACCCAACAACCAGTTGTACAATTCATCTGAAATTTTTAGAGCAGATAGATCTTCACTCGATAAACAATTTCACCCCCATTTCAGATTTGCTCTAAATGCTTTGGTTTCAGAGTTATAAGCAAAAATCTATATTTTACCCCTATTTTCTATTTTTAGCCATGGCGGCCATCTTGGTTTGTTTGCCGGGTCATCGGATACATTTTTTTAAACTAAATACCCCAATGATGATTATGACCAAGTTTGGTTGAATTTGGCCCAGTAGTTTCAGAGGAGAAGATTTTTGTTAACGACGACGGACGACGGACGACGGACGACGGACCCCAAGTGATGAGAAAAGATCACTTGGCCCTCTGGGTCAGGTGAGCTTTAAAGCACTTGGTTGGTCGTTTACAAAGTAAACGTCGTTAAAATAAAGTATTTTATTTTCAAGCAACGTAATGTCAACGAATATAATATACGTATCATAATTTGGAAGAATACTGAACCCCCCAAAAAAATTTAAATGGCAAAACGATTACATATAAAATTGATATTCATATTTGGTGTGATTACCAATAAGACAACACTGAACTGGAAACGTTTTCAGTTTATTATTGACTTATAAGTTTGAATGTCCCTTTGCGAGTCTTTCGCTTCTCTTTAGCAGACTGGTTTCACTGTTCGAAAATTCATGTTATTAGGGAGGGATATTAAGTAAAAAAAAAGATACTAGCCTGTGTAATTCATAAAAATGTTTACACAATTGCATGTGACAGTAAACATTCATATACAAATATAAACAGAGAACGAACTTCGTTTTCTAACGCAGTATGACGTTGTAAGCAGACATTATAAAAAAGAAGATGTGGTATGATTGCCAATGAGACAACTATCCACAAAAGACCAAAATGACACAAAAATTAATACCTATAGGTCATCATACGGCCTTCAACAATGAGCAAAGCCCATACCGCATAGACATGTATTGTCTAAAAGAAACGAGACAAGGTTAAGGATTTCTATTGGACATGTGTAGACAATATGCATGTTTTATGACTTGTTTTAATAAACAAGTTATGTTCGACAGCGAGTTTGTTTTAGAGTGTAACGTTTGTACGTATCTTTATATTAAAACAATTATTGAAAACGTTACGTAGACACTCTTGATTACTAATATAACGCAAAATGTTAAAAAAAAAGACATGTAAGGAATAAAACGTTTCACAGTAATGTACTTACATTTGATATACATTTTTAGATTATCTGCCTTTCTCTCTTGGGATTCTTTAACTAAAACACGAAAATAAAATTGGCCAATGCACCAATAGGACATAACTCATAAGTTGAAAAAAAATATCAATAAGTAAACGATGACAGTTACATGCTGATCGAAAATATCCGTAAACAATCGTACATTCTAAAGGAATCACTTATTACACTGTGTTACTTGAAATAAGTAAAATAACAAAAATACCAAACAACAGGGAAAAATCAAATCGGAGAGTTCTTTATTAAATGGCAAACTAAAAAGTTAATTATATATAAACACACCAAATGAAAAGAAAACAACTGTTATATTCCTGATTTTTCTTAAAATGTCCTGTACCAAGTCAGAAAAATGGCAGTTGTTATCTTATAGTTCGTTTTTTATGTGTGTCGCATTGTCGTTTGGTTTTTGTTGCAATTGTTTCTGTTTCAGTTGTTTCGTTGTTTTACTTTTATATTTGATGTGTTTCCCTCGGTTTTAGGTTGCAACCTGGATTTGTTTTCTCTCAATCGATTTATGACTTTCGGACAGCGGTATACTACTATTGCCTTTTTTGTGTTACAGACATTTCCTTATGAGGACAACGCTGGATGGTCTTGGTATCTTTTTTTAGAAAATTTAACGAGAATTTCTTCGACATACCCCTTTATTATTAACTTTTTACAGACACTGATGCCATTTTCTACAATTCGGGCAGCAGCTGTAAGCTATGAATACCGAACGAGTTGGGAAATTTAAATACAATATGCAGATATTATCATGGATTCTGGTACTAACATGCCCGCTTATGTCAAATTCGAGATAAAGGTAAAATAACGATCGAAGCAGACAATGCTGTTTCTGCTGTTTCTTTAATTTTTTGTTCTGGAGGACGCACTCACGTATGATGGAACCCAATCATAAAAGCACAAACTGTTTATGGTAATAACATCATCAATATATATGAATTTGAAATTGAAAGGCTATTTTGATCTTCTTGTGTTTGACGAAGGAACAAACATTTGTTAAAAAAGCCTACATTCAAAAAAATATGTTTTTCGAAAAAAAAACTCCAACATACTTTCCACTTTTTACTGATCGTTACTGTATGTAGTATATTTCACCTTTTTGTTTATTCAAAATATAAATGCATATCGCGATATATTCGCATATGTTCAGTGAACGATAACGTAAGACAATTGTAGATACACATACTCACAGTTTAATGGAAAGAACACAATAACGTTCTTTTGTCCTTTAGCATCCAGTACCAGCATCTTAGGGTGTAGTATATCGTCTTTATCATATTTAGCAATCAAGAAGAACAACATGTTTTGTGAGTAATCAAGCTCATGTCTATGAAAGTAAAATAAAAAATAAAAGTTTAACAAGTAATGAACTACTAGTAGTTTCATTTAACTTTAGTTTATGGGTAAGTCAACTTTTCCCCTTTTATATTTACAATATCATAGTGTTAAACTTTTACTATTTCAAGAATAAATTAATTTACATTTAATTGATTTCATACTTCGATTGTTGCATTGACTTGCTTTTTTCTTGAATCTAATCTTCGAGTTACTAATAGCTGTGGAAATCATAAAACATTTTTTCGTTAATTATACGAACGCCATCACGAGTTGGTTGACCGTTATGGAATATCCGTTTAGTAGATGACAGCTAATATGTTTCAATTTTTGTAGCTAGAATCATGTCCCATTTTCGGCAAATTGTACCTATCGAATTTGACTTACCAGATTTGTATTAACATGTTCAACACGACGGATTCTACAGGTGGAGCATGATCTTTTTACCCTTTTGTTACACATCCGTTTTAAATTGGTTTCTTTTTGCTCAGTTTTTAGATTCATGTGGTATGTTTTGTATACTATTGTGTGATGGTCTTTTTTAGTCAAAGCGTTTACAGTTTATTTTCTACTTATGCGTTTGAATGTGTCTTTGGTATTTTTTTGTCCCCCTCTTTCTCTCTTTTATCATTACCAATTTTTACATTATAGATACGTTATAAACTTACCCTAAATTTGAAAAGTACATATTTGTAGTATTACTTGTTAAATCTGTATAGCTACTGCTTAGTATTCTATCTGTAGAAAACCAGTTTGTTTTGTTTGTCTCTGTCCCATTAAATATAAAATACGCCTCTTCGGTGCCATCTGTATTGGCCGATATTTTTACCTAGTAATAAAGAAACCAATTACTATATGAGCGAAATTCTCCAGATTGATATACATGTTGACATTTTCTACATAAGGACATGCCTATACACTGCAAGGAATATGACAGTTGTTTTCATTCTGTTTGGTGTGTTTGGCTTTGATATTACCATTTGTTAAATGACGTCCTGTTTTGAATTTTCCTTGATGTTATTTTTTTCTTCACTTTATACATAGTGATGTGATATGATGTCATCTTTTCTTTGGCCACTTTTAATGAAGAAAACACTGTATTACGATTATTTAAAAAATGACGTACAGACCAAGTGTATGTTTAAAAAAAAGACATAGATATATTGAGCTAAAATGATATACTATTCTGTCTTTTCAATTTGTTACTGTAAATATGCTAATTTACACGACAACACCTCATGAATTACTGAAAGGATTAATTAAAATTTTCACAGTAATAAAGTTATGTTACTTGTTCAATACTGAAATATTCCCAGTAGTTGATGATGTCTGACTTGAAATGTTGTTTTATTGTCGATGAAGACGAAGCCGCTTCTTGCTTTGTCAGGACGGATGTATCGTTGCCAATGTACAAATCATAGACACTGTCCATACCTACACAAAAGTAAAATAACAAACATACCAAACTCCGAGACAACACAAAGAATGGTGTCAATGAGATAAAAACTACATTCCTAAATATGATTAAAATGATTATCACATGTTATTATACTCCATGATATTTACAAAATTAAAAACCCAAAATAATGGTAAAAACGGAAAAGGATACTATACAAACTGAAAGCCTTATAAATAATTGTCTGTGCATGAAATTGAATTTAAACTCATGGGAAATTTTAATCAATCCCATCTAACAGTGTTTGAATATCCGATATATCCTTGTTGATGTTAACCTAAAGAACAGGGATTCTATCATGATTAACTTGCTACTAATCGGCTACAGGATTTGACCAGGGATGAGGAAAATAGGTGAAATAAATCCTATGCACATTTAAACTTTGGCCATGATGCCACATTTGAACTAAACCCGTGCCTGATATTATTGTTGGTCCAGTCTACTCCGTTTATATTTTGATGTACACACTTACATTAACATATTGAATCCGTTATCAATGATTTCTCACATTCCCAACACTCTGGTAGAACTTCTATTTACGATACGCCAGTTTTAGGTCTAAGCTAAATCTTCTAGAACTTATTATTTATTAATATAGATTTGCCAGCAACACGTTTAGCCGATCTAACTGGATCTTTTCGCCGAATGTGACCTTCAAAATTAGACTTTAGTCGAGGTTTGCCATGTATGAGCCACATGACTATGCAACACGGTTTTTGATAGAGTTTTGAATGTTGTGTTTTGTATGCTGTTGTTTTTCGAAGCATGAAAGGAATATATATATATATAAATATGGTTAAAATTGGTTGATAGTTATCAACCAAGATGTTATGTCAACTGTTTATATCATTAATATTACCCTTTCTTTTCTAATGAAAACATATAGCAAGATACCATAGAATAGAAGACGAAAAACTTTCAATTAATTCCAGAAATAATTCAAGAACGAAATAGTCACATGGGAAAGTATTTCTATATTTTGGCATCTCCGATTAAATGAAACACGAAGATTAACACAAACCAACATTTGTGTTATCAAAGGACCATTTCAATTTAAGTATTAGTTATTTAGAATTATCTAATCACTCAACAATGGATATTAGCTAACAGTACATATTTTATCACACTATGTTTTTTTTTTAAATTCATGTTAAAATATTCAAGCGATATTTGAACTCACACTCAACTTTTTCTTATCCCTTGCCGCAACTTGCAAAGTACTTTTTCATCAGAATGAATTTCAATGTTTTCATTGTTGTTAGTAGGCAACACTAAAGCAAAAACAACAACTATTTACTGAAAAATTACACTAGCTAGCACCTGCAATAATTCTACAACAAAACCTAGATATATCGCAGGTGCGAAACTAACCTCCAGTGGTCGCTGTAAATACATGATGCCAGGTTTCTCCTTTTGTTTTCGTTATCATATTCAGTAAGAGAATTATTAATGCTGAAAATGTATAAATCTTTGATAAAGATAAGAGATATATAAACTTTGCTGGAAGTTTTGTCTCAATGACGAATAATCCATGAAATTTTCTTTTTAAATTGAAATAATTATTCTCGTTTTCATATCAGAACAATCAACGAATTTCCCACTGAAAATAAAATACAAATGCTTAATTTCGAAAAAAAATAATGTCAAAAATTTCAGACAAAGCTGTATCAGAATATTCATTTTACTTATGTAAAGGGTGAATTTGACAGCGCGTCTAAATCACCATAGTGGTCCCATGAGGGCTTGTGAAAGGTATAACTGAGATCACAGAAATAAGTGCAAAACGTGTGCCTAACTGTAGAACAACTAACTACCTTTATAGTTTATATTAGTACACAATTGTGTTTGTGGGCAAGCTGAAGCCCGCCTCCGGTGCGCGGTCATTTTACGCTGTTTTGAAGACCAAGTGGAGACCTTTGACTGTTTCTGCTCTATGGTCGGGTTGTTGTCTGTTTGAAACACCACCCATTTCCATTCTCAATTTTATGGATTAGTCCGGTGATCTTAGTAAACTTATTGCATCTTGTTGTTTTATCATCGGTAGGTCGTGCAATTATATCATAGGAGTTCGTGGTAAGGTTGTTATATCACAATCACATGTTTGTGTTGCGTAACGCAATTGTATTGTGATTAATAATTATTGTCCTATCACATACAATATACTACTCATAGAAAGTTTTTCAACCCTTTCATTTTCATTTTGACTATATTAGCGGGTCAATATTAAGTGATTGCATCCATATAAGAACAATGGTCTTAGAAAATATTGTATTAATGAAAGAAGAAAAATAGAAAAAAATAAAGGATACATATAAGGGATGGTAAACAAGTTACCCTCCATAATTATTACATATTTGTTGGCAAGTGAGATAAGTTTCTTTAGACATCTTTTATAAGATTCATCGCTCTGTCATAGTTTTGCATTGCATTGTATTAATTTTTGTTAACTGTACCATAAGGAAATAAAACCAAATTGTGACTGTCAATGACTGTTAAATTTTTACCCAATGCTATACGTTTCTTTAGAGTGTATCTATCGGTAATCTGATTAACATAACAGTAGTATTTTTGTAAAAACAAAACATAAGGAAGAAAACACAAACTTGAAAGATATATCATGTTTTGTATTTCTAACATCAGAAATTATGTTGCTTCTTTGGAGTAATAAATAATGATCAAGAATGATGTAAACTTGCAATTACTCTTTTGTTTGTGTTTCAGATTTAACTAGTCTTTACACATGTTTTTTTATTATATTTTTGTATTATACAACTGTATTTGTACATGCATAACTGTTGAGATTAAAGACAAAGTCGTTAGTTTGTATATATTTTTATTTGATACGCAAATCAATGAATGATAACGCTAAAACAAGTACAGAAGAATACTTCAGGTAAAAGAAAGTGTAATACACCTAAATGATATAACATAAACTTACATAGGACTATTATGTTGTGTACACCATCCATAAAGAGAGTATTGAATGAGCTGGCAAAAGATACAGCAGCAGAATGGTAGATAGGACCAGCCTAAAAAACAAATTAATTTATAATTCCTTTCCGATTAAACTTATCGAGTATGAATATCAATTTGATATCCTCTACATCGATATGTTACATTTAATTCATCTTTTGTCGCTTGAAATGGTTATCCGATATTTCGGGCATTTGGTACACATGTCTCTAAACTGTGCATTTAATAAAATGTCAATGTATTCTGTAATAACATGATCCGCGAGACTTTTTTTGTATTCAGACAACGAGTAAAGCAACCGAGAGGTATGTATTTTACATCATTGAAAGTAAAGGTATCTACTATCCTCTTGTTTTTGACATTATAAATGCTAAACCTTTTGTGAAGGTATATACAATTATAGGACTGTTGTAGTTTTAATTTTGAACTAATCCGGTATAGGGTTTTGTTTTTGTTTTTGTTTTAGGGTTTAGTTTTCTGTAATTAGTTAATACTTCAGTTTCATTATGTATATCTCTTTCATATTCATTTGATAAGAATTACTGTTTGCAATAGCATGAATTGTTCTATATAATAAGCATGTTCTTATCCAAGGCATACAACACGGGTGTCATTCGGTTTATCGAGAGAAATGAGCGTGAAAGAATATCTAACGGCGGTCAAGTATTGAGCGACGATCGTGAAAGTTCTGGTAACGGATCGTGAAAGACATTTAATCGAGAAGACATATGAAAGGTCAATACATATTCTAATTAATTTAATTACACAGACAAATTTAAGACAAAATAAAACTGTCTGTCAAAATGGTTCAACATTATGATCAGTATGTCAGAATATCTAGTTTTAAAAGTACATAGTTATTACAAAACAACAAAAGGCAGATTGCTTCTCGACATTTCAATGACATAAAAAATGTAAACAAACATGATTTTTTCACAAATTCTACTAGAAAACCTACTTTAATACGAATAAGGGCATTCTATTTGAATTAATCTAATGGTTCTTATAGTTATTTTGTATAAACATAATATGAAACTTGGTAAATAAAGAACTATTTACACAAAAATGGACTTTTTGGATCGTGAAAGATCATGTACCGTATTTTTGAAGATCGTGAATAGGATCGTGAAGGATATGATGCTAGTAGTACGAAGACTTTCAAATTTTTCTTCAATTATATCATAGTTAATATTTGTTATTGGTATTGAGAAAAGCTATATAGGTCAACATCCTCAATAGGTTTAAGCTTTTCAAAGTATAAATATTTTCAGAAAATGAAATGTAAAATAGTTGGATGATTGTAGGATGAAGCTTTTTATTGTCATGTGAAGTACTCACTTATCACGAGTTATAGGATATCCACATTTGGTAAATTGGATCCTATAAACTACATGTCCGTCAGACAGGATTCACCTGACCCCGAATTTGCCTTATTTCATGGATGAAGATTTATTTTGTGGTCAAGACCGTATCGCGGATTCGTTAAGCTTTAGGATAAGTGTCTGTTGTTATGATTCTGAAGTGTACATTTTCGACTTCTGCAAATGACCATAATGACGTCAATTGTATTTGATATATTGAATGATAGAAAGATGTCTATGTCTGGCTGTCGGTCAGGGTTCATATACTTTTGACCTTATGTTTCGAATTAATTGGCCAGCTTAACTTTTATATTTGTCAGTTTCTAAGGCACTGTAAGGATCGGAACACATTTATTTGGTATACGGGATTTTTGTAGAGATCTGTATGTCATGGTTCATCCGACCTTGCACTCTTTTTATTAACCATTGACAATCAAATTTAAAAAAAAATGTGGTATGATTGCCAAAGAGACAATTATCCACAAGAGACCAAAGTGACACAGGCATTAACAACTATAGGTCACCGTACGGCCTTCAACAATGAGCAAAGCCCATACCGCATAGTCAGCTATAACAGGTCCCATAGTGACAATGTAAAACAATTAAAACGAGAAAACTAACGGCCTTATTTGTATAAAAAAAATGAACGAATACCAAATGTGTAACACATAAACAAACAACAACCACTGAATTACAGGCTCCTGACTTTGGACAGGCACATACATTAATTATGTGGCGGGGTTAGACACGTTATTGGGATCCCAACCCTCCCCGAATCTGGGACAGTGGTATAAGTTAACTGTACAATATAAGAACGAACTATAAAAATCAATTGAAAAGACTTAATTCATCAGATGGACAAAAATACATTAAGCGCATTAAGCGCATTTGACACTTCTAGTAAAACCCTTGATATTATAGACGTTCCATAAAATCAACTATCATAAGTAAAGCAGACGAGACATTACAGCATTTGCGATCTGGTATTCTATAGTCTGTAGTATATAATTAAATCAATCCACATCTGCGTTGTATTTACAGAACTTAAGAAAGTACTGTTGCACAAAATGTTGGTTATCGTTCAATCTCAAATTACTCATGAAAGATGCTGGTTTGCTGTAATTTTTTGTTTGATGGATAAAATTTTGGTTTAAACGTTGCATATCCATATTATTAGCTATTAGTAAATAGTGTCAGTCTGCATGAATTGCACTTGACCGATTCTCAGAGCTGAATCTTTCAAACTTATCTAGAGATGTTTTAGTTGTTGTTTTTTTAACTTGCGAGGTAAAGCGTTGAATAAAAAAAAAGCTTTAATGTTCATCCTTATCAAAATAGTTACAAGCTTCAAGCAGTTTTAGGTTTATCAAATGGTAAAAGAAATACTGATTTCTGATTACTAGTAATAAGTCTGGTCACGCATTATCTTTCACGATCAAAATAATGCGTTGCCTGATCTTTCACGATCAAGTTTGATGGATATACAACAAATTCAAGATTTTCATATACAAGTTAATGCTTTTAAAAGGAGAACATACTGTAAGTTTACTGTACTATCAGATACACCAAAGATTACATTTCAAATATATCACGATGAACTGAAACATGATCATTGTAGTAACGAAAAGCCTGTTATTTGTAATTTATTGCATATACATGCATTGCGCCTTTTGTGTTTTTTCATAAAGTACTGCATATTTTCTCTTTCTTATTTCACAGTTATGTTGGGGAAGTTAAACCATTTTGACAGACATATTTTTTTATTCGGATTTGTTCCGCGTTATGAAAATTTAGCAATATTTTTAAAGATTCTGACCTAGAATTCCGATTAAATGTCTTTCACGATCCGTTACCAGAGATTTCACGATCGTCGCTCAATACTTGACCGCCGTAAGATATTCTTTCACGCTCATTTCTCTCGATAAACCGAATGACACCCGTGTACAAACAATGCCGTATTTGGCAAAACCTTTTTAACTTTTGATCTTCGGTGCTGTACAACTTTGTACTTTTTTCACTTTCGATCTTTTATATCTGGGCGTCACTGGTGAGTCTTGTGTGGACAAGACGCATTTTTGGCGTATTGAATTTTAAACCTGATGCTTTTTGTTATCTATTAACCATGTTTTTCTTTGTCTAATATGTTCTCCTATTTATTTGTATTGTAGTCCTGTAATATTATGTTGTCATTTCTATGTTATATTTAACTTTGCCATTAAAGTGCGAGGTTTGGCATGCCATAAAACCAGGTTCAACCCACCACTTTTATTCCCCTTTAAAAGTGTCCTGTACCAAGTCAGGAAGATGGCCATTGTTATAATATTGTTCGTTTCTGTGTGTGTTACATTTTAACGTTGAGTCGTTTGTGTTTTCTCTTATTTTTGAGATATTGAGATAAGACGTGGCACGGTACTTGTCTATCCCAAATTCATGGATTTGGTTTTGATGTTATATTTGTTATTCTCGTGGTATTTTGTCTGTTATTGGTTCGTTTCTGTGTGTGTTGCGTTTCGGTGTTGTTTCGTTGTTCTCCTCTTATATTTTATGTTTCCCTCGGTTTTGGTTTGTTACCCCGATTTTGTTTTTTGTCCATGGATTTATGAGTTTTGAACAGCAGTATACTACTGTTGCCTTTATTTGAAAATAAATATTGCGTAATAAAATCAACGGTACCATTTTTGTTGCACCAGATGCGCATTTCGACAATACATGTCTCTTCAGTGATGCTCGTGGCCAAAATATTTGAAATCCAAAGCATATATAAAAGATGAAGAGCTATAATCTAAAAGATCCAAAAAGTATAGCCAAATTCGTGAAAGGAATCAGAGCTTTGCATGAGGGAGATACATTCCTTAATTTATAATAATTTATAATATTTTGTAACAGCAAATTTTAATAACACAAAAAATCCGTATGTTCATGCCAGTACCGAAGTACTGGCTACTGGGCTGGTGATACCCTCGGGGACTTATAGTCCACCAGCAGAGGCATCGACCCAGTGGTAGTAATAAACTGATAGCATCGATACCAATATTAGTTTTTTTTTTATTAACAAATACCGGGATAATAAAATATAAACTTTACGATGATTTTGTTAATAGAGCCCCAGATAAGATACGATCTGAGTTAACTCATAGATCCTCTCAAAAACTTATTTATATAGAGGGCGGTTTTAAACACAGCAGTAATATTATTGAATTTTAGGGTTTTACTGCTAATATTGCATGATTGTTGTTAAAAGAAAACATAGGTATTAGTCCGAATTTTGTTATACGCTAATCCTTTTTAACTGAATTAGCTGTTCAACATTTTGTATGATAAATCCGATTGATAAATATTATTCTCCGAGCAACATTGAAGAGGCATTAAGTATGATACATAAATATAGATTGATTTGTATGCATATATATAGTCTGACATTATGTCTATACTTTTTAGAAGTAATTTGACACAGCAAAAGGTCATTCTCTTCTATCATGTAAATATTACGGAATTTGATGAGACTGTTATTAAAGTGAGAGGATTAGCGCTATAGAACCAGGTTTAATCCCCCATTTTCTACATTTGAAAATGCCTGTACCAAGTCAGGAATATGACAGTTCTTGTCCATTCGTTTTTGATGCGTTTTGTTATTTGATTTTGCCATGTGATTATGGACTTTCCTAATTGATTTTCCTGTGAATTCAGTATTTTTGTGATTTTACTTTTTTCGTAGCATAATCATGACGACTAAATCCTTTGGACGTGCACTGATTGATAATTTAGTATTAGAAAACATATTTGTTGTTGCTTTCTCTAATAATTCAACCGTTGTTTTTCTTGATTTACGAAGTCAAATGTCGTCATATGGAGGTCTTTTATAATAGGCTACAAAGTGTATTTGTCTATAGTAAAAAGCCTTTTTAGAGTGAAATACATAAGTAAACCAATATTGAACTGAAATATTCATTTGATCTAACAATTCTTTTGTATACTGAATCCATTTTTAGTAATTCATGTTCATTCTTTCAGTAAGTTTTCAGATTTATCTGCTGGAGGTAATTTGATCTGTTTTAAAGTATGCGTCTCAAGTTAAATAGCATTTATTTACCCGAGCAAACTATTAATATACGGGATTGTTTGAAATACAAGACACCGAACAGTGGTTGGCCACTTGCATCAGCGAGAAAAAATCTAAATAAGAATTAACTTTTTTAATGTTCAGACTTATCAAAACACGTAACGAGAAAATAGTCGTTTAAGACTTAAGTGCATCGCTATAGGTTCTGATATCCATGACTTATGATTCTTGTTGATAGTTATGTCATTTGCAATCATACAACATCTTGAAATGAATTTTAAATGTGCGTATTGTTATGCGTTTACTTTCAACATTGGCTAGAGGTATAGGGGGAGGGTTGAGATCTCATAAACATGTTATACCCCGCCACATTTTTGCGCCTGTCCGTAGTCAGGAGCCTCTGGCCTTTGATAGTCTTGTATTATTTTAATTTTAGTTTCTTGTGTACAATTTGGAAATAAGTATGACGTTCATTATCACTGAACTAATATATATTTGTTTAGGGGCCAGCTGAAGGAGGCCTCCGGGTGCGGGAATTTCTCGCTACATTTAAGACCTGTTCACCCTTCTGCTGTTGTTTTTTGTATGGTCGGGTTGGTGTCTCTTTGACACATTCCCCTTTCCATTCTCAATTATAACATCTTCTTATTTTATAAAATGTACAATCAAAACTGATTATGAATAAAAGCGATATTAAATTGATGATTTAAATACCAGTTTAATGTTTTACTATAAATACGAATTTTAGATTGGTGGAGACGATACGTTTCTTAAATCCCTGTTTATTTTTATTGGTTTAATCAGACTATTGGTCCTGGTCTATTATATATATAGTATACCAAAAATGTGAAAAGATCAATCAAACTTTATAATGACTTAAAGAACCATCTTTTTGTAGGATATCGTCAAGAAAGTTTGAATTGTACTCATACCTTAATAATAAAGATGTTTAATGTGGTAATGCGGCATTTCTTAATGTTATCTATCAAATATAATCAGTTTAAATGTTAGTCGGGGCTTCGTTTACATAAAACTAGTGACGGATAAATAAAAAACTCAAAAAAGTCGAACCAAGTACGATATTGAATACCATTGAAGACCAAAATGGTTATTTACCTTAGCGAAAAAGTCAGCCATGTGTACGAATTCAGCAAACGATTAGAGTTTGTGTTTTTTTTTAATTTAAAAAATGTGAGTGTTACAACAAAGTTACATATAGTTGCATGAAATTCAACCACAAAAAAATCCGTGTTTTCCTCCCAGTCAGTTGCATTAGTTATATTTGAGAATAACTACTGATATTTAAGACTGAACATTCTTTACATTTTTCAAAAGACTTAACGAAATGAGACTTAATGTTATTATTGGTTTGAAATTAATTTACAAAAATATTATCAACTTAAGTTAACTCACCTTATGTCAAACAAAAGTCCAAACTTCCTGAAACGTTTCAAATAAAGAAATAAAGTAACGTTTCAATGTTAAAATTTATGTTTCGATTTGTTTTGATATTCTATTTACTTTATTGATTTTCTAAATATTATTTCTAATCAACCATAAATCAAATTAGATATATGAAAATATTCTATGAAATTGTTTAAATAAGAAAAATAAATTGTGTTTGCGAATGTTTGAGAGAGCTTTAATAAGCTTATAATATTTCTCAACTTAAGTTGATTTGTTTTAAATAATATAAGCTAGTCATACTAATAGATGTGTTATTTGACTTTCCCTTATTGACTTTACTTAAAGTCTTTCACGCAATCATTAGAAATGAAGTGCACAAATATAATTTTTTTTTGATTTTAATAGAAATTTTTGTATGTCCAAAAAATTTTGTAGTATCACATAGTAAAACAAAATAAATAAAATATATTTCAGAATAATATATAAAATACTTGATAGATGGTACATTTTCTCCTAGTAAAAAGTAAAATTACAAAAATACTGAAATCCGAGAAAAAGTTCAAAAAGAAAATCCCTTATCAAATGGCAAAATCAAAAGCACAAACACATCAAACAAATGGTTGACAACTTTCATATTCGTTATTTGGTACGAGTATTTTCTTATGTTAAATCTCTCATTTGCAACACTAGGGATAAAACAATCAACATCAAACCATCTGTCCGAAGGTTTTAGCTTCATCGCAAACACTTATAGTTGTAAGCTATTAATATATAAGAATGATTAAAATGCTTTTATTTTGTTTAGATTTGTAAATATTTATTTGTATATATAATACTTAACTGTCAAAATAAAATTAATGATAGAGGTACGAAACTTATTAAATATACATCTAGATCAATTACTTAGATAAAGTCAGCCGTATGGACTGAAAGTCAGACATATACAACATATACATATCTTTATTATGTTTGTTTGTAAAATTAACAAAAATATATAATACTTAGGTACAAAATGTACATAACAGTCATAATAAATTTTACGGAACAAAATATACATCTAGCCCAATGAGATAAATGCAGTCAGATGCTGCAAATGAATATGCTGACAAATACATATTGAAAATATTTTATGTTTATAAGGTTTGTTAAATAAGGGAATATTTAATATAGATATTTTATACTTAAATATATGACGGAGAGACGACGCAAAAAATACACTTAGATCATTAATACATGTGCAGTCATATTCATACACATACATTGTCTCAAATGTAAATATTTTGTCAAGACTAATAAATGGTCCAGGTTGAGTGTCATGTTAGATCCAGAAAAGAACCCAGGACGAATACAGTTTGGTTACATCTCAGTAGATATGTCTATAATCATAACATTTACTGATGCATCAAGTCTTCAGTTCAGTTTAATTATCAACACCAAATTTTACGTTTCATGCTTGTTATCGACACGACTGGACCTGTATCTGTGAATAATAAAGTTCTTAATTGTTTTGCTGTATGTAATCAAATCAAGGAGAATAATGGTTCCAACAATAATTGAAATGAAGGATATGGCCAGTGCTCCCATTGATACTGCAGATATTCTGTTCTCATACACACTAATTAGAGACCTATTGTATCCTGTAAATAGAAATACATAATACACCTTAGGAAATTGTTTACAGAGATAAAGTATAATTTAGTTTTAATAATGCATACTTTTATTTACTTACTATGTACGATTAACATATTCACAAACATGTTCAATATAAAACAAACAAATCAGTCTTGACCTTAATTTATCATAGAAAATTTCATTTCAAAAACATTTCATGAAAGTAAAAAACTTCTCATATATGTTGTGCTGTATTTGGACCCCTCTACCAAGAAATTTGTTTTGCATGCACTGTGACACACGTATACAAATTGCGGTTTTTATTCAACACAATCATGGTGTTGTATCTTTGTTAATTTTTACCAAGTCAGAAAATGGTCATTGTTACATTATAGTTCGTGTCTGTGTGTGTGATACATTTCGGTGTTGTGTCGAAGTTATCTTTTATTTGAAACGTTTCCCTCTGATTTAGATTGAAACCCGGATTTTGTTTTTTCTCTATCGATTTATGAATTTTGAACAGCGGTATACTACTGTTGCCATTATTTACATTACGGCTTCGGTGATCCATAGTCTTATTTGATGATCCACTATCGAGACATACATTGTGCTGGATTTTTGCTACATGTTATTTGTGTAGAGCTATGGTTATTTGTAACACAAATATTCAATACGGTAAAATAAATTATAATAAGGGGACGAGGTCCCCTATAACGGTAGAAAAATCATTAAAAAAATAAAAATAAAAAAAAGGAATTCTAAAAATTAATTCAAAATCGTGAACTTTTTTATTTTTAGACTTTTTCGTTTTCCCGCACTTGCGCAGTAATCTTGTCTATTTTTCCAGTCTCGTTTGCATGTATCTCTGAGTAAAATATATAGTTATCAGTCTAGTAAAATATTAGGAAGGAATGCAATACCTATATCATTTTTAATAATTCCTTGATATAAAAAAAAACGTTATCTGATGATAGCATTTCTTTGTTTTACATTGAATATGACGTCATAACTTATATAACGTCACAACTAAAATTAACCTGCAAACCGCTGTATTACTCTACACTATATGTACAGTGTGTAGTAGGCTTCTTGTAATTTTCAACATATTGAAGTTTTAAAGGAAGTATTATGTATATGTAGATGTAGTCAGCAGAGAACCAGCTTAGCTAGCAATACACAATTAGAAGTTGAGTTTCGCATTATGGCCAAGGTGATTTTTTTTAAATATGAAAGGTTTCTGTACAATAAAATTGATTTTTAGATAATTGAAGGTTTATAGCCAGGAGATTTTTTTGACATGTTCACCCCTCTTTTTTTTTTGCAATATTTTGTATCAAATAAATGCAGATTGTTGCCATGGTTACACCAAAATGAGATTATATTTCATCATTATAACCATTAGAAATTAAATCTATGGAAGATTCTCTTTCTATAAATATACACACACATAACACAAATAATAAGCCTTATTTGTTAGACAAAAAGATAAAGAGGGTGTTAAAATTTATGAGTGTCAACTTTAAGTTTTTTCCTAACTGTGTATTGCTTCTTTACACTTAAATCCCTAACAACCAAACCAAAGTCGGAAACGGTATGGTATTTCCGATTTAGTTAAACCGGTTTTGTTTGAATAAAAAAAATATATCATACGGACTTCGTCCCCTTTCACAAGTAATGCCTGCCTCATTTTAGCAATTGAACACATTCGATTGGAAGGATTCAATTTTCATTATGAACCCTTTTTAGATTAATTCTTGATGACACTGCTGCAATTACTTACTTCCAGTTTGTTTTGGATTGACCCGTAAGACTTTATTTAATTCTTTTATCTTATCTTGCAATGTGTTTTTGTCGCCATTGGTAGATGTAGATATGATTGTTGTTGTTGCAGAATGTGTTGTCATAGAATCAAATGTCGTCTGAACAATATCCTTCTTACATTCTGTGATACGTGGACCAACTGAAAAGTAATCAGGACAAACATGTAGACTTATTGTCTATATCACCTTTATTTTGAACGTATATACCAATATCGCTTAAACAGTATCATAGATTATGGTCAAAACCCTAAAATCCTATTAGAACAGTATTCCCCCCCACGTTTGTTAAACATGTTAAAACGATATTTTAATCACCAACAATTGACTTGAAATTCATATTTTGCTTAACTCTTATTTCCTTTTTCATTTATACTGCATTACAGCTCTTAAATGTGATAGGGATATACAAAGTGTTTGAATAACTATCATAAAAAAAAATAATCTTAAACCCTTTAGATTGTCTTGTCGCACTTTTCTTTTACACTTCAACATATACGCCGAACTATCATACGGGTTTATATATAAAGGCAACAACGCTGTTCGAACGTCGTAAATCGATTGAAAGAAAACAACTCTGGGTTACAAACTAAAACCGAGGGACACACATCACCTATAAGAGGAAACAACGAAACAACAGACACACTTAAGTGCAACAAAAAAAACAACAAATTGAATGCAATACACACAGAAACGAACTATAAGTAAACAACTGCCATTTTCCGGACTCGGTACAGGACATTATGACAAAGAAATGGTGGGCTAAACCTGCTTATCAGGTTAGCCCAATCTCGCGCTTTTATGGCAATGTTCAATATAACACTAATAGGACACCATTACATGACATGACTACAGTACAAATAAATACAAGAACATTCAGGACAAAAAAATACACAAATAAACAATAAAATAATACAGTTGACATGCTAATAGGTACCAGGCTAATATTTTAATACGACAGACGATACACTGTTATTCTAAAAATATTTATATTTTGAAGAGAGTTAATAAGTAGTTTTTAGCTATACTTTGCTATATTTACATGATACTTCTATTTCGAGTGAGTCGCAATATAATTAATGATTCAATTATCGACAATGGATTGATAAATTCAAAAGAGATTTTATTTACTTGCAATACGTGTTTGTCCATTTTATATTAAATATCATGAATGAGTATGACAATATTTATCAAAGGTACAAGGATTAAATTTCAATACGTCAGACGCGCGTTTCGTCTACATCAGACTAATCAGTGACAATAAGATTCAATAGTTATAAAGCCAAACAAGTACATAATTAAAGAGCATTTGGGACTTAACATTCCAAACAAAGGTGTACCAAATACGGTTAAGGTAATCATGACTTGGCTACAAAAACAATCCTTTATATTCGAAAAAATCATACTTTTGTAAACAGGAAATTAAAAAATTTACCATATAATTGATAGTCACGCCAACAGTGAGGTGCTGACTATTGGCCTGTGAAACGTCCACCAGCAGTGGCATCGACCCAGTGGTGTAAATAGTTACCAAAGGTACCGGGGTTATATTTTAATACAACAATGTCATTTTTGCTGACGAAGCTTCAATTGACATTTCATCAATAAGAATTACATCAACAAACGGTAGCAAGCAATCCCAGCATCAGAGTCCTATGCCAAAATTCATTTTTATCAACATTTGTATACATTGTGAACATTACTTGAAGAAAAGTCTTTAAAACTGTTAGGAGTTTTAGTTTTTATTTTACCAGAAACAAAATAGCAATACTAATAGATATCGTTACAGTGAGGTATGTTTTCTTTTATATCTTTTCCTTTGAAAACTATTTTTTCTTCTTCAATATCTATACATCATATTGTTGCAATTTCGCTACGCTAAATTATAGGTTATGAGCGTTACTAGTTGTCAATGATACCAGTAATATAATTTCATACGGCAGAAACGCGTTTCGTCTACAAAAGACACATCATTGACGCTCAGATCAAAATAATTATAAAGCCAAACAAGTACAAAGTTGAAAGTGACAAACACATGTTTCACTATCAACATTTGATTCATTGTTTAACGGAGAATGTTATACATGTTACATGTATATATAGAGAAGTACTTGCTACTTACATTTAATATATATCTTGGCATTATCGGCCAGTATATTTTCTTTATCTACAACAAATAATTGTAAATATTATGATACCGTAATTGTAAAAGTAATATAAAAATAAGAAAACAATAAGTTGCTATATTCAAACTGGAAAACAAACGATAAAATCTATATAATATAAAAACGAGAAACGAGAAACTTGTATGACCCACATTAACAAACTACAATTAATGAATAACATAAGCTTCGACAGACAGGCGTCAATCTTCACCCTTACCAGAAACATTACAACATAATAAGAGGGACGAATGATACGGGAGGGAAAGTCAAACTCATAAATCGAAAATAAACTGACAACGCCATGGATAAAAATGAAAAACAAAAACAAACAAACAATAAAATTGAGAATGGAAATGGGGAATGTGTCAAAGAGACAACGCCCCGACCAAATATAAAAACAACAGCAGAAGGTCACCAACAGGTGAGAAATTCCCGCACCCGGAGGCGTCCTTCAGCTGGCCCCTTAACAAATATATACTAGTTCAGTGATAATGAACGCCATACTAATTTCCAAATTGTACACAAGAAACTAAAATTTAAATAATACAAGACTTAAAAAGGCCAGAGGCTCCTGACTTGGGACAGGCGCAAAAATGCGGCGGGGTTAAACATGTTTGTGAGATCTCAACCCTTCCCCTTTACCTCTAAACAATGTAGAAAAGTAAACGCATAACAATACGCACATCAAAATTCAGTTCAGGAGAAGTCCGAGTCTGATGTCAGAAGATGTAACCAAAGAAAATAAACAAAATGACAATAAAACATAAATAACAACAGACTACTAGCAGTTAACTGACATGCCAGCTCCAGACTTCATTTAAACTGACTGAAAGATTATGATTTCATCACATGACACAACATAGAAAACTAAAGAATAAGAAACACGATCCCACTAAAACCTAGGGTAATCTCAGGTACGGAAGGGTGAGTAGATCCTGCTCCTCATGTGGAACCTGTCGTGTGGCTTATGTTTTATAACAAATCCGGTTAATAGATTAATTCGGTAGGTCACATTCATGAAAGGGAAAGATATTGTAGTTAACAAATGTAGACAAATGAACAAAAGCATGTAAATTTCCAATTAACGAAAAAGTTTGATTTATGTTTTGTTCACCTGCTATGTTTTAGTTTATGGTGGCTTTAATGATCATCACAAATATTAATACTGTTCGTAAATGATCAAGCTACGAACAGTATATGATCAACTTACGAACAGTATATGATCAAGTTACGAACAGTATATGATCAAGTTACGAACAGTATATGATCATGTTACGAACAGTACTAGTATATGAGCATGTTACAACAGTATATGATCATGTTACGAACAGTATATGATCAAGTTACGAACAGTATATGATCAAGTTACGAACAGTATATGATCATGTTACGAACAGAATATGATCATGTTACGAACAGTATATGATCATGTTACGAACAGTATAGATCATGTTACGAATAGTATATGATCAAGTTACGAACAGTATATGATCATGTTACGAACAGTATATGATCATGTTACGAACTGTAAATGATCAAGTTACGAACGGTATATGATCAAGTTACGAACAGTTTATGATCAAGTTACGAACAATATATGATCAAGTTACGAACAGTATATGATCAAGTTACGAAACAGTATATGATCAAGTTACGAACAGTATATGATCAAGTTACGAACAGTATACGATCAAGTAACGAACCCCTGATGTCACCTCTAGCTTTTGGTAGGGTTCGTGTTGTTAATTTTTTAGTTTTCTATGTTGTGTCATGTGTACTATTGTTTGTCTGTTTGTGTTTTTAGCCATGGCATTGTCAGTTTATTTTCTATTGATGAATTTGACTGTCCTTTTGGTATCTTTCGTCCCTCTTTTTCTGTAGGTGTGTTGTAGCTGTATGTAATCAAAAAACCGATTGGCGAGTTCTTTTTAGTACCGTTCTTTACCTTGACTCGAAAAATATTGCCGTGAAAATGACAATATTGAGAAATCGTTAAAAAATAAATTTGTCGTCAAGGAAGGAACAAAAGATCTACAGAAACAATGACATGGAAAATAATTTGTTCTATAACAGAAAATAAAGACGATACAAACGTTTATCTTACTCAATTTATTTTTTGGCGATGTTACACCCCATTTCAATACCACGTCACTCTTCATTGGACGATTCGATGTACAACAAATAATGTTACACCGTGAAACCCTTACTGTTACCCTTATCGTTACCTTAACATTAAACCCTAACAATAATGCCAAACATCAACACACAATCTAAACCAAACAATTACTATATTGCACTGAGAAAGGTTGGCCGATTTTCGCTGCTTTGTTTGCTAAATAGGCGCAATCTGGTACTGGGATAAATTTGGGTATTGTGACGTTAAACAGATTGGGCTTTGTTTAAGTTGTGATAAAGTTTGATGTTGTTAATGTTAAAAGAGCTTCATTATTTAAATTTGTGTTTCTCAACTCAGACCCAAGTGAACTGAAAGGCAATACTCTGTGTTCCTTCAAACTTAATGATATTAAAATTTTCTGACATTCAATTTTCAAAACGTTTCGAAATTAGTTTTCAGCGATGATCGTTTTTCAAATAGCACGAATATGTAGACCTGTCATCGTTATCTGAGATTATACGACGTCTGTCATGGTGGATACATTGTATCATACATGGCGCATTGAACATGTAATATTCTTTGTCATTTGTGCATTAACTATAATTCTCCTAATCAGTATCAGCGAAATTACCTGTACCTTTTTTCGACTTGACATTATTCCTATTGAAAGCAAATCATTTAAATACTCACAGTCTTCAAACACACAAGCGACATCCAATGGACAGTACAGTACTAGTATTTCCTGTTGTTCCAATGTTCTACGTCCGTATTTTTCCCATGTACATGGAGCATTTATACTGTTATCCAATATCAGTAGCCAACCCTTATCCATAGGACAACCTTTATAGTATTTGTTTATGAAAAATCGTCGATGGATATTCTCGTCTCTGGAAAAATTACAATAAGATAATAAGCAGTAACCGAGTCTACATATCATTTGATTGTTATAGGTGAGATCATTGTTAATTCTCTAATTCTCCCTTTGGTTGAAAAAAAATACAAACAAACAAAGACGCATCACTGATATATTATTATAAAAGCATAATGGAAACTGATTATTGGGCTGTAACATAAAAGTCTAATATTTGTTGGGGTTTCGAGACCCGTAAACATGTTTAACCCCGACACGTAATTCGTGTGCTCTTCCCGAGATTAGAGCCAGTAATTCGGTGGTTATCGTTTCTTGTTTTCCATCATTTTAGTTTTTGTTTACGCTTTTGTACATAGTATTGCTTTCTTTTTCGTAAATATCTTCCAACTTTTTAATAAACCTTGGATTTTTAAATCTTTAGGCCTCGAACATCACTTAGAAGACATTGAATGTCGAAATGCTCATTGAGTGCAGAAAGATTGACAACTGTTATGTTATTTTCAAGATGACATACTATTTATAATCATAAAGCAAATTATGAGCCGTGGTGTAGTGGTTAGTGCATCGGACTACTAACACTAGGGTTCCTAGTTCGATTCCCGTTTGGGATGAAAATTTCAGGAACTCAATTTTCGGCTCTCCCTTGACACCATTTGCGAGTATGGTCTTGAGGAAACGATGATAGTCCGTCGGACGGGGACGATAAATGGCTGACCCGTGTTAAGAGAGAGCCATATCTCTTGCACGTTAAAGACACCCTTGTAGATTTCGAAAAAGAGTAGGCTAATGCCGCTACAAGGCAGCACTCGCACCCGCAAAGTGGAACGGGATTAATATAAGTTGTAAAACTTGTTTCCCAATCCACTATAAACAAATATGTTTAAACGATTAATAATCATTTGATTTACACTATCGACGTATCAAAAGAAGAATGCGGTAGATTTTAAAGTTATTTGAAATATTTGCAATGAATGTTCAATGTGACATACAAGAGCCTTTTATATTCTATTCGATTCATTTTTGTTTTAAAATGTTAGATTTCAATTCGGTAAATGACTCGAAATGAGTCACCGTGATATTTGTCAAGCTTCGAACGAGTTAATACCAAAAAATGAAACCATAAATTAAGATTAACTAACCCTTCTATAGAAAAGTAATTGGTATAAGTACTGGAAGTCAAATCTTTATAACTAGTGTTCAGCAGTCTATCTTTAGAAAACCAGTCTGCTTTGGTGCTCTCAGTTCCATTAAAAATAAAAAATGCCTTTTCAACTCCATCTTTATTCACAGTCAATTTTACCTGTAGAATTGAAAAAGGTAAGATTACTTCAATACCAAAATCCATGTAAAGTCGAAACGAAGTATCTCTTATCAAATGACAAAATCAAAAGCTAAATACAAACATTTTCTTACGTAGAAAATGTTGGATTCAACTTATAGCTAGCCAAAACTCTCACTTGAATGACAATCTCATATAATTCTATTAAACGCTCATTACTTTATACATATTATTTTACATTATTGTGATGTCCTTTGTACAGACAAACATGATATCATCAGCACAATAGCTAGTACTTAAGTGTTGACATGAATTGTCATTGATTAAAACATAATTAAATTTGTATTCTTTTCAAACGGGATAATTATATAAAGACACACACACGTTCATGTTTATCTACAAAGAGGAAAATTACTAACTATCTTAATGCCTGTCGATACATTTATTCTTGGCATTGCACTCGTCATGTTTTCTTTCTTATACTAAATACCTGGGATGTGTTTTAGTTGATTTAAGTTTCTGATGCATGATTTATTATTATTTATTGTTTTGGCTTTTGACTAGCTGTCATTAACTACGAGTACCCTCACATCGTACATTCCTGTTAATTAGACCTGTCGATAATATTTGTAATGCTTTTTTTGTTATCTAATATTAACTTGGAAATGGTCTATATACTAGCTTAGATTGATTGGAATTACTATATATTTTCACATCTTCGTACTATGAACATAAAACTTATTTCTGTTTTTGATTTTACATCCTGAACCTGTAAACGAAGAAACACGAAGTTTTCTCGAGAACCAATTTTATAGTTTTATTGTTGATATTCACCCCACAGTTAAAAAGTTTTAGAATAGCTTAATTGGTATAATAGAAATTGCTTGCTTTTCCTAAACGGGTGATTATACAGACAGTAGAAGTTATGTACTTAACATCAAAAATATTTTTATTTACCTGTTAATAATGACGTTATTTTTTCAAAGTTGTTTTTTTTCTAAAATTATTAAGCATTTCACAGCGATATAATACTATATATCTTTGATGACTCACCGCTTATTTTTTTTTTATTGTATTCACATTATATCAAATATCTAATTTATTCATTCAGTGTATGTTCATTTGTGTGACTACGTTTTTAGGATTCGAGAGAGTCCCTGATGACTCTTTTGTAGATTAAATGGGCGTCTGGCGTAAATACCAAATTTAATCCTCGTACATATTTAATGAGTTTATTTGAACCTATGTCAGGAATTTGATAGCTGTCGTCTCTTGATGTGGTTCATACGTATTTCTCGTTTCTGTTTTTTATTAATATATATATATTATAAATATATATATATAAGACCTTGAGTTTTGTCGTTTAAATGGGTTTCCACTAGTAATTGCTTTATAGTTTGCTGTTTGGTATGAGCCAATGTGCTGTGTTGAAGACTGTACCTTGACTTATAATGTTTCACTTTAAAAAAAAATTTAACTTTGATAGAGAGTTGTCTCTAAGGTACTCATAACACATCTCCCTTTATCTATACAATCATAATTTGAAAGTGAAGAACACTGCGATTTTTTTTCTCGAAATAAAAGGTAATTTGTATCCCTGGAATATATTAATTTCGCTTTATTTGGCAAAAGCATTTAGAAATTCAAACTTTTATTTTCCTTTTCACATTTTTTATTTCGAGCGTCACTTTTGTGTACGAAAAGCACTTCTAGCGTACAAAGATCAATTCCGGTATCCTAGAGTTTGATTATTTGAGATAATTTCTTTTTATCGAACAGTTTAAGGAGAATAAATCAACATATTGTTATACTAGTATTAAACAAGTTGAATTCACGACAAAGCCGCAAATATATTAGAGTTTAATATCCCTAATTAGATTGTCTAAATTTATAACAGTAAATCAATTTACTTGTTCGATATTTAGAAATTCCCAGCTGTTGATGAGGTCAGACTTATAATGTTGTATGACTTCCAAAGTGGAATCTAAGGCCTCATGTTTTGTCTGAACAGAAGTATCGTCACCCATATACAGATCATAAAAACTCTCTGTTCCTGCAAAACACAATCAAAAATGAAGGGCGGTCATTTAAAAACGTATCAACCGTATCATATGCGTTGCAGTAACCAACTACACAACTCAAAACTATCATTGTAAATTAATTAGTTGCAATTGCCCATCTGCAAAAGTATATACAGTTCGGGGTCACATAATGTTTATTGGTAAAACTGCAGATGCGTATATGATACGGTTGATATTGTTGATGCGTCTCTAAATGACCGACCTTTATAACGCGTTATTTGATGTTCTTTTTGACTCAATCAGAATATCATCACAAATGTATAGTAGTACAAAGTTTCAAATATAAAAATATATCAAAATAATTGGTAAATAGGGATATTGGTGTTTATCAAATGTTGGCATATATTTGAATTGGCATATATCGTGTGTTTCCCTCAGTTTTGGTTTGTAATCCGTTTTTTTTTCTGTCGATTTATGAATTTCGAACAGCGGTATACCAGTGTTGCCTTTATCCCTGCTTGTTAACAAAAAAGACATATTTCTGTCAAAAATTGAAAGTTATAACGACCCACGATGTTTGGCTTATTCTAATTGGTCAAAATGTTAATACAATATGCCAATGGTGCCATAACCTACCTCCAGTTGTCACGGTACATACATGATACCAATCGTCTCCTGAAGTTCTAAGCAATAGATTGAGTAGGACAGTTATGACACCTGAAAATGAAAGTATACCAATTATGGTTATGTATTTTATTTAGTTCTGTTTCTGTCTAGATTAAATACTTCCAGTTACCACTTAAGATTTTATGGTAAGTATAATTTTTCTTGTAATTACCTTTCAAAATAGAAACTCAACCGACAATTTTATAACTTAGTAATTGAGGCACTCATATTCATTAGACTTAGAGTAAAATTCTGACTTTTGCAAACGAAGGGATATACAAAGTATTGAAAAATAATAGTAGATAATCTTGCTGTCACTTAATTTGTTTTTAAGTTAGCTTCATTGTCTTTCATATTGAAAAGAATATGCTGTATGTTTATTGACTTTTAGTTTTTGTTAGTGTGTTTGTGTGTTTGTTTGTGTGTGTATCTTTATGGTTGGTCAACGTTTATCATGTAAAATTTAAGTAATTTCATTGTAAACTGTCACATTTGGTCAAATTTCAGAATAAGAAAAATATACGTATATAAGTGAACTAATGGCTTATGCATTGTACCATAGATCGAGAATAAACTGAGAAAGCCATATAATACTAGTATCTACGGTGGCCATCCTTTCTTATGAATTGAAGCAATACCAAATCTTTCAAGTTATCTTTTAGTTTGGAATAGGGAATACTTGTGTAAAGTGTAAAACATTGAAATGTATCCATATCTTATTCACTCCACCTATAGAACAGGCAGTTTCACAATAACTTCGAAGTCCGGCTTTGATTGCTAATAAAATAGATGTTAAATAATTAACGAAGAGGCTTCGTCGAGCACTTGAAAGATCAAGTAATATTGCTTGTTTGTTAGAACACTTATGCAGTTTTGTAAGTACACTAATGCAGTTTATGTATCCAATACAGTAATGGAAGTTCCAGTTTTCATCTTTGATTGCAATTCTGAAAAAAAAATAGACCAGACCTGATAATCCAGGAGTTCCTCTTTAAAAAGTGTCGTAAGGGTACATGTTGAGTTTCCAAGTAAATTGTCAATACCTAATTCCTCTATTAAGCAGTTGATGTTCATTAAAGTGTATTGATTATTTGCACTCGAGTATACATGAGAACAGGGATGAGAAACTCACATTAAAACCACTGTATATTATTATTCATTATCTGTCTCAAATATTAATTGTATTAAATTAACATAGTAAATGTAATAGCAATGCTGAAGTACGGATGGAACGCATTTTCTAGTTCTAAAATTTAAAAATTAATGACACTGAAAAAAATATCTTAT
Source organism: Mytilus trossulus (assembly GCF_036588685.1). NCBI lineage: Eukaryota > Metazoa > Mollusca > Bivalvia > Mytilida > Mytilidae > Mytilus > Mytilus trossulus. Next base: position 18,897,904 of record NC_086384.1, read on the forward strand.
ATCAGTAGCATGCGTTGCTATCACAGTATTCGAAATAAAAAGGATGGATTTTAAAGCATGTTATCTAACCAATTAGTCACACCATGTTCCTTTGTAAAACTAGTGAAGACATATACAGAGGTTATCTCTAGAGATATACCTCTGATATACAAAATGTTGACATCAATATAGAAAATGTTAGGAATTTCCCGCTAAATGCTAGAATTTTAAAGATAACAAACATTAAGACAAATTAGAAACCAAAATTTCCGAAAACAACTGAAATTCTTTCCATCCGAAACGATTTTGATATGAAAATCTTAATATCTGGTTGAAAATGTAATCATTAGTGTCAATAATTGCTTATTTTACGGCATTTTCAAATACGTATGGTTTCTATACACTTTTGTCTGAAATATGGGGGATAATTTGTTACTTCCGGTTTGTAAAATATTACTTCCGGTATCATTAGATAAGTTTCGTGCCACTGATTCCTAAAATGTATATTTCTATATACTTAAAAATTAACACAAAAAAATTGCTTCTTCAAGGTCACTTTCATTAGCATTTAAAAGTCATATTGCTTGCAACTATAAATGCACGAAGTATTATTGCGTTATCATATATATGTTACAGTAAATAGGGTGAATTGCGAATTACACGTAGGAATTATCTGCTATTTCTGATGCACTTACTTAAAATAAGTAGTTCCTGAACTTCTTAGTTATTACCAGCAATTACTGTTTTCAAATGAGCTTTTACACCTATTTACTAACTGTTAAAACAGTGTCAGCTGAAACTGTTTACAAAACTTTAGAATTTTTGAAATACTATGGCTTTTCTACCTCAGGTTTAGATTAATTTAGCTGTATTTGGCAAAAACGTTAGGAATTATAGTCCTAAATGCTCTCCAACTTCGTACTTTGTTTGGCCTTTTTAAAATTTTGGGATTTTTGCGTCACTGGTAAGTCTTTTTTAGACGAAACCTGCGTCTGGCGTAAATACAAAATTTAATCCTGGTATCTATGATGAATTTATTTATATACAGTCAAACTGCGTCATATCCATCAATTACACACTCATGACTTTATACTGTTCGAATCATATATATTTGTATTTTAATTAAAAAAATCACTGATGCTTATATTTGAAATTTAATAAATATTCATAAAATAATGCCGTTGTTTTTAAGGAAAAACATAAAATTTTAATAAAAATGAATGATTTTCATACAATTTTCACATTAATCGATGGCATACTTTTGTAAGCTATGACTTCTTGAAAATGGCAAAAATTTGGTTCGATTGTTCAAGAAAAAAAACACATTTGTGTGTATAAAAAAAAATCTATGAGATAAAGTTTTGAAATAAATTGTGAGAATATAGATTTGTTATATGTTTTAGGAAAATAAAAAGAAAACACGGTGTCACCGGATTTGTTTTCTTGCTACAAATTAAAATAAAAAAATCCTTATTAGTCCACCGGTCAGAAAATGTGAAAATGGCACAAAAAATAGAGAACTATAGATTCATACACTGCAACAAGTGTATTACGATATTTCTCCACTCGAGACAGTTAAATTTTACTGTCGAGAGTGGAGAAATATCGTAATACACGAGTTTAAGTGGTGGAATCTGTTTCTCTGACAATATTTATCCTTCTGTTTCAAAGAATTTCAGAAATTGTGTTCTTTATATGCGACGTTATCAGGCATGGTCGCTTTTTTTCAATCTTCGCTAGCCAAGGGTTCCAATCCACTCTCGCTCTCTTCACCCTTGGCGGATTGAGCCAACATTTGTGAAAACAATGTTGCGCCATTTATCGGAAGATAAAAATCACGCCCATTCCGAATACATTATTCTTGACCAATGGAAGCACTTTAACTCTTTAATTTGGAGCTAAAACACGGGATCGTCTAGATTTTACAAACTTGGTAAAGCCGGAAATGAAAATATACGTCAACTTTCATGCATTTGTGCATGAAACATACACAAAAACTTCTATTGGTTGATTAAAAACATTCAAGTTGTCATTAAATATAGTCTTATGTTTAAGGATGAAAAGACTTGATGCACAATAAACACGTGGTAATTTTTTACAAACACTTTCTACGTTAATACGTGATCATGTTAAGGGCGCTTTTTGATTGGATGCAGCGAGTTTTGACTGCAAACAATAAAAGTCATTACCTTGTGTCTCCAAAATATAATCTCAATCCGCCAAGGGTGAAGAGAGCGGGAGTGGATCGTTAACATTGGATAGCGAAGATGCCTTTTTTCATGACGTCACAATAACAAAATTCAGAAGAAAACGTAACATTTTGACGTCACAATCAAATTTTGACTAGCCATTTGCCGAGAACAGATTTTTCACAAGTGATTAGATATATATTTTTCTCACACCAATCAAGAAATGTGAAAGAAGCGCAAAAATAAGAGAAATATAGATATCACAACTGCAACAATATATAATCTATATATCTATGTCAAAGGAGGAGCTGAAGACTTTAATCAGCAGATTGAAGATTCTGATTGGAAAAACAAAAAGACAAGAGATGATTAAAGTGTTCTCTCAAGGCAATGGTTTTCATGACATTTCTGTTGTATTTTAAATAATTCAACATATAACAGCAATTTAACAGGATTGTTTAAAGGATGCAGTGAAAGTGAAGGGGTTACTGGGTTCACGTGTACACTTGTCTTGTCTTGATTTATCAACCTTCTTGGACCCGTTCGGGACCTTATGACATTTTCATACAATATGCTGCAGGGTTAAACTAGTATTGTCGCATACATGCATTCCCCTTCTTTATTTGTGATTAACAATTACCAGAAAGCATCAAAACTGAAACAATAATGTCTGTACGAAAATCCGAGCCAGATGTTTCTTTAATATAAGGTGTCCTCTGTGTCAAATGCTGCACACTCAATAGTCAATACCTACTAAACATATGATAAACTTATACATGTACATGTATTTTGATTCTGAATTTTGTTGCATTGAGTTAGGAGGTCTTGAGAATATCATAAAAAATATTAACACACATTTCTATACTCGAAGAAACATTTGATTGGATCAAGAAGGTTCAAAAAATTATAAAACAACCATTTTCCAGTTGCAATACACTTTTTGTAGACACAGAGCGTGCAGTCTTGAAAACAGTTCTTATAGTAAGCCCTTCAATTTCTACTCCTTAACTGTATTATTTTGTTTTTCTAGAATGATGTCTCAAATTTTGATGCAAAAATATCAAGTCAGTAAACAGCAGTAAAAATTACCAATATTTCAGTGATTACTTGTTATCACTAATCAAAGTAATTTCTAATTTGACAAGTAATAACAGGTATTTAATGAATTATTTAGTAATAACGTGTTATTCCTAAGTTCACCTATTTACTGTAACATATATAAATGAAATTAACACAAAAGTCAAAATTTAAAACTTCCCATCTACCTCAGTATCAATGTAATAAACAGAGGACATCAAATCATAGGACCATATGTTTAATCATCATACAAGTACTATTAAATATAAGAGGGATGAAAACTCCCATGCAATGGCAACGTACACTTTTTACCAAAATGTTAAAAAATTAAAGAAATATGTTGTCGATATCGTATACAGTTTTTGGAAAGAAGTGAAAATAAGACAAAATCAAACATTTAGAATATGACCTTAAGCTTATTTCTTTATTGGACCAATAACATAAAATCCAAACACCCTAGCTCTCTATCACTTATGGTTTACCCGTTACAAATGTATATCATTTAAACCAAAAGCACAAGGACACATAACTTTCATATGGAGTCTCCGGATTGCTACGGTCAAAACTTAACTCAATACTGTAAATTCAGAAATTAATGCAAGGTTTTTATTATTGCGAAAAATGCGACTGAGTTGTAAACGCAATAATTTAAACTCGCATTTTGAAATATTTTATATGAATTTAACAGGAATTTTCTCAAATTCGTAAAAATTAAAATCGCATTTAAGTCTAAAATGACAAAATCGCAATAATAAATGCACGCAATAATTTCTGAATTTACAGTATTCTGCGAATATTTAATGAGCAATTTGGTAAAAAAAAATTGTCAGTTTTTTGAGGTTGCAAAGGAGTACGTAGTGGCCACAAGAAAGAAGTGTTCGGGAAGATAACTGCTACATGTTCGGTTAAAGAGGATCAGTTTCATAAGCGCATAAAATGTTAATGTGATAAATACAAAGACGGCTTTTCATACAATAATACGTTGCGAGAAAAAAATATTAGGTTCAAGAGAGTAAAAATAAGCAAACAAAAACAAGATGTCTCTACATGGAAAAGTGGAAAGACCTTTATATAAATTACCTAGGGTAGCTGACAATATGCTTAGAGAAAATATATAAAAGAAGATGTGGTGTGAACGCCAAGGAGACAACTGTCCACAAGAAACCAACATGACAAAGAAATAGCAAATATAGGTCGCCATACGGCCTTCTACAATGACCAAAACTCATACTGCATAGTTAGCTATAAGAGGCCCCAAAATGACAATGCTAAAACAATTCAAACGAGACAAAACTAACGGCCTTATTCAGATAAAATAAATGAACGAAAAACAAATATGTAGCACATAAACAAATGACAACCACAGAATTACAGGCTAATGAATTGGAACAGCACATATATATACATAATGTGGTGGGATCCCACTCCCCTAACCTGGGACAGTGGTATAACAGTACAACATAAGAACGAACTATAAAAAGCAGTTGTAAAAGGCTAAACTCATCAGATGCACAAAAATACAAGTGAACGTGGCCGGGAACTTGTACATCCCAACAACAAAAAGACACGAGGAACATATCTGAGAGTACTAGGAGTTGTCTGACAGCTAGTTCAACGCTACTAACAACTAATACAAATATAATGCATCTACGACTAAATTATCAATCCGTACACATCCAACATCCAATGAGTTAAGTATAAAGACGTCATAAACAATCAGAGAAAAACATGACCTTGTTCAATGCTACGATACATGTATCGCTGCTGGTGGACTATTAGTCCCCGAGGGTATCACCAGCTCAGTAGCCAGTACTTCGGTACTGGCATGTAAATACGGATTTTTGTGTTATTAAAATTTGCTGTTACAATCGTTATCAAAGTTACCAGACGCGCGTTTCGACTACATAAGACTCATCAGTGACGCTCAACTCAAAACTATTTAAAAACCCAAACAAGTACAAAATATTAGAAATTATTATAAATTAAGGAATGTATCTCCCTCAGGCAAAGCTCTGATTCCTTTTACGGATTTGGCTATACTTTTTGGACCTTTTGGATAATAGCTCTTCATCTTTTATATAAGCTTTGGATTTCAAATATTTTTTCACGAGCATCACTAAAGAGACATGTATTGTCGAAATGCGCATCTGGAGCAAGATAATTGGTACGTTAATTTTATGGACAGAAGTCTATAAAATTCTTTATTTCACGTTTGGACGGGAAAATTGGCATACTATACCTTTGCACTTTTCTATTTCTTTTTAATTAGTGCTTTCCTCTTATAGTTGATGTGTTTCCGGATTACGCTTGTTTCCTCTCAATCGATTTATGACATTCAAAAACCGGGTTACCACTGTTGCCTTTGTTAATCAATCAAGCATTATGCATTTGAAAGTTTTCGTATAAAAAGTATAATCATTCAAGCTGTTTTACATTTATTACTTTATTGATCATCTGTATACTATTCCGACAAATTTAGAAATGTCAAAGTTAACCTTACTATAAGATATACAAAGGAGATAAGATATGATCGCCAATGAGACAACTCTCAATAAGAGTTCAAAATGACACAGAAATTAACAACTATAGGTAACTGTACCGCTTTTAACGACGAGCAAAGCCAATACCGCATAGTCTAAAAATCCCCGAAATGACAAGGTAAAACAATTCAGACGAGAAACTGACGGCCTTGTTTATGTACAAAAAATGAACGAAAAAGAAGTATGTTACACAGAAACAAACAACAACCAACGAATTACAGGCTCCTGACTTGGGACAGGCACATACATCCAGAATGTGGCGGGTTGAACATACCCCAACATTCCCATAAACCTTGGACAGTGGTTGATATGTGCAACATAAGAACGAATATAAAAATCAATTGTAAAAGGTTTAATTCATACTGTTAATATATAGATTGAATCAAAAAGCTATTAAAAAGTGATTTAACTAAAGTTTATTTTATAATATTATGTCATGTACACGAACACTTTATTTGTTAATTAGCGCATTTCCTACCAAAGCATTAATAATGATATGTCAGCTTACACTTATTAACCGCGTCGGTGGCTATATATTTCATTTCTTTCAAACAATTTCCGCAGCTTGCATGTAGTATTGGCAAGAAAATAGCTTCCAGTTTCTTCGAAATTGTAAACTTATTATAGGTAGTTGATATTTTTAGCATAACAGTTCTATGCTAAATATGTAAAAAAAAAAACCACCCTATTTGATTTTATTGCTCATCGAATTCGTGACAATACATGGAAATTGCAAAGCTTTCTGCATGTTTTGAAACCCTTGCAATAATTCTTAGAAAACATTTATCAACTATAACACGGCAACAATTTTGCTGATATTCATCCTGGTCGAAATACTATACAGAGTTTTTCTATAATACATTACAAATACTAAGAATGAAACATACCTAGTCCTTCCATGTTGTATGGTGAGTATATAGTTAGACGACTAGCTGCGCTCATAAATAATCATGATAATAAAATTAAAATATCTTTAAGCATCAGTGACTGCAAGAAAATAATTCATTATGACATAATACTAAATAATTCATTTTAAACAAGGATACGTTCCTAGTCAATATTGTCAATTAAAAAAAAAAATTATTTGCTTTACATCTAACACAAACTATTTCTATACTATTTGCTATACATCTAACACTGCTATTTCATTAATCTTTATCTACAATTGTTTTATAATTACAATAGAGCGATGTTTATCTTTTTTCATATCTTCTTTACGACTTTATATGTCATTTAATCGTTGTCATAACAGATAAATTGATTTGATGTATATCTTTTTTTCTTTCAGTTTCCTACTTCCACATATACGCTTATTGACACATACTTCCAATGTGGGGTTTTCATCTCACTTGCACTTGCAATTTGTTTTTGTCGAAGTACTAACGAGAGGTCTAGCAGTTACGTTAAATGAAAAAGGAAAGGTGATCTCCGAATTATAGGAATTCAAAGACAAAATTTAATACATTTATGCTTCGTTTATACAAACTTCAAAGGTGTTTGTATTCTGCTATCTCATATTGTATTTTCTTGTTGTCTCATACTGTATTTTCATGTAGTGTTCTACTGTATTTTCTTGTAGACTCTTATTATATATTTCTTGTAGATTCTTATTATATATTTCGTGTAGTCTCATATGGGAAAATTATTTCTATAGTTTCAGTAGGAGGTTGTGTGTGTAATCTTTTGTTTGTGTAACTGTAACTGTTGAGGGATCCTGATATAGCAAATCTCAATTAAAGTCAGCATGGCAATATGATAGCTAGCCCACATTAATGAGCAAAAAAGACCAAATAACTGCTCCAAAACAAACTGCAACCAAGGCAAAAAAACGGGGTTTCTGTGTGTAAACCAAAGCATAGTCTCAGCACATCATACTGGCTTAAAGCAGAAAGACAGTTAGAATAAATAATAATATTTATTAAAAAATCATTTAATTTTTGGCTCTTGAGAAACACTCAGCATACAAACGGAATTTTGAGTTGCTGCCTGAGCAAGTCAGCTTGCAACCTTCAGTGTAAGGAAGAACCTGCCTGCCCGACAATGCGCCAGCCGGGGAATGTGAAGCAAGATTCTCCACTTAGGTGATGAAACTAGGCGTCTCATCGGCAGCCAGGTAGTGCAAGGGTCTGCATGGGGGATAGCCCATGTACTTGCGAAGTAGCAGGGGTCTATCAAACTGGCACTGGAATAAATTTGATAAAAAATTTCCCCGAAATGCTTGGGGATGAATGAAATTTTAGAAATGACCAGTGATAAAATTTTATTAGGGTCCAAACACTCAGATGGAAACAGATGAGTGCCCCCAAGGAAGACAAAATTCAATACATTTATGCTTCGTGTATAAGAAATAATTGAATGTATTGTAAGATAGACAACTCTACATACAATGTCTAAACTTTATAAATCTTAATTATTAGTACAGTCCTAATGTCATTATCTTAATTTGAAAAATAAAACCAACTAAGCAAATGTTCGAAAGTATATAAAACAAAAACAAGATTTATATTCCGGTCTCTGATATTTGATCTGTTGTTATATTTGTAGCATCTATCATCTTCGCTAGCCAAGGGTTACGATCCACTTCCGCTATCTCTCAGAGAGAGCGGGAGTGGATCGTAACCCTTGGCTAGCGAAGATGAGCATATATATGTTTTATACAAAAAGAGATATAGTCCATCAGCTAGTTCTCAAAAGTGCTCTAGTTAAGGAGTTTGTGTTACACCCCAGGGTACCGCGATTTTTTTGGATAGAATTCAACTTCATTATCTTATTGATAAAATACAAGGTGTTAGACTAAAAAAAAAGTGTCCAAAAGAGGTTTAAAAACGTCCCTTTCAATGGTCCCCTCATTTAGCAATCACGACTAAGTAATTTTTAATTATTTTTTTTGATATAAAGCGATTAAAAATAAATAGAGTATAGGTGTAAACAACTAAAAGAGATACAAAACTATCATATTTAATGTTACTCTGAAGACTTTTTGTTTTAAAAAAAAGTTTTTTTTACATTACAAACAATCCGATTTTTTGGGTTAAAATTAAGGCATATTTTTTCCTTTCATAAAGAAATTCTTATACATTTACCCGTTTTAGTTAATTAAACTTTAGAATTAATCATTATACAATGTTTTAATAATTTGCAGTATTTATATATCGTCTAAAATATGAAATATTTGATAAAATATATGTACATGCAAATACTCGTTAAATTACGGAATTCATCAAATTACCGTCTTTGATTCAGTATACAACATGTACAATGCATTCACATATAAGCATTATCAATTTGCAACTGAAAACACACATTTAAATGTCGATTTAAGATGTTTTGGTGAGACGAATTATTTTATAAAGTGAATGTGTAACAAAATATTACTGAAGAAGTATAAATTAAGGTGGTTTTTTTTTGCGTTCAGAAAAGGTGCACTCTATCGAACTCAATAAAAGTGTGCTTGATTACATTTTGTATTTTAGCTATGTAGTGATTGACTTATGATTATTTAGTCATTAAATCGACAAACATCGCTTTGAATAAACGTCAAATAGTCAGTTATGAGAATTGGCCATACTTTTTACGTTCTTAGGTACAACAAAAAATAGCTTTGTTGTTTTTAGTTTAAATAAAGATTATGTTAAGCGTTGGTTGTTAAATGTACATGAAATTGTTATCAAAGGTACCAAAATTATAATTTAGTATGCCAGACGCGCGTTTCGTCTACATAGGACTCATCAGTGACGCTCATATCAAAATATTTGTAAAGCCAAACAAATTCAAAGTTGAAGAGCATTGAGAATCCCCAATTCCAAAAAAGGCTAAGGTAGTCTATGTCTGGGATAAGAACATCCTTAGTTTTTCGAACAAATCAAAGTTTTATAAACAGGAAATTTATATGAATGACCACATTATTGATATTCATGTCAACACAGATTGTTGACTTCTGGGCTGGTGATACCATCGGGGACGAAACGTCCACCAGCAGTGGAAAGAGCTTCAGTATCCTTAAAATTCGAGATTTGGTAGGAATGGGTAACCCTAAAACATTCGCACAAAAAGAACTTTAAAAAACTCGAATGAAGCGAGACAAAACTGATGTTATGAAATGTTTCAGACGCTGTCAAATCCATTTGAAACATCTGAGCAGTTATATGGCTTGTTCTCGGGTTCTGTTGCTCCTTCGGAATTGATGTGCAACTTTATAAACGCGTATGAAAAGGGAAAGTTTGCTTCAAAATTTTTTATTAATGAACGGCTTATACAAAAGTCAACCGATATCTACAAAACAATTGAAAGATTATCATTGCTTACATTTTTAAAAAAGAAAATAAAAGACAAGCAGTTAATGGCTGATAAGAACAACAAAACATTGAGAGCAGATGAAACAAATGTCGCCTGCTTGCCATAGCCCAGACAAGATACCAGTAGTTGGTTGCGAAAAAGGCTCTCCAGTTTGAATTTGGTCCTCTTCCAATGTATCTTGCAAACTTTGATGGTACACATGTAATGGAAATTAAAATCTGTCTTGGATAGTCTTTTAGAAAACGGTCATTCCTTAGGAAAGCATGTGGATATTTGATGACATGGCAGTTATTCAACCCATTACTAGGATACCAAGCACTTTTTTATTTGGCAATTTTTATTTTAAAAACCATCCTTTTAGTTTCGAAAAGAGGTCCTGCATTGTTTTTGTCACAAATTAGTATCCCACAATATCCATAAAAAAACCAGCAGGCCCTTGGGAGGGCAAATCATTACGATAAGTTCTAGACCATCACAATCGTGTTCTTGGGATTTGAAGAAATGTTTGTTTGTTGGGGAAAACAAAGTTGCTCTTGTTGAATTATTTGGTTCGGAAAAGAGTAAATAATCCTATAGATTTACACTTGAATGTATTGCTTTATTTGTATCACATGGAAGTATGTGCCACAAAATAAATTTTGGAAATGAAATAGCGTAGAATGGTTTTATCTTATAATCAAACAGGAAGAAGCCGATTACAAAATGTTTCATAATGCAAAAATATGCAGCTGACAAAAGTTAGGACTCCATCGTTATAAAACCTTCTGACATTGATGTGGAAGTATTGGCTTACTATTTTCACAGTTGCATATCAATACTAACATTGTTAGATTGGTGTGAATGTTTGTAGAAAACTGCCGGTATTTCACGGCAGTACAGGTTGTGATTCAGTAAGTGTTTTGTCTGGTAAAGGAAAAAAAGCAAAGTATTCGGCTTTTTGACACGTTATGTGTTTTCGGAAGGTCTATTCCATCGTTGTGAAACCTTTGAAGAGGTTGACGAAGAGTTGGTAAAACACTCGAGAGGTTTTCGTGGCTACGAAATTAAAAATATCGATGAATAAGGATCAGAACGTTTTGAAATGCAAACAAAAAAAGATGTATTGTCATCTACTGCCCCCAACAAAAGATGCAATGTTAAAGCACATTAAACCATCCAACTTCCAGACGAAGATTTGGAAATCTGCTCTTAAACACAACACTGGTCTGTTTCTAAACAACTATAGTTGGATTGTTTAGAACGATTTGATCAGTATCAATTGGCATGACCAACCATGCTTAGAAGCTTTAATAATTCTGAAGTGCTGTTCATTTAAAGCTGGTTGTGCCAACAACAGATGTTCACGTGTTCAACAAGATTTATCCTGAACAGATACCTGTATGTAAATGCTCGAAAGCTTGTAGATATAAGGATTATCAAAACGTTGGTATTGCTAACGATGACGACGAATATGATGGAAATGATGATAATGATAATTCGGTAGATGCAGGTGACCAAATTGATGATGATTCTATGGATTGACCTTCTGTGTGACCTTAAAATGAAGTGATCCGGTTGTTAAAAAATTTTAAAAAGATAGAGATCTAGAAACCCTGACAGCTTTGTGTGTTTTAATATATAAGTTATTTCATGAATATGATTTATAAATTTGTGACAGAATCGTGCATTTCTAGTTGCCTATGTTTGTATCTGTCGTTGATTCTATGTTTTTATTTCTTACTTTAAATAGTTTTTTTTTCAACAGCCTTTACATTGTAGTTACATTATGCTCTATGTTTCAATACAAAAAATATACCATTTTATCAAGAAAATTATTACTTTTGCTTCTTTTCATTAAAAATCATGAATTTTGGAAATTACCCTCCCCCTTATTTCTTGGTCCTCTACGATTTGAAAATTAATTGAAAATTAGCCTGCGTTTTAATAAGATATGATTTGTTTCATTTAATAAAAAGAATAGTACTGAATTATTGGTTATTTTTACATTTTTCTGTAAATATGTGCAAAACAAAATTTTTGACATACCCTTAAATAAGTCCCCTTTTAACCCCTTTTGGACACTTTTTCAAAAGTCTAACACCTCTTAAAATATTCTTAATATATTACTCTTTAAATGTATACCAAAAAATTGCGGTACCCTGGGGTGTAACACAGAATTGAAATTTTGACCTACTATCTGATGGACTAATAGTTTGTTCACATATTTATAACAAGGCTAATGCATAAAGGCAAAATCAATATACCTGAAATACTGACCTTATTTAATTAAATTCAACTGTATGTAATTTGTATTGAAGACAATATCCATCACCTCATCATGATCATAGAATGAAACAAAATATGTCTGGTCAATAATGGTAAAACCTATTGCATCATTAAAAAATTCCAACATTTTAATATTGCATGGCAGCAGAATTGTCTTGCTTATTGTTTGAGAAATATTTGGTCCGATTTTAGATTCATAGGAAAGTGTGAATCCTTCCTGTGTTTTCTTTATTATTCATACGTTTTGCTGTACATATTTATGAGACCCACTATCATATTTTCTTGCTTGATAGGGTACAACATTTTAATATTGCATGACAACAGAATTGTCTTGCTTATTGTTTGAGAGTGTTTGGTCCAACTTTAGATTCATAGGAAAGTGTGAATCCTTTCTATGTTTTCTTTATTATTCATATATTTTGCTGTACATATCTATGTGACCACCATGACATTTCCTTGCTTGATAGGGTACAACATTTTAATATTGCATGGCAGCAGAATTGTCTTGCTTATTGTTTGAGAGTGTTTGGTCCAACTTTAGATTCATAGGAAAGTGTGAATTCTTCCTGTGTTTCCTATTATTCATGTTTTCTTATTCATATGTTTTGTTGTACATATTTATGTGACCCACCATGACATTTCCTTGCTTGATAGGGCACAACGTCAATATTAAAAAAAGTTTACCTCGCAAGGTTGCGTGTAATTAAGTAAAGTTACATGTTAATCTGTTTCTAAATATAGGCTTTTTTATGATACAATGAACATATATCGGGTACATGCAACATTAAATCATGCTAAATTACTGAAATCTTCACAATTTAAGCGTTTGAGTTAGATTTTAGACGGTTTCCGTCATAAATTGAAGTGGTCGCATTTGTATTCATTCTTAATAAGTTAATGTAAGTTGTATTTGATCATAATACATAACATATATAACAATTGAGAGTGAACACGGATGCGGCCATTTTTAGTTCTGACAAAAAACATCTGAAAAGTGACATATTATGGCATATTTGATTGATTTGTCACATTCATGCTTGAACTAGAGCGCGTCTTTATGACTAAATCAGTTCAAATCTTTAACATAAACTAAACGAATCGACTAAAGTAGACACTTAAGTGTTTGAAAGTGTCAAAAAATCTTTCATCAGATAAACCTGAAATCTGATGCGAAAATACCGGACTTACTCCTTTTAAGTGTGGATACTAATGTAAAGGAATATTTGCATGGACCGCTAATATTTGACTGTTACCACATGCATGACAGTTATATTCAAAATAAAAAAATAAAAAAAAATATAAGTGCAATGAAGTGCCATTTAACAGATTAACGTATAGAATAAAATAATTGAATGCCTATAAATGATAGCGAAACATGTCACTTAAATATTTAATATCAGACAGTTGATCATATTGAAAGAGGGACGAAAGATACCAAAGGGACAGTCAAACTCATAAATCTAAAACAAACTGACAACGCCATGGCTAAAAATGAAAAAGAAAAACAATAGTACACTTGACACAACATAGAAAACTTAAGAATAAACAACACGAACCCCACCAAAACTAGGGGTGATCTCAGGTGCTCTGGAAGGGTAAAAAGATCCTGCACCACATTCGGCACCCGTCGTGTTGCTTATGTGATTACAAATCCGGTAAATAGTCTAATTCGGTAGGTCAAATTCATGAAAGTGAAGGGGATTGTAGTTACGACGTAAGGAACATATCCGATATCATTTGTGAAACGTTTATTCAATAACGGCCAACTTACTCGTGATGGCGTCCGTAAAATTTACGAAGGGATGATTTCAACTTCACCATTTGGAACTCTTGGTTTAATAGCTTACTTGTGAGAAGTAACCCTCTATCATAAAATCATGATAGGAAATGCAAGCACAGAAGATACACTAGTATAGATACACAATTGGGGAAATTCTAATAGTATGGAATTATTGGTATTTATTAAAATATTCATACAAATATATGATGTACAAAGTACAAAACATTTGTTTGGTAAGAATACAAAATAAAAATGATAAAATATACCCTTTTTTTTGAAAAATGTAAAACAGGAAAATATGCAGAATAATAAACCAGACGTCGTATTGTTGGATATGACTTATTGACATGATTCAGGAGCACGCGTTTAATGTGTTTCATATTTTATGCCATAAAGCATCAGAATTCCTAATAGTGTTAGTGTGTGTCCCTATTAAAAACTTAACATGACGTTGAAAGTAACAACTATTTTCTTTTTTGGTACCCTAGTTAGCTTGGAAATGTCATGCCTGGTCAAATATCAAAAGAAAGATGTGAGTTGATTGCCAATGAGACAAATCTCCACAAGAGACCAAATGACATAAGCATGTTACAAATACAAATGTTATATTCAATTCTATGGAAAGTTTAATGTCAAATATAATGTCAGCTACTAAGTAATATAAAATTAAAAAATGTTGGAATCACACGAGCTTTTGGTGCAAAAAGACCAATTATAAATTCCCGAATCAAAATCGTATACAAGTCAAACCGAATTAAAAAGCAAATTTTAACTCAGGCTATTCTTTTTTAATCTATGCAATAACATATCATCGCGATAATGAGATAAATCTGGATGATGCAATTTTTCATATATATGTTGTATTTGAAATATTGAATTACCAATAGCCGAGTTAAATTTTTGAATTATTTCCCTTGTGGTTTGCAGAAGACAATTCGTATGCATTTTCTGTATTATAATTTATACAAATTCAATTTACTCGTCGGTTTTAATTATTTGTTCTTTCATTATCAGTTTGTTTTCAACTTATGAGCTGAATATATCTCCGACACACTCGCATTTGTTTTACTGTACCTTATCTTTTTTTTGTACGAAAAACAACAACAAACTTAACACTTACATTATGTTTTTGTTCTTAAATTCTTTCAAATTAAGGTTGTATAAAGACCTTTAATTACAAAAAAAAATATTTCAAATTCGTATATTATGTTTTCTTCTTATTCACAATTGTCTTATTTTTTTTTTTTTACATAAATCAGTTACTAGTAATTCTAATACAATTAGTATTTAAAGTTTCAAATGTAGCCTTCAAAATTCCGTAGACAATTTGAAGGCATATTTATGAAAACAAATGAGTTCTGCATTTCTCTTTTCTCCTTTTTGATCAAATTGCTGATAAAATTTATAGAATTCATACATCCTTGGCTTTCAAAATTTCGGGTTTGTCTGCCAAAAACAAATCTAATATATAAAATGCTATACTTCAGGTTTTTTTTATGAAAGCTGGGATTAGGTATAGAACGGATTCATTCTGCTTTCATTTATAGTTCACACATAGTACACACAAATAAATATATAATTCGACTTATGAAAGAAAACAAGTTATCTGAATCATTTTGTATAAAAAAGAAGATGTGGTATGATTGCCAATGAGAAAACTATCCACAAAAGACCAAAATGACACAAACATTAACAAAAAATTATTATAGATCACCGTACGGCCTTCAACAATGAGCAAAGATAATACCGCATATAGTCAGCTATAAAAGGCCCCGATAAGACAATGTAAAACAATTCAAAGGAGAAAACTAACGGCCTTATTTATGTAAAGAAATGAACGAAAAATTAATATGTAACACATAAACAAACGACAACCACTGAATTACAGGCTCCTGACTTGGGACTTGTGTCGCTTTCCGCTAAATAAATGATGTTCTATTACCGAATAATTCAAATTATAAAAACTATGGTGACCGAAGCTATCAAATCGAACTTGAGATAAAATATATATAACAGAAACAGTTAAGTCTGCCTCATATATTGACTCACATCAAGTAATTTTCAATTAGGGTGGCTTGAACACAACACTTTATGACAAAAGAGATGATTGCAGCAACCAAATTGTAACATTTCCATTTCTATATATGATATGATCCTATTGTCATAACTTCAATTTTACTCGAACCTCCGGGTTTATTCTCCCATGAACAACACGAAAAATGCCACATGTGAGCAGGATCTGCCTACCCTTTAGGAGCACCTTTGATCAAACCAAGTTTTTGGTGGGGTTCGAGATATTCAGTCTTTAGTGATTTATGTTGTGTAACGTAGGCTGTTGTATGTCTGTTTTTTTCTTTCATTAGCCATGGCGTTGTCAATTGTCGTTATTATCGACTTATGTTAATGCAGCGCTGTGTTAAAGACCATAGTTTGACCTAAAGTGGTATACTGTTACAACAAGTGAATAGAAAGACAGGTGTCTCCTTGGCACTTATACCACTTCTTCTTATTTTTATATAATGAGGTAAATTGTCCTTTTGATATCATTTGCATATCTTCAAAAGGTTGCATGAGGGTGACGCTTCCGTAGCAGGAATGTTTTTCCTTCAACAGTTTTGAAACAAACGGACGAATATACGAATTATAAGGGACACTTGAAAACGGCTAGCAGTATTTTACTATTCCCAGATTTACACGGATGTCTATCCATAGAAATTGCTAAAAACGACTACGGCGGTTTTAAATAGTTTTTTATTCGTTGGGAAAAGTGTACCGAAATAAAATTTCCAAACAGTCAACATGATACTTATACATCGATAAACAGCATATTTGCTTTGGGTTTTTAATAAAGTTAGACGTCAGAATGACGTACCTCTCACCATTTGACATATACGGAAAGTCTCGTTACCAATTTTGACACCGTAACTGAGAGGTAAATTAAATGGGTCGTCTCAAAAAAAAAATTAATGTACTAAATGATTAGCTTTTTAAAGTAAAATTTGTAAATAACAGTTACTAAGTAATTAAAATAAGATCTTTTACAACGATTTGTCTAATCAAATAAAGTTTATCTTCTGTTCCTGCATAATTATTCACAATTTATCTGGGTTTTGTTTTGGGTGCCTCCACAAAGTACCCACCGCATTATAATGTTTTATGTCATCCATGGCATGTTCGGCAAGAAATCTAAATTTCCAATGATTCTAAAAAGTTTTCGAAACTTGCATTTCTGGTGTTCTGTTGATTTGCTGTTACGTAAATGGCATTATTATGGGATACACTATTGGGTACATTATATCCAAAGGACCTGTGAGAGGTCGAATAATAGAAAGAATGATCTAAATCAATTGTTATGGACATTTTCATGAATCAAGGAAGTGATGATTTTAAGTGAAAAATCTTAAGTAGCACTAGTTTTCTTACAGGAGCCATTGTTATTTATAACATAATACATTTGCGATTAGAGAAGCATGTACATTTCTTTTGAACAGAAATTTTGGAAAACTTTCACCCCATGCAGATCCAGAATTTCGAGAAAAAAGGGGCCGAGTACATTTGTGTGAGCCAAAATTTGTTCCTGTGAAAAAAGTTCCAGTGGAACTAATGTCACATGAAATATGTTCTGGGAGAACTTTTTTCACAGACAATTTCTATATAATTTGTTCCATCTATATGAAATAAGTTCCACACTTTACCTGGTGAAATAAGTTCTGGGTTGGTGAAATTTGTTCCTTACCTAGTGAAATAAGTTCCATGTTTGTGAGATTTGTTCCTTACCTGGTGAAATAAGTTCTGGATTTGTGAGATTTGTTCCTCATCTGGTGAAATAAGTACCTTGTCTATGAAATTTGTTCCGCTGGTTAAGCAAGTTATGTTACATACTGAGCACTTGTCATCAGTGAGTTTAAAGTCATTATAAAAAACATGTTTTATAATTGATAAGGTAATAAATAAAAAGTGTAAACATCAAATTTGGATCATGTGGAGTAAAGCAAATGTTAATAACATTATTCTCAATAAATAATACTAAAAATGACACTTATGAACCAGGAAAGAGTAGAATAAATAATAATAAAAGTCATTCCGAAAAAAAGAATTATAATAGTTAAAGATGAATATTTGTACTTTTTCAAAATGGACAAAGTGACTGATCAATTATATTTCAAGACATAGAGAAACAAAAGACACTCTCTTTAAAAACTGTGAAATGACAATAGCTAAGTACATGTATGATTAGAACACCCATAACAGATCAACAGGAAATTAAAGGAGGTGGAATACCACTTCAATGATAAAATAGATACAAATTATGAAACATTATGATTCTCATCGCTTTTATTTCTTATCTTCATCCTAAAGTCATGCCTTTAATTGCAAATGTACCCCATGCAATCACAGTACTTATTTCCTGTGAAATAGGTTTCATCAGAACATTTTCATTGATTTCTATAAAATACCTTCTTTCAAAACTAATATCACACAAACTTAATTCACTTTTTTTAAATTTTAATATTGGAACAAAACTCATACATTGTCATAGTGCTGTGATTTTTGTTCCGGAACTTATTTCACACTTGGTTAGAAAATTAGTTCTGGAACAAATTTTATAGTGCTGGAACATATTTTCTGTGACATAAGTTCCGCAGGAACATATTTCCTATGAAATTTGTTCCGGAGGAACAAATGTCACGCCGGAACAAATTTTTTGTTACATTTGCATGACTCTAAAATATCTGGAATAACTATTTCAATTTTAGTGATCAATACACCAAGCACTTTGATGACATCATCATCGGTTATAAAAAGTTTTACACAAACATTCTGAACTCCGAGGTAAACTTAAAAAGGAAAGTCCTAAATCAAAAGGCAAAATCCAAATCACATAAACACTAAACTAATGGATAACAACTGTCACATTCCTGACTTGGTAAAGGCAGTTCAGGTAAGAGTTATTTAGGTTGTTTCCAATCGTATTGAATAAAGCACAAACTTCATAAGGCGTCTCTGTGAGGAGTGAAAGAGAATAAGTAATGGGTAAGGGTAGAATATCTCCATCGTGTCAAGCAATCAAGTTCAAAAGTTATACGTGGGTAATAATAGTTAAAGTTTTAAACAAAGAATAATTTATTGTCCAAATATCCTATATATTGTAAGTAGCTACTGATTTACACTTTCCAGAATTATGTATTGGTCATTTTAGGTAGATTTACTGTCTAACTAGATCAGTAGGTAAATGTATTTATCGTTATATTAACAAAGCAACTTTACGCCGTTATAAATATAGACAGTAATTTGAATATTTTTCACTTAATATTTCTACAATTTCCCATTATTGATTGAAACATTAGGTAAGTTTATTGTTTATTAATTCATTTTGTCGTTAAATAGTTATTTTAAAATGATGTCTACTTATTTTCGTTTATCGTTTGGTAAATATGCAAGTTCCAGACAATTTTTCATAAATTATTAGAATGTTAAAAAGATATTTGAATTCATGTATGCCAGAACTATGAATTTAGATAAACAAAAAAGTGTTCGGACAAAAGAGTTCGAAATAACCACTTAATTTTGCAAGCTGCGAACATGAAAATTTATTTTGAAGTTCATAATTGTTTTATGAATAATTTGAATACACTTAACAGTTACGGTGGAGTCATTCTAATTTACTCTCGTATATTCACATTCACCTGGGACTAGAGATAAACGTTTTAGTCTTTTCATGCATAAACCCTTCATGTTTACGTGCAATCATTTGAATCAATTATATCTAATGGATCCATTATGAAAGTTGAAATATTTTAATTCTAAATTGCCCCAAATAAACAGAAACACGTATCCATATTTTGGACTATCTTTGATTACATGTTAAAAAATTATATTTTAGGTGCTGAACGATTTATAGTTTTAATTATTGCTGATAAAACTGTAAAATAATGATCAACCATATTTTGACGTTTATATGTCTTTAAGTATTCATTTTTGTTTGATAACCTTTAGTATATTGCAATCATTTTTTTATTTTGTTTGTGGGGAAGGAGACGAATTCTCAGTATAACAAATTGGACATTCAAACTCTTAAGTTGAAAATCAAGAGACGACGCTTTAGCAAAAATAAAATTGACCGAAAGACCAACAAGAGTAAACAAAATTAATCATGATCTATAAACTTGTTTGTGAATCCGAAAAGTTTACGAAGCAATAATTTCAACTTGATCACTTGTAACTTTTGGTATAATAACACACTTGTCAGAATCTTAAGGCACCCTTAATAAAAAAAATATCATGAAAAGCAATATGGAATATCGTTGTAATAGATCATTATATACACCAGTTGTCATCGCCGGGATGTTGACATATTGTATCTTAAGTTCGATTGAGTAGATGTCTTCAACATAGTCACCAAGCTTCGAATCTAAGGATAATGCTTACTCCTGTCGTTTCGGAATTTTGGTCCCCAATGCTCTTCAACTTCGTACTTTATTTGGCCTTTTCTTAGAACTTTTTTGGAATCGAGACGAAACGCGCGTCTGGCGTATATAAAAAAAATAGTCCTGGTATCTATGATAAGCTTATGTAAGGAATGTTTTGTATGAAAGCAGCCTTATATAAATTAAGGAACAAGATGATCTCAGTTGGTTACCTTGGTAATGCATATTGTTTATTTGTTTCAATCATCTTGATAAGGTCTATTTTAGAGAGTATATTGTCCGAACAAGAGTTAATTTAAAAAAACAAACAAACGAAGTATTCCTCACTATCCTCTTATAGTTGATGTGTTTTAGTTTGTAACCCGGATTTGATTTCTTTCAATCGATTCATGAGTTATAAACATTGGTATACTTTCTGTTGCCTTTATTTAGACAAGATGCTTGTATCACGTTGACCAAATTCTTTTCATGAAACAAAGAAAGACCAACTCTTTTGATTTGACTTTTAATTTGAATTGGCAATACTTGTGTAGAGTTTAGAAAGTCAAATGTTTTGATCATATAACAGGATGGAAGAGTCTAAGATTGTATGTTATTTAATAGAATCCACATCTAGTTCATCCAATCTCTAGAAAAGGTAATTTCCGAAAACCATTAAAAAGAGTAAAATAAAAATAAATTCTGTACTCCGAGAATAATTCAAAAAGGAAAATTCCTTATTAACCCTTTAACATTCCTATCGGTCAATCTGACTGATAAACCAACAAAGGAGTAGTAGTTTGGATGAAGTTTGGTATCGTTGGCATTTTTTGAGGTACAGATGTGGTTGTTGGCTCAAATTAATCATCAGAATACCAACAACTTGTTGTTTCGTGTCTGAAACCAACAAAGGGAAATGCATTATGTCAATTTGCCCTTTATTGACAAGAATTTATTTTGGGAAAACTGAAAACAAAATGTCACAAGACAAATTGTTGCTTTTTTTTGTTTAAACATGTCAATTTTGATAACTGTGCCATGATTATTTACAAGAATCTATCAAAACTGTAATCAAAAACCCATACACATACACAAAATCTGATTCAAAGAGTATCAACACTGAAACAAACTCAAATTACACGGATTTTTCATGTCTTGTTTTGTCAGTTTTTATGGCAAAAGAGATGAGAACATCTAAAATGTCTTAAAAATTGTTAACCAAGTCGGAATAGCAATAACAAATCTCTGTTTCTTTAATGTCTGGTTATGAGGATATCGACGAAAAAACGAACATTTCTGAATAAATTTCTTACATATTTGCAAGAAAACATAGTAATTTTAAAAAACTAGCTTCTTTAGAAAAGGAAGTTGGATTTTGATCTCCAAAAATATTTTCTATTCTTACGGAGAAGGTGATTTATATGCTAAAACTTCAAGTTTTCCAATGGTTTCTGTGACTCAGTGATTTATAGATGAACAGTCTGACACCAGAAAGATCAAGTGGTCAAATCGCACTGACGGAAGGTAAGAGATAATTTCTAACTTAACTTAACTTAACTTAAGTCTACCTTCTATTTCAATTAAGTCAACTGATTACATGATTAAGTTAATAAGAAATTGACCCTCCCCTTTTTTCTCTTCTCTCTCTATTTTTGTTACATTCTTAGCCTGGGCACTCAATCATACCAGATTCTCATTTAATATTCACGTAAAATTCTTTCCTAAAGGCTCATTCTGTAAGCAGTTTTGAATAGCACATCTTTAACATAAACTTGGGCCGTTTATTTGACTTTGATAAATATTCTCTAAAAATCCATTCAAGTATTGATATTTCTACCAATCAGACAGATTTTACGTCTTTCTGTATGAAGTTTTCACCTATAACGTTTCCAAAAGTCTTCATGCATTAATTTTACAATAAAACTGTGTTATATTTTTGTCACTAAATGTCTGTACAACCGCTAATCCGCTTGAATTGTACATTTTTTTTCACTTTAAATCAGCATGTTATGTGACTTTTTGAGAGATATCACGTGACCAACGAAAAAATTGTTTTCCTTAAATCAAGTTTTCTGGACACCTTGATCAATTATCTATCAGATCATGCAGATGAGTATAAATTGTTCTTTGAGTGAGCTTTTTATCGAAATGAACAGTTGATTGAAAAATATATCCTTCATTTGGGTAAAAAAGGTAAATATTCTTGAACGTTAAAGGGTTAAATTGCGAAATCAAAACCTCAAACACATTAAACGAATAGATAACAACTGTCATATTACTGATTTGGTACATGGATATTCTCATGTAGAAAATGGTGGAATAAACCAGGTTTAAAGCTAGCTAAACATCTCACTTGTTGGACAGTCGCATAAAATTCCATTATATAGACAACAATTTGTGAACAAAATCTTTGTAAAGTAAGACAATAACTTAGCTACAAAAACATATAAATCAGTTCAAAGTCTATGGAGATTTATCAGTGAAACCTTGTCGCCAAATCAAAATTGTATCAAATGCAGTTAATATAATATGTTTGACACTTTGCATTTTAAATTTGAAGTTGGTCAAATCCTTCTCATGAAAAAAAGAAAAACCAACTATTTTGATATGTCTTTTATTTCAGATAGGGAATACTTGTGTAAAAAAAAGTAGAATGTCATATGCTGTGATTCTATTGCAAGATAAAATTGTCTTAGATCTAATGTACTCTTAAAATGTTTGAAATTTTATAGTATCCACATTTACTTCATTCCATCTGTAGAAAGGGGTTGATTTCAGAATACCATTGAAAAAAGTAAAATCACAAAACTTCTGAACTCCTAGAAAAATTCAAAAGAAAAAGTCCTGTATTAAATGGCAAAATCAAAAGATCAATTATTTCAAACGAATGGATAACTGTCATATTACTGACTTTGAACATGCATTTTCCTTTATAGCAAATGTTGGATTATTTCTGGTTTTAAAGCTAGATAAACCTCCCGCTTGTATGACAGTCGCAAAAATTCCATTATATTGACAACGATTTGTGAACAAAATCTCTGATAAGTAAGACAATAACTAAGATAAAAAAATGTAGAAAGCCGATCAAAGTATATTAAAATTTATCAGTGGAAACCTTGTTGCTAACAGTTCGTCGCCAAATTGAAATTATTTATTAAAAAAAAGCAATCAAAATAATGTTGTTGACACTTTGAATTCTGAATTTGAAGTTGACAGCTGTGAGGTGTTCTGTTGATAGTTGTGTGTATTGATTCTCTAATCAACAGTGTTATCTTTCTTTTTTAACCTTTTGTTTCTGATGTTTACTTGTAAAAATTGTGAATAATTTACTGTTCTTGATAACAAATGTAAAAAAAAGGTGTGGCATGTTTGGCGATGACACAATTGTCCATCTGAGTTCATGAGCAATTGATGTATGCATTTAACAATCTTGGACAATGAGATAAACCTATATCATATAGTTGGTTTTATAAAATACCGATATTAAAAACCACTTGTAAACAACCTGTAAATTTGGTGGCTGTACTCCATAAAATCCCTTTGTCCATTTAATATATGAACACGCATGATTACGTGAAAAAGAAAGCAATCAAAATAAGCAACAACAAAAAGACGACTAGAGAAAAAAATTCTTTTTTTACATAAAATTATACAAAACCAGAGAATAAAACAACTTCAACTGAAAAAAAAGTTGTCAAATTGAATGAAACGTTCTCAAAAACTTCTACCATTTCTACATGAAAATAGAAAGACAATGACAATTAATTTAGACAAGTGTTATTTTAATAAACTCTCAATATTGTGTCTGTTTTTAGAAACACGACACTGCTGACCAATAACACTGTCTAGTGCGTTTAACTTTCTGGTTGTTGCGAATGTAATTCATTAAATCGTCCCGATCTTCTAATAACAGTTTGATTAGACTGGGCTTGTTGTTTATCCTGAGTGGTCTGTCCATTGACGGATTTACACCAAGATTGTCTGCAAAGTCAACTGGTAAATCGTCTTCTGCCGAAGGTTCCTGAAAATAAAAACAGATATAAGTTGAAGAACTCAATGTTTACCTTTGTTAATCTTCAGAAATAAGACGATGTTTTTCATTTCAATTAAAACCAGATAAACAGAAAAACAGAATAATGTTGCTTTATGTATATTTTGATTAGTTTACTGATCAAGACTAGAAATGTGAAGGATTGAAATTGCAAAAACAAGTTTAACTCCGCCACATACTAAATGTATGTGTCTGTCCCAAGTCAGGAGCCTGTAATTCAGTGGTTGCCGTTTGTTTATGTGTTACATATTTTTTTTTTCATTTTTTTTATATAAATAAGGCCGTTAGTTTTCTCGCTTGAATTTTTTACAGTATCTTATCGAGACCTTTTATAGCTGACTATGCGGTATGGGCTTTGCTCATTGTTGAATGCCGTACGGTGACCTATAGCTGTTAATGTCTGTCTCATTTTTGTCTCTTGTGGAGAATTGTCTCATTGGCAATCATACCACATCTTCTTTTTTATATTAACCCTATTACATTTCAATGTGCTTGCCCCAAGAATGTTATTTTTAAACGTTGTTGTTCTTTTAGAAATTGGTGTGGATTTCAGATTTCAGGAAAGACAACAAGGGGCAATGTAAAAGCACACAAGCAGCAGGAATAAAATCTCATTATGAGCGAAAGACCGAACTTTGCAATTCGTTATGAATATCTTCTTACCACAAACGTAATTGGATTTCGAGATATTTCTATTATTTAAGCCCGAATAAATGTTACTTCATACATATATCTAAAAAATTACTTAAACGATGACTCCGTGTGGTATGGAAAGCTCAATGTTGTGTCTTGTTTTCTTTTTCTCGTTCATAGTATTGTCTGTTAGAGTCGGCAAAATGGAAGAACCAATCATATTACTAAATATTTATGATTTCGTGTTAATTGCAGTTTATCTAAGTGAACCCAAGCAGAGTGTAACAAAAAGCTATCGACTAAATAAATTAAATTTTATCGTTTATTTAATATTAACATTCTAGAGTAGTTTTATTATCAAATCCTTATTCATGTGACAATCTATGCATACCTAAAAGGTAGCAATTGCTAAAATTTGCATTGTGTTATGATCAGATAAATTTACAAATATAACAAATAAGCAATAAAAAAGAATATTGCAGATAATTAAATGCAAATCATACCCTGCCTTGTTTCCCGGGAGTATTTGCTTATTATATAATTTAGCATGTTATCATTCCTTAGAATGACAGTTTTATTTGTTGAGTTTACATTTACACAAAATCAAGTACAGAGTGGATAAAAGAGCATCGAGTTGTCCCAAATACGGCTCCGGTAATCTATGCTGAGGAAACAAATATTAAAATATGAAAAGTATTTCGAAAAAAATCATACTTTTGTAAACAATTATAACCAATATTTCAATTTGAAATCAACATATCATATTAAAGAGGGGCGAAAGATACCAAAGAGACAAAAGATACCAAAGGTTACTTGTTATCAAAATCAAATCCAGGTCACCGGGTTATCATTTAACTAGGTTGGTTAACTTCAATTTTAAAAAGTTTGTCCTTTAAGAATGTTTTATGACATATTGTTGGATTAAATATAGGATTGAAACCATTAAATTTATCTGAACATTTAAATCTTGTTTATTTGAAGATATGTCAGTGTCAAAGTATTTCAAATGTTATTTATTACAAAATGTATAAACATAATAGTATTCGGCTTATCATTTTTAGGTACTAATTGTCATGAAAGTTTTGTTTATAGATTATACAACTAGGAAAGTATTAGACATTAGATGTCATTAAGTTAAAAAAAACAGCATGGCCAGAACTAAACAATAAAATAAAATTGAGAATGGAAATAGGGAATGTGTCAAAGAAACAACAACCCGACCATAGAAAAAAACAACAACAGAAAGTCACCAACAGGTCTTTAATGTAGCGAGAAATTCCCGCACCCGGAGGCGCCCTTCAGCTGGTCCCTAAACAAATATATACTAGTTCAGTGATAATGAACGCCATACTAATTTCCTAATAGTACACCAGAACTAAACAAACATACAAGTAGTATACAAACAGGTTGCTAGCTTGTTAATTGTTATTCAACAAGTCTCCAGTTAGCATATACTCGATTGAATGTTTGGTATTGTTGACTTATTTGTACTGGTTTCCCTTTATTGATTTCCTGCACTTTATGAAGCAGGATCTGCTTACCCTTCCGGAGCACCTGAGATCCCTCCTAGTTTTTGGTGGGGTTCGTTGTTTATTCTTTAGTTTTATGTTGTGTCATGAGTACTATTGTTTTTCTGTTTGTCTTTTTCATTTTTAGCTATGGCGTTGTCAGTTTGTTTTAGATTTATAAGTTTGACTGTCCCTTTGGTATCTTTCCTCCCTCTTTTATCTTAGCATACATTGTATTTTGATTTTTAAATTTTTATATTAAGCCCAAACACGTTGTACGACCAACATTATGCCAAATCAAAGTAAACCAATTGACTATCCGTAGTTTCCATTCTCAGCACGTTACAAACATACAAATGTACCTGGTCATTTTGTTTCTACTTTTCACGATACAGTATCTGTTTCTATTGCAAACAGTATTGCTCTATGCTATTAAGGCTCATTAAAGTAAAATTCATTACCATTAGAGAATGCTTTTTGTTGTACTAAATCAGAGTTATTATCAAAAATGAACTTGTCGCTGTTGCCTTTGGGATTTATGTGGAATCTGTTTCATCAGATTCGGTAAGAGCTTTATCATACCGTGACATTAATACAATGAAGTCATGGTATCTTGATAAGCGGACAATGATACTTAGAACCATCAAATACGTACTTTCCTGATGGATTTCCATTATTCATATAAGTCAACGTATCAATGGCATTGCTATCTTCCAGATAACAATGTCAATGCCGTTGTACGACTGTTATCAATATGCAAAACTAAACTGTGTAGAGAAGTACTAAACAACCTTGTTGTGGTATCTATCAGACAAGTTAACTTCATATGAGCGTTTCCATAAATAAAAAAGATAATAAAAGAACAACAAATGGAAAAATATGAATATGTTAACAAATTTGTCGTAATGTTTGTTTTTAAATTTCAAAACTAAAAGTCAAAAGAAAAATTGTATTCACTTTGAGTTTGATAACATCATTTCAGATCATTATTGTATTGCTACGTTCTTTAAATAACTGGTTTTGGGTAGCTTACTTACACATGATAAACGTAGGAAACAATTAGTTTGGAGATATTCAAATAAAATAAATGAATTGAGACGACAAATCAAGAAATCTATAATAAACCATTCTCTATTATTCATGCAACTGCAAGAGTGTGGTTTTTGTTTATTGCCGTCTGCAAAGTTTTTCTAAATTTAGATAAAATTTGTGCCGTTAGTTGTCTCTTGATAGTTATTAAAATTATAAAAAAATGATACACTGATATTCATTTTTTCTTTGACATTTTGACCTATCATGTCTGTTTTGTTCGTACATCGTTGTCAATACACTAGAATTGTATGCAATTGCCATACAAGTGCGAAGTTTAGCTAGATATATAACCAGGTTAGATCCACCATTTTTCTGCTTAAGAAAATGTTTGTACTAAGTCAACAATACTACAGTTGTTATCCATTCGTTTGATGTGTTTGAACTATTGAATTTGACTATTGCCAGAAAAATAAAGAAAAGCATATATTAAAAACTATCAAAACAACATAGCCCAAATGAGCATAACATAAAGGAGCATATAACCTCATTAAACAAATATTACAGTAACTGTTTTGGTTTTTTCTTATTTTTTTTATAAATTAAATAAAACATAATTCCTCAACAGTTATATTTAATGAATGGATGAATTATTTGTGGTTTATTATTTCTCCTCGGAATTTTTTTTCTTCATATTTATTTTGTAATGCTTTTATCCTTAAATAATGAAAAACATGAATCAACTGCATTGTAACTTTAATTTAACATGGCAAAAACTAAAATAAATGACAAGGCATGATGTTAATAAACAGTTGTAACGCTTCAGGGCATATTCCTGCCAACCTTTGATTGAATTAAACCATAAAAATTCTAGTCAATTCCAATACAATTAGTGTTAATTTGACGGATTATAATGTTATCAAAGTGACGAATAGTGGAATACTACTGTCCCATTAGAGTTATCATGCATATTGATGACATTTATTTAACAATCGTAAAAATTAGCTGAAGTCAAGGGAGTAATAAAGACATGAATAGGAGCCATAGGACGAACCATGTGTACTATTTCACAATTCATCAGACCTCGTAGTAATCAAGTAGTAAATATACAGTTTTTTTATGAGGAAAGACTGAACACTTTCGTTCATTGAATCTATTTTTACTGTAAACAAAATGCAGTTTCATGCGATGGAAACTAAATTCATATGTTGTTTTTATTGACAATCACAGTTGATCACCTTTGTGTTAGGTTTTTAACAGCTGCTTTAAGCATTTCATCTGACTAACTATTTCGACAAATCTTTCCTCTTATTCCAAAATATCACATGCTTATTTTCGAAACATGAGAAACCAATTTTAAAATTTTTGACTGGATACAAACTGAGATCAAATCCACGACCTCTGCAATAAAAAACGAGAACGACACATAAAAGACAACGAGCAATGGTACTTTAACCGTTATAATACAAAATAAATCTGAGTAAAATATTTTAAATCAATTGAAGTTTCATTTGATTATTCTCCCCGACAGGCAAATTGATTTGAACGACTTTTTAGTAGGGATAATGATATTGTTGGTAACACGATATAAAGTATAGGAAGTATTAGGTACAACCAATGTATTGAAGTATGATGTGTTTAATTATTTCAATATCGCACAAGAATATGCCACCATTACTATCCTTGTCTAGATATTTGACAAAAAGTCAATGTTGTGTTTACCATTCAGAGATATTTTAGGTAATTTCTACACATATTTACAACTTCTCTTCTTAGCGAGTTTCATAGTACATACTTTTCCTGTGTACTAAATAACGGTAGCTATGCACGAGTGAACAAAAGAGTAATATTTCATTTTGTTGTAATAACAATATCTAGTACAAAAAATGCCACCTGCTAATTTTGAAAAAAATACTGTGTCTCAAAATATGGAAGTGTAAATACTTCGTTTTCGCAATGATGTATAAATTTGTCCTACTATTAAAGTCCTAGATTTATTTAAAAAAAAAAACGTTTTGTTTTTAACACCTTGATGTAACGCAATTTTTTTATTGTGATATAAAATTTCCACAATGTAATAATTGCGTTAAATCAATGTGTTAACCTTTTTTTTAACGATAATATTTTTTTCAAAGAAAACCGAAACCTAGGATTTGATAGGAAAATATCTTTATGTAACGCATCTTTTCATTGTGGTCATTTATCTTCCATGTGATTACTTTATTAACAAAAATATAGGAACTATGATATCTTGTGAAAGGAAATTCAATCAACTTTATTAAACAAGGATTTGTAATATATATCTGAGAAGAAACATAATATCATATATAAAGTTGACAATGGCGTTCAAAATTTTAACGCGTTCTTAAGTAACTCG
Source organism: Mytilus trossulus (assembly GCF_036588685.1). Classification (NCBI taxonomy): domain Eukaryota; kingdom Metazoa; phylum Mollusca; class Bivalvia; order Mytilida; family Mytilidae; genus Mytilus; species Mytilus trossulus. The sequence continues at coordinate 18,928,035 of NC_086384.1, forward strand.
ATCAATTTATTTATGAGCTGACAACAACGATGATGTCTAGGAAACGTGTCACTTACTGATGGGTTATACATGTTATAATCGACAGAAATCTTACGAATTACTATGAACATCAAATCTTACGAATAATGGTGATTTATCATGACTTAGATTTACAATACTGCACACGGATATGCCTTTTTTGTTCTCCTTGCCTGGATATTTCAAAAAACGTAGCAGTATTTTTACCATTTACGGATAAGCTTCAATATTGCACTTTAGTAAATATATTTATTCTCGGTCTAACCACATTACATAAAATTACCATCAAAGTTAAACAGTACACCTTTTTCGTATACTAAGTAACCATCCATGAAAGAACAAAAGGGTAACATCAAATTATTTTGCCACTTGCTATTTTTGGAATATATTTTTGTGTTAAAGAAAGGTAAATAAATAGTTATTTAAATTAAAAATAATAAAGCATAATATTCTCTAGCATTTAATCAAAGCAATACCCTTTTTATGGTTATTCAACATCCATGTAGCCACTTTTCATTAAGAAACCAATATGTACTATGACACCTTTCGAAAGAAAACTCTAGCAACCTGAATGGGGGGCGATTCGTTATAATTACTTAGGAAATGTAAAGTGATAATGTTACATAAAACTATGATGATGGCGATCAATTTGTAAACACGTTATTATATTACTTAATCCTTCTCATCATTTAATGAACCACTCTGTTATTGGCTGGGAATTGTTTTAAATCCTTGTTATCTCATATATTGATATAGTGACAGTTGACTGTTTAAAAGGCTTACGACACAGTTTTTAATCCATATTGAAATGTAGATACCTGCTTAAATAAAATATGTAATATTGTGTTACTTTTTGAGTAAGATGAGGTCGAAATTTCAGATATTTGCTCACTATTCGGATTTGTGGACGTCGTTTTCCTTCCAATAGAAACGAATACCTTTTTTGTTTTAAAAAAAATAAACACAAGCTATCTTTTATTAAATGATTATATATAGGTATATATATGTATCAAATAAATTTCTAAAATGTTTTGCTTAGAAATAACTTCAATCTATTAAATATTTATTCATGTAGAAAAAGACGTCAAAGTCCAAAAAAATTACATTGAATTTTTTGACTTTTCCACGAGACAATTACAAAAAAGAAAAAAATCACAAAAATGATGAACTTCAACAATATTCAAACGTAATCAACCCGAATGTCATTTAAAAAAAGAGGGACCCATGAACGCGTCTTAAAGTAAATCATGTTTTAAACAATAAAAATCAGTCAAAAAATGCATCATTTCCCGATATGTCAGAGTTTGACGTCGCGGCAATAACATTTTACGTTAGTTACGTCATTACCTCTCCTGTAACTGTATCGTATGCCCTAAATGCATATCTACAAGGTATTATATATATGCAATATATATCTACAAGGTATTATATATATGCAATATATATCTACAAGGTATTATATATATGCAATATATATCTACAAGGTATTATATATATGCAATATATATCTTCAAGGTATTATATATATGCAATATATATATGCAATATATATCTACAAGGTATTATATATATGCAATATATATCTACAAGGTATTATATATATGCAATATATATCTACAAGGTATTATATATATGCAATATATATCTACAAGGTATTATATATATGCAATATATATCTACAAGGTATTATATATATGCAATATATATCTACAAGGTATTATATATATGCAATATATATCTTCAAGGTATTATATATATGCAATATATATATGCAATATATATCTACAAGGTATTATATATATGCAATATATATCTACAAGGTATTATATATATGCAATATATATCTACAAGGTATTATATATATGCAATATATATCTACAAGGTATTATATATATGCAATATATATCTACAAGGTATTATATATCTGCAATATATATCTTCAAGGTATTATATATATGCAATATATATATGCAATATATATCTACAAGGTATTATATATATGCAATATATATCTACAAGGTATTATATATATGCAATATATATCTAAATAGTTTTTATAAATTATCTTAGGTCATCTTTGACTGTGAAATTCATCAATGTTGATATTTGATTAACATATGACCCGTCAATTTCCAAATTCATGTTAGTCCTTAAAAAGTCTTAGCATCTCAATGATCTGTATTGCATAGTAGTTATAGTTCTATAGATTTACCATTACATTTCAAATGCGGTTACTTTACCAGTGTCTTAAGGCGAAATGATAATAGAATTTACTTTCGCATGTTTAACATAAAAACTTTTATTGATACATGTATTCATGGAAATTAAACATTTCAGGTTATATCTGTTCTAAATTGTCATATTTATAGATGTAAAGGTCAACACGATGTATATACAATAAAAGAAATGGCATATCATATCAGGACATAGAATCACTATGCGCACTTAAAAAATAAGCTTAAAGGCCGTACGGTGATCTATGATTGTTAATTACTGTGCTCAATTGGTCTCTTGTGGAGAGTTGTCGCATTGGCAATCATACAACATCTTCTTTTTGATATTTAAAAGAAAGGTTCAGAAATGATATTGCTGTTCTTTATGTCAAAGTAATCGTAAACCTGTAAATGTATAGCTACAACTTTCATTATACTTCACGGTTAAAGATCATGCTGAATATTAATCATGTTAATATTAACAAATACATAATTATATCCAGCAAGTTAACCTAAACAAAAACTGCCAATCAAACTAACCGTAAATACATAAACAATTAAAGACAATTTTGATTTTATCCTCATTTACCACATACATTTACTGTAAAACACCTTAGAAACTAGCTAGTAACGAATAAAATATTTGCATTAACTTCTTTATTTTTGACTTTTGAAATTGTAAACAAATGTGTATCTTTGATTACTATAATTCATTCAAGATATGCCATTAATTCCCTTTTTTGTATGTCAGTAACTGTCAAGTAAAGACTAAAGACAGAAGATACCAAAATGGAAATCAAACCCAAAAAAACAAAAACGACCAATAGACAATTACCTAACTTCAAACACAACATTAAAACAAATATAGATTAAGCAAAACGAACCTCACTAATTAGAGGTGTTCATAGATATAGGAAGATATGGTGTGAGTGCCAATGAGACAACTCTCCATCCAAGTAACAAGTTAAAAAGTAAACCATTATAGGTTAAAGTACGGCCTTCAACACGGAGCCTTGGCTTTGAATAGGTTATCACACCCAGCGTCATTGTGCCAAACATCATGCACCCCTATAAAAAAGGTTAATAGTTATATTAAGTTACTAGGCGGAACTAAATGGGTTTTTTTTCTAAAAAAAAACACCATAGCAGTAGTTTTTCCATAAAACAAAAATTGTTTTACAGTAACGTATAGTTTTCAAATGTACCAGACTTATAATTTGATATGCCAAACGCGCGTTTCGTCAACATATGATTCATCAACAGTGACGCTCAGACCAAAATAGTTAAAAAACCTGAATAAGTATAAAGTTGAACATATTCGGAAAGGTTCATTTTTCTAGACAAGATATCGTTGTTACTTTGAATGATTATTCAGATTTGATTTTTTTGTAAACTTTTATTTGTTTCCTAAGAATTATGTGTCATTTTGTATACTGTTTCGGCAAAAGTTCACAATAGTATTAATGATAGTTCTAAATAAAATTCAGACCTTATCCTAATTACAATTATAACACAATGCATCATTTCGATCGACCGTATTCTACATAGCCCCATTTGGTTTAAGACCCCGCATTATTCTATGTGAATTTAAAACAAATTAGCACAAATTGTCACCTTCTGCAACATTGCTTCATTTAAATTAGAATTAAATCAATCTCATTAGGTAACTCATGGCTAATTACATGACTGAAACAAAACTTTAGATTTGTATCAAAATTGTTAATTTGAAAATCAATAATTGCATGTTATTAATCATTTGAGTTTGTAAAACAACGGTTTATCATAGTCAATCAGGGAAAAAGAATATACATTGTTTGGCATTATCAAAAGAAGATAATTTACAGAATTGAAACAATTCATGCGTACCATTACACACAAAAGTCAAAATGAACCAATGATGGTTGACGTATCTGTCAGATAAAAAAATTTGGGTTGAAATATATATTTATTTGTATTATTAGGCTTATCTTTATCATTAGATCACGAAACAACTATAATTATGAGACAATTGGATAAGCGCGGCTGTGGTTATCCGCTATGTGCCTTATACTTATATTTTGTGAAATACATAGGATGTGATTTCTGCAAATTCTTATATAGTGTGTCCAATAGTTAACGAGTTCCATTCTTAAAATAATGACATTGAAAAGGGCACTGGTTCATAATGATTCCAATTAACATAAAACAGTTTATCAAAACCTTTATTAAAACATTTTTCCTTCATTAGATCGTCCTTAGATTTTTTATATTTAAAAATGTCGTTTGAAGACCAAAAGGACAATATAAATATACCCTTCTGATTACCAAAAGATTCTGAAGCAAATTGTTTTATGTTTAATTAAAAAAGGTAAACTTATTCAAATACCCTCATTAATAAAACATTGACAGAAAAAAGAAAAATCACAAAAATACTGAACTTCAAGTAAAAATTCAAAACGGAAAGTCCCTAATCAAATGGCAAAATCAAAGGATAAAACACATCAAACGAATGAACAACAACTGTTATATTCCTGACACAAGACAGGCATTTACAAATGTAGAAAACGGTGGATTGAACCTGGTTTTATAGCGCTAAACTTCTTACTTTAATGACAGTCGCATCAAATTTTGTCATTTTTATAACGATGCGTGAACAAAACAGATGTAATCGGTAAAATAGTCAAAATATGGTTACAGCAGTCATCAATGTGTTACAATCTCAAGACAAAACAAACGTATACAAAAAACACAAAAAGCATTTATAATTTAAAAAAAACACACATTCCTTGTTTCGCGTGTTGGGCGTCAGAAAATGCTAACATCACACAAAAAAACAAGCAATGAACGGCTTTATGCTACTTCGTGATATAAGACATGTTATTATGAGCTAAACGTACTTGTCGTCTGGTTATGTGGTTCATAAGTGTTTCTCATTTTTCGTTTTTATACAGATTAGACCGTTGGTTTTCCCGCTTGAATGGTTTTCACTAGTTATTTTTAGGGCCTTTTACAGCTTGCTGTTCGGTGGAGGCTAAAGTTCCGTCTTGAAGGCCGCATTTGACCTATAATGGTTCAATATAAGTTGTTACTTTGATAGAGAGTTATCTCATTGGCACTCAAAAAACATGTTTCTATATCTATCGATATAAAACAGTTTGTGACGGTGATCATGGTTTTATGAGACAAACTCCTACTTGATTACAAAAGAATCATTTAACAATCAATCAATCAACAGGATAACGTAAATCATTTGATAATCAATCAACAAACCATCGCAACAAACTAAAAAATCGGAATTTGAACTAAGATAAACTTGACTTATTAGATCTTCAGGTAATGTTATTTGAATCCTAGTATCATTGCAGTGTTAAATTGATGCACACTTGCAATATTCATTTCATGATCATCGTCAGGGGGCGAACGATGACCTATAATTGTATTTTTTTTACTATTGCTGGTAGCCTTATTTCTAAATTATATTAGTAAATTCCATATCTCATTTTATCAATATTGTACGATTTTTCACTTTTCATGTTTTGCATTAGTCTCTTGGGTGGTATATAAGGTTCCTTGTTGTTAGTTCGGTATAATCATTAATTAACAAAATTGCCAATGGCACTTAAAGTTACAGCTTATAGTTGATTTAGCGTTGATTATCAGATTGAGGTAAAACCGATGAATTTGATTCTTTTTCGATAATTTTCTGACTGAGTTAGTTTCTAATCTGTATAAAATTTGCAAACAGAGATAGAACATCAGCAGGTTAATAATGGGTACTATATATTTTACTAGGAGTAACCAAACGAACCCTGTGATTGGGGAAGGGGGAGTCATAGATTTTTACCGGAATATAAAGATAAGTTAAAAATGAATTGAAAATATAATTTGAAAATTATGTTTATATCTAAAAACGAATGTGTGATTAAATATTGTGGTCTTTTCATCTCGTTATTTAGCTTTGTCCATGTTCAAGACCTGTAGTTATTGGTTTCTTGTCCTTCTTTCGTACCAAGTGTTTCATAAAAAGATATTATATATTTTTTAACAGGGTTTTTTTCTTTTCTACGCTCTCCTATTCAGTGTTAGTAATCGCTACCGAAATTAAATGACATGATGATGGAGTGACTTCTTTTTAGTATGCGTTTTGCTTCTTCTGAAATCATTGGTGGACTATATCCTAAGATGTATTTAACTTTTGATGCCAGGACTTGACTTTAATCTAGAATGTATTTTACTGCTGATATTAGGTGTTGCCTGTATTCTACCACGTATTATTTATTGACGTCAGGTAATGTCTTCCGTCGTGTACATGTTTCTCTCTTGATGTCATGTTCCTATCATGTGTATTACTACTCTCGTTATGGGGTTACTGACGTCATGAATGACTTCTTTATATGTTTGACTACATATATCGTATGGCAATGTAAATTGAATGCTTTGCTCTTGAAGTAAATTTCACATTTGTTTCGTCGTGTAGTTGTGTGATTTTTGGTTAAGTATAACTCAAAACACCTATCATAATGTGTTAACCAAACATTCGTTATTGCCTCATTTTGGCATTATACGTGCAGTTTCTAGCTAATAAAATTTGTATTAGCTGTTTCAATAATTTGCATGATTGAACTAGTTTTCTGGTATTTCAGGGTTTTTCTTTATTTTAAAATTAAAATCTGTTATAAAATTAATTGTTTGAAAGATCATATAACGGTCTATTGCTTTGCATAATTAAAACTATTTTCATTAAAGTTACTGTTCCAATTGTACGTGAGTCATTTTTATAAATCAGACTCAGATCATATCTTAACGATATGAATGCATGCATTTATGTTAACAATGAACAAAAAAAATATATACGGCTATCCCTCAGGTTTGGTATTGTATTTATTTTCATTTTAATATGTTTTAGTAATTTCAATAATGAATTCAAAACAAAATTTGCATTAGCTTTCTAATTAAGCTATTATGTAACAATTCGTGGACCATCATATTATGATTATGAAATAAGCTGACAATTATAGAATAATGTTGTTTTTCTTTCCGAATGTGATTTGTCTGGACTGATGCATATATACTTGATTTCGGTATTCCAATTCTAATTTTAATTTAAAGAATTATCATATTTTGCTGTTTTATAATCAATCTAAAACTCCCGAAGGTACTCATTATTAAATATTATATAAAAAAAACAAGTATTGGTTGCTATTATTGAATACTATGTATAACTATTTCCATGCAGTTTTATTATTGTCTACATCCTGGTATCTATGATGAGGTTGTTTACACCCTTATCATGTTTATGAACGTGTTACATCAATCACAAATCTAGCATGTACGTTGGAGCACTGTAGAGCGACCTCAAAAGAACAGTCTAAAAAAGGTCTTAAGTCAAGATGCCTCACGAGGATCTAACATTGTTGTTTGTATTACAACATAAAATTATGTGCCGAATAAACTACTTTTATAATGTATCATGTAAAAAATATCTCCAACATACTACACTCCGAGGAAAATTCAAAACAAAGAACCACTAACCAAATATCAAAAACAAAAGCTCAAACACATCAAACGAATGGCCAACAAAAGAAGGGCGAAAGATATCAGATTGACAGTCAAATTCATAGATTGAAAATAAACTGAAAACGCCATGGCTATAAAAAGATAAAGACAAACAGACACTTAATAGTACACAAGAAACAACAAAGCAACTGAACACAAAGCAACACGAACCATACCATAAACTGAGGGTGATCTCAGGTGCTCTGGAAGGGTATGCAGATGCTCCCCATATGGCGTCGTGGTTCTCATGTAAATTGTATACATGTAGTTTGGTAGGTCACATTCATGAAGGGGATTGTTGTTACGACGTAAGGAACATATCCGATATCATCTCTGAACAGTTATTCCATAACGGCCAATTGCAACCAACTCGTGATGGTGTCCGGAAATTTATGAAGGGATGATTTCAACCATTTGGAACTCTTCGTTTAAGAGCTCCCTTGTGAGCAGCAACCATCATCAAGGAAATACAAGCCCGGGAGTATTGTATCAATTGGGAGATATATACTCCATATGCAGGGGCTCTTGAGATAATGCTACATAAAAATGGAAAGTTGACAATTGGGGAACTGAAATTATTTTTTGTCGTAAAGTTTTGTCTTCAACCGACCCTAATTGTCAATTCGGAGATGTAAGTCAAGATATGAAGAAGACTTAACTGTATCTGTTGTATCCTTTATCTCTAGTTCGATGGGATAGATGCATTCAACAAAGTCACTACATTTTGAATTATTTAATGAAAGAACATCAATTCTATAGCGGAAAGTAAAATTAAAGGATATTGCTAACTTTTTATCTTTCTTCTTAAGAAGTTTCTGTATTAGGTCAGCCTCATAATAGTAAAGAAACAAGTCGGCCAGAACAGTCGTTTAATTGGTTTCCATTGGAATTCCGACAGGCTATTGAAAAACGTGTCCTCCAAACGTAAACACTATGTTGTCAATCAAGAAAGCAGGCATCTTGCTAACGTCAGATTCAGAGATTTGTTTGTTTGAATCCGAGTGATTCGTTACAAAGTAGGATACTGACCTAGTACATACATTTTCTTATGCTAACGCGGAAGGTTATACCGTTACTTAAACCATCAAAATTCGGATAATATTGCATAGAAATATTTTTTTAGAGTCAGTGCTGTTTTATTTTTTTATTTAGTGTAATCAACATAGAGGCTCTTTAGTAACCAAACATCAACTATGGATTTGACGGTAGTTTAGGAAGAAATAATATATATAAAAAATGTCAAATGTTGTGGATGAAAGTCAAAAGAATTAAACGTTGTTTTCCTAGCAGGTATTTGAGAACAAAATCATGCTAACTATGCATGTATTTGCTGTTTCTTTACAAAAACAAAATACATTTGTGTAAATATTGTGTGAAAAGTCGAACTGTTTATTTTTTTTAAACTGTTGTTTGTTTGTTTGTTAATAGACTTCAATTTATTGTAGTTGTTTTGTTTAATGGATTAAACAGGTACATTTTACCATGCACAGATTAAGACATGCTTATTTTCCCGGGGAAAATTAAGAAAAAATATTGTAATCCTTCTGTATTATGGTAAATATCACTTCCACACTTTTCGGTTTGGTTGACCATTATAGAATTTGTATTTAACTGTTCATAGACATGTTCACAGATATAGGAAGATGTGGTGTGAGTGCCAATTAGACAACTCTCCATCCAAATAACATCCAAATAACAATTTATAAAAGTAAACCATTATAGGTCAATGTACTGCCTTCACCACGGAGCCGTGGCTCACACTGAACAACAAGCTATACAGGGCATGTACATTTCAACTTATTTCAGAGAAGTAAGTGATTGTATATGTTCTGCCTTGTTCTACATTTGCATAAAATCTGCAATAGATTTGGAAACAACAAAAATCCGTTATAGATTAGGACATTACAAAACTTGCCATAGATTAGGACGTGAAAAATCTGGCATAGATTAGGAATCTGCCATAACTTTGGAACCCACCATAGATTAAGTCCTACATATATACAATCGTTGTCAATTAAACAAAACTTGCAGCAATTTTGACCCCCACCTCCAAACGATTTGAATGTTTTTTTATCCTTCATTGTTGTTTTGATCTCGTCCCTAACCCGGATTTGTTTTCTCTCAATTGATTTGTGATTTATTTTGAGCACAGGTATACAACTTCTGCCTTTATATGTAGATAGATTAAACCTGGTTTAATAGCTTTAAATCATTCTTTAGTTGTAAAACACCAATTAACAAAAGATATACCTTTTCCAAATAGATGCTTTTATTTTCTTTATATATCAAATGAAGAAGTGGAATTAAAATGTTACTATACGTTTTCTGCCTTTACTATTTTTGGTTTATTTAATTGAAAACACAGGTTAACAAACGAATTCTTACATGACTATAAAACATCAATGTATCCGGTTATTAGGTAAGTGTTTCATTCCTCGTGATTCTTATATCAATGATATCCTATAAATACCTAATTCAATTCTATAAATGACATAAAACAACCATTGACGGGGTTCGTGGACTAGGTTATTGCCACCTGATAGTGTTTACAATAGAACAGTTGTCGTCACCATTCATACTGCATAGCAGTGATACATTAATATGCCACTTGAGATGTTGATGAATGACAATAGTTTTAATTGAATGAACACGTAACAAAAGTAAAATATGCTTTGAGTTATTAGTAGACGGTTTCTGTCGTAAATTGAAGTGGCCGCATTTGTGTTCATTTTTAATAATAAGTTGTATTTGATGAAAATTCATAAAAAAAGTAAAGCTTGAATTTAACCACGGATGCGGCCACTTTCGTTTATGGCAAAAACGATCTGAAAAGTGACATATTATGGCATATTTGATAGATTTGTCATATTTAAGTTTGAATTTGAGTGTCTTTGATGACTAAATAAGTTCAAATCGTTCACATAAACTAATTGAATCGACTGAGGTAGACACTTAGTGTTTAAAAAATGTCCAACATCTTTCATCAGAAAAACTGAAAGTTTGAGGCCAAAATCGATCCTTACCAGACTCCTTTTCCTAAAATCAAAATAATTATAGGGGCTCATGAAAGGTAAACTTTGATGAATAAAATTTTAATGTATATCTTATTTGAATGAACTGAATATTTTGTATTCTATATTAATGCCATCATGCTAGGCAAAATTATATCTATTTGTACATGCAGCTACAAAATGCATCAAATCTGTAAACCATTCAAAATTATTATACAATTATAATGTTTGAGTTAATTGTTATATTTTCCAAGTATGACCAAGAATTCTGAATACTGAATGATTTTGAACAATTGTATCTTTAGCTTTTTTTTTTAACTATGAGAGCATTGTATTGTATATACTTTAATTGAGAGATTATATGATACCAGATTTCAATCAAATTCGCATTAAGTCCCCATGGATTGTATGAGTAAACATAGCCTTTTAATTGAGGATCATTTTACAGCTTCCGAAGCCGATAATGATTAAATTGTTGATCATTTTAATGTTTGTCTTGTATTTCCATATTGACCATTAATCAGTTCCGTTTTCCTCTGCGCGCGGACGATATTTTGCAAATAAAACAAAGCTAAGAGTTCGATAAAACAGATTGTTAACCCGTGAACATGTGATTTGCAACCGAGCTCAAGGTTGACAGTACTTATATCTACCCTTTCATATTCGCTGCCTTAAGAATCAATGTTTTTGTCGAGGGTATACGCATTGCTCTAGCAATCTTTCAGCTAATTGGAGTATAGTTTTTAACAAACCGTATTAAACAAAGCACTCAATTGATTAATACTTTCCATGATAGTACTAGAAAAAACGTCATGGGTTTGAGTAGTATATCTCAAAAGTGTCAAACAATCAAATCTGGCATTTAAAATATTAGAGATGAAATTTAAGTTTCAACAAAAAAAATGAATAATTGTCTCAACATTCTCAAAATTGTAAGTAATGCTACTAAATGACACTTTCCCGAATAATTTGTTAGTCATTTAAGCTAGATTTACTATTTAAGTAGATCGAAATATTCTCGAAATTATTATTATAAAAGGTATGCTGTGTAAATCAGTTAGTGGATGTATTTATCGTTATATTAACAAAGCAAATTATTCCGTTAAGGATATGGACCGGATTTTTAAATATTCCACTAAATATTTCTCAAATTTCCAATTATTGTTTGAAACATTAGCATGATTAGGTATTAAATTTTATTAGTTAATAATCCATTTTGGCGTTAAATAGTTATTTTAAATTTATGGCTACTCATTTTCGTTTATCATGTCGTTAATATGCAAGTTCCAGACAATATTTCATATATTATTGAAATATTAAACATATATTTAATTCATTTATGCCAGAAATGATTTTTGATGAAGGACAAAGGAAAGACAAAATTGTTCGAAATAACCACTTTATTTTTCAAGCTGTTAACATGAAATTTCTTTGAAGTACATAAATATTTTAATGACTAAATTGAATACATTTAGTAGTTACGATAGAGTAATTTTAATGTACTCTCTTTAATTCACATGCTCCTGGGACCAGAGATAAATGTATAAGTTTTGTCATGCATTCGTGTTTTACGTGTAATCATTTGAATCAAATATATTTAACGGAAATATTGAAAAACGATTTTTTTTTAAACTACCATAAACTACAATAAACATGTTAAGACTATCTTTGATTACATGATGAATTAAGTATCCCTTTTTTATATGCGGAACGATTTATAGTTTGAATTATTGTATAGACACCTGTCAAATAGCGATCAACCGTATTTGGACGTATAAATATCTTTAAGTGTCCCTTTTCGTTTGATTACCTTCAGTATATTGTAATAAACATTTTTGGGGGGGAAAGGGGGAACACAAATATTTTATGTAAAAGAAAGGTAAAGGAAATCAAAGAGACATGCATACTTTAAGTCGAAAATCAGATGAAAAAACTTTAACAAACAAAAAAGAGAAATAGAACGAAAGACCAACAACAGCAAACAAAAAGAGACCACACAAACAAGTAAAAACGGAGCAACACTAATCCCACAAGTAGATATCTATTGATAAATCGGGTGAAGGATAAAGGCTACTATAGAAATAAAATATTCGTCGTCATTTTGTAAAAAAAACATATATTCTATAACATGAATAACGATCTATGAACTCGTGAAGGCATCCATAGCATGTACAAAATGATGATTTCGACTCCATCACTTGAAATTCTTGAAATAATGTGTTACTCGTGAGTAGGCACCCTTTATCATGAAACTCATAACAGGGAATAGGCAATGTCGTTTCAACAGTTAGATATATACTGCATTTGCAATCACTGCTGGTATCTACTAATATTATAAAAATAGGAAGTTCATAGATTGCAAGCTGAAATCATCTCTTTTGTCGTAAATTGTTGCTGATTACCGACCCTTATTGAGTAAAATGGAGTAGATGCCTTCAACATCATCACCAGGCCTCGAATCCCAGGATAATGCTTACTTCTGTCGTCTTAAGAAGGTTCTGCATGAAAACAGCCTCTAATGCGTTAATGAACAAGATGATTCCAGTTGGTAACCTTGGTAATAGCGAATATTTGTTATAACAAATCATCTCGATAAAGACAGAAAGTATATTGTTTGAATCGGACATAAATAGGTTTGCTTTTTTCTAACACAAAATGATTATTCCTCCCTAAGACAAGAAGCTTGTTTCTACGTTAGTCAAATTCTCTTCATGAAAAAAAGAAGGACCAACTATTTTGGTTTGTCTTATTTTTCGAATGGATAATACTTGTGTAAAGTGTAGCAAAGTCAAATGTTTTAATGCAATTATAAGATGAAAGAGTCTTAGTTAGAATGTACTCTAATAAACTTTTTTTGGAAATGTATAGTATCAACATGTCTCTGTTTCACGCCATCTCTAGAATATATATTTTTCAGAATAAAATTGAAGCTCGACTTTGATTTCTGACGAAATTGATATTAATAATCAAGGAAGTATTTTCGTGGATCACTTGAAAGACCCAGCAATATAACATTTTTTATCAAGGACACTTAGGTAGTTTATTTATCCCATACAGCGAAGGAAGATCCAATTCTTCATCTTAGGTTAAAACTTCAAAAGTAACATATAACAAATCCAAGATGTCCTTCTTATTATATGTCGTCGTTGTATATGATAATATTCGAAATGATGAAGTGGGATTTATCTACCGGGACAACAACATTTGTTATGTAGATAGGACTTATACATTGAAACATGTTTCCGTAAAGATTATTGTGTATTCATAGATTAATACTGTTTGTTTTTAATTATGATTTGTACCAACGACTCTACAGCATTAATCATTCCGGAAAAAGAGTATTTACTTTTTTCCTTCTCGTTTCTGCATAATCTACTCCGTACTTTTTTTTTCAAATGATTGATAAGAACTCACGAATTTAGAGGCGTTTGCACCTTCACAATTAAGTGTTATCAACTATGTTTTGATAACCAGTAATAACGTGGCCAGTTGGAATATATACACATATATATGAATGAGGAACCACCAATGATGAAATTAGGAGGTTAAAACTTGAAAACTTGAAGTCGTCAACACTGAGATTCTGACGTGTAGTCACAAATTATATCAGCAATTGGATTCAAGAATAACCTTCATATGGGTCAGAATTAAAGGTTCTTTATTTATGTATTCTAAAATCGATAAGCCATTTTTCTCTTCTTTTTTTTAATATCTGAGCAACCAAATAATCTGTATTCGTCATTTTTCCCATTTTTTACTCTATTCTTTATTTGTTTTCCCATTTTTCATGCAGTCTTGGTTCATAGTTCTGTATTCTCTCAACCCCTCGCACACCTTACTTCACCAGGTATATTAGACATCAATTAACAATCACATGAGTCTGCTTTGCATCCGAACCATGTTCTAGCCTACTTTATGGTATTAGTTTTTCGTATTGTTACGACAGGTATCAGTTTTCATACATTGCGTTTGTTAATTTGTGGGAAGGTGTCACATGACAAATTAAGCCTCAAAATCCCGACTTATGTACACAATAAGAAATAAATATGGTCACCTTTGTATAAATCAAAACTGCGAAACATTTGAATTTAACACGTACACTGGATACGTTTGTGTATACTAAAATCTGCAATGTTCATATCGATCATTATTCCTAATTCACACTTCTTGATTGTTGACCAGCCTTATAAAGAGCATTTAAATTGTCAATTAGGTTTATTTGTACTATTTGATGTAAAACCAATACGTACTGATATTTAATTTGATGCATAGATATCAATGGTTTCTAAACTAACTCCCTAGTGAACTTGTTTAAGGTTAGTCAATCTAGCATCGTAGAAGGGTCTTAAGTTGATGTTAAATCGGTAATAAGCATTGGTTTTGTATTTTAAATTAAAAGAATGGTTAAATACGTGCTTTTGTTACATCACCGATTATCCGTCTACCTATATTTTGGCATTACACACTGTCATGCTTTTATCAGATTATTAATCATGATTTTACATTAAATAATTTGGATGTGTGACGTACCATCTTTCACGTTTTTTTCGTTTCTTTTGAAAATATATTTAAACATATCAAAATTGAACACTAAGACTGAGACATTAATCTTGATAACGATGTGTTTGATTAAGGAAATAATTTTTTAAATACAGAAGATGCAGCTATTGACAAATTGAAACAAAAAAAGGAGTTCATATTGAGTAATACGACGACTTCATATAAGGACAAACATTTAAAAAATGTTTACTAAACTTTTAATTGTTCCAAACACTTAAAATGCTCAACCTTAGGAATCTGTCAACTGCTGCTTCTCAAAACTTTTTGAATATTTCTGTTTACTGTGCCCTTCATTATCGTATATTGATCAGCCATAAAACTTTTTGACTTAAGCGTCAGTGTTTAGTCTTTTGTAAATTGAACGCGCTTCAGAGGGACAAATAGTTCAGTCTTTTTTATTGTTCATATACACATATCCTGATATTTATTTGTTACGTATAGTAATGAGTGTTATTATAATTATTATTATTATGATTATTATTATTAACATTATTATTATTATTATTATTATTATTATTATTATTATTATTATTATTATTATTATTATTATTATTATTATTATTATTAAAAAAACCTAATATATAATTAATTTTTTTTTACTCTCATAAGCAAGAAGTTTGAAAAGATGATTACTCTATCCTTTCCCTTATTTTAGAGGTATAGTTTAACTGGTGTAATTTGTTTACATGAACACATATATTTTATTTAATTCTTGATATTTTTCAATACAACTCCTTTTTCAGTGATTACACTTTGGTAATATTTAGCATAGTATTAAATATATTTGCGTAGATATAAACATCCTTTCTCAGAACTTTGTAGTTTTTACACGTTTTTAAAGTATAAGAGTTGTCTAATGAACTTGAAAATTCTATGCTGTTGTTCTTAATTAACAAAACGAATAAGCCAGCTAATATTTCAAAATTAAAGCATTACTAAGTCAACACTATGGTTTTATCTTTTATATATAATAAAAAGAAAAAGGAACTATTAACATGATTTATCTTTATTTTCATTTTTTTTCAACTAAATTGTAAAAATGAATTTATTCGTTTTTAAAATGAAACAAATATAGAACTTATAAACATTTGACGAGAAGAAAAACGTATAGAAGAATGTATACATTACCTGAAGTTGAAATAAAACATCCGGGTCGAAGTCCAGTCGAACTGCCTCTACATACCCAAGGCACAAGATAATTAAAAATTGTAAAATCATAAGTGGTGGAAGAGTCATCACACAGTAATGTTAAGTTAATAAGGCTCACAAAGATCTTCTCTTCTCAAGTATACTTAAAGCGCAATTAACGTTTCCAGAGGCAAAAAAAATATCTAAACGTACAACTCTGGCCACTTTTAAAGTAAATGAGCTAGTATCAACAGTTTAACCACTTCGACTAATGTTCTTAATTTACGCCTTTTTTCCAGCTTTTATGAAGACTTAAAGTGGGTAGTCAAATCCGAGCGGCGTGCGTTGTTTTAAAAAAATCAATGAAGCGTGTAATACGATACAGTGCAGACGTATCTCGCGGGTGTAGTAAAGATACTCGAATTAAACAAAGCTGTTAATAATTTAACGGATTAAATGAGGTAGTGAGAATAATATGTCGAAATTACTGGCCAGCCTTCCATTGCTCAGTAGGAAGGTAATAGTAATCATGAATATAGATTAATGTCACAACCTTTGAAAAATAAATAATCAAAATGTATTTCAATTAAAACAATGATGATCTAGTAGATAGATTACTTATTTCAGATTTTAAATTAGTTTAAAATTTGTCAATTACGATTTTTGTTGTATTGTCCACATTTGGTTTATTTATTTCGTTGTATTCTTTGATCAATTATTCTTTAATATCAGAAGGAGAACGAAATGAAATATTTCATATTAACACATTATGTCCGATAAATATGTGATTTCTTCTAAAAGTTAATATTGTTTGAATCGTTGCTCTTTTATCTTACTAAAGCTAATAAATGAATTTATCGCTATTTTGTGCATTTTTCCTTTGATCTTTTTGTGTGATAACTTTTCATATCATGCTACTCGCTCGAGATGGAAAATTATCGCTAGAAACTAAGGTCGCGCATGGCTTTGCTAGTGAAATTGACATGAAATTGACGACGTCGTCATAGGTCAAATAGCGATAAACAGATTATCATTGGTCATCTCAACTCGATTGCTTTTCTCGCTTTCGCCGTACCGGCCCAAAACAAATAATACTTGAAAGTTATATAATAATTTCTTTTTCGTTATTCCACCCTTAGGTAATTTTTCTTGTGAAAGACAAACGGGGGATAGAAATGTAAAGGTGAAAAAAAGTTTGAGGCATAGAACATTATCATAGAAAAAACGGAACATTATAGTTATAATTCAACGAATAAAGATCAATGATTTAGTCATAAACCGTTTAATCACACCAAAAGCAAGGCAGCAGCGCAGCCTTAATGTAGAGATGTTGCAAACATATTAGGATTAACACTTCATTTTACCATTAACTAAAGACGGCCTTCGCTGCTCAGTTACCCTTTCTTATATGAAAATACTTTTTAACATTATCCGCATGGCTCATTTTCAATGTGTATATGAAAGATTAAATGCGGATTTACAAACACATAGATGTATCAAGATTAAATTTGTAAATGCCTTTTTTCCCTTCTTCTTTAATGTAACTCGTTTGATTTGATAATATGTGTAGGGGTCATAGACATGTTTTTATAATAGAAATAACCTTTACATGATAGACGAAACCGCTTTCAATTACTACATAAATGTTGATATCTGAAAGCAATCTTGTCACTCCAAGGTTTCAATAACTAAATAACTTATAATGCAATATAAGATAAAGGTTGCACTTTGTAAATACAGATGTTTTTCAAACCACGCCTCTTTTGGGGAGATAAAGAATACTCATAGATAATTAATTATGTTCACAAACTGAATCCCAGTTATGATCTTTAAGTTTCATTTCATAGAGACATAACTTGGGAATGTTACCAATAAATATAAATATGCATATTGTTCATATTGAAATCTATGCTAATCATACAACTAAGGTAGGGATAGTTAAGAAATTAATTGTCAGTTTAAAGTCTTAGACGTTTGGGGCATATAAACGTTAAATATATGCCGCACAGCCCTATATTTTGACATTTGAAAAAATAGTAGTGCATAATTAAACTCATCATAGACACCAGGACTAAATTGTATGTATACGCCAGACGCGCGTTTCGTCTACAAAAGACCAACCAGTGACGCTCGAATATGAACTTTCCATTCTAGGATATGATTTTTTTCAAATTTTTTTAGTTAAAGTGGTACAATTGTATCCGAAAAGGGGGTTTATATGGGAAATTGCATTGTCAATATTTACAGAAATGCAACAGGGAAGATTGTGATTGTCAATGAGACAACTATCCAAATACTTTCAATATTATTAATTATAGTTCACCTTCTGTGAACATACAGTAATAATAATAAACCATATGCAAATTTACCTCTTTATAAATGGCTTACATGTAGAGTCAAAGTTCTCTAGATGAAAATGAGATATCGAACAGATAGTGTTTATTTTATATACTAATCATTTGATAATGGACTGGCATATTACTTGCTAGATTTTGTTTCTTCCTAGAAATTTTTCTTGGACACAATAATCACATAAGATTAACGTTTTGTTCTATCGAATTACAAGAAAGGCAACAGTAGTAAACCGCTGTTCGAAATTGATAAATCGATTGAGAACAGAAAACAAATTCCGGGTTACAAACAAAAACCGAGGGAAACGCATCCAATACAAGAGGAGAACCACGGCACAAGAGAAACACAACATTAAAATGTAACACACACAAAAACAAATCATAATATTACAATTGCCATTTGCCCGACTTGGTACAGGACACTTTAAGAAAAACTTTTGGTTGAACCTGGTTTTGTGGCATGCCAAACCTTCCGCTTTAATGGTATTAAATATAACATTAAAATGACAACATAACACGACAGGACTACAATACTAATAAATGAGAGAAAATATAGGACAAAGAAACACAAGAAAAAAAAATTAATGCGCCAGATGTGCGTTTCGTCCAAACAAGACCAACCAGTGACACTCAGATGAAAAAAAGTTCGAAAGCTAAAACAAGAACAAAGTGGAAGAGCACTGAAGACAAAAGTTCCAAAAAATTGTGACCAATACGGCTTAGGTTTTCTGCATGAGATAAAGACATCCTTATTATTTAGAATAATTCATACTTTTGCAAACAGTAAATTTCATAAAATGTTTATATTATAGATATACAATGTTTGTTTTGAATCCGCACCATTGCATACACATTTAATGGTCTTTTGAATCCAAATTGTTGAATATATCTCTTCTCAGACATAACAAAAACGAATTTTATGAATAGATCTTAAGCTCGAATAACTAGAAAGTCTTCATGTCACCCCCTTGAACTGGCAAACAGGGGCGTTGTGTCTTTATCTTAGCGCACTAGTGATCTTTTATTTATAGATACCATTATTTTACCGGTTGTTTTCTATTCCCAATTGTGGTGATGTTTTAACTGTGTATTGATCTACGATACGGGTGATACATGTATAGCAAAAAACTTTTATTTTTTCGACGCATTCATCAGCGATTTCCTCCGTTTTATGTTGTGCTAAAATAATTTGTATCGTCTTCGTCAATGTATGATATTTAAAATATGACATTCATTGTCCCTGCCTAATGATGGTGTAAACTTTTATATCTTGTGTGTTGTGGTTGAAGACACTTTATGCTTACTTTTAAGCTACCATAGTTTGAACTTTACGAGGGCGTTAATTCATTCTACACGTTGCGTGTATATAGATGTAACTGAGATGGGATTCAAGGTCACTGATAGACATCTTGATCTCGTCAGAGTCATTTAGAGAAACTGTGTTGCTATCATGTTTGGCTTTGTAACAAATTTTTTCTCAAATTAAAATTGTTTTTCTAGCAGAGAACACCTTTAAAGAGATAACGTCAAATGCTGACGATTTAACCTAATAATTTTTAATGATTTTATTAAATTTGCAATGTTGGGCTTATGTGACAGGTGAGTAGATAGTTTATGTAAATTTTGATCGACGAAAGATCGTTCTAGGTAATAAAATCCAACAGCAAGTTGACGTTCTGCAAATCTTACTACATTACACTCCGATAAATGATGTCGTTTTATAGAAAAATTCGACAAATAACAACTTTCTTGTTAACAACGTCGCGAAAACTACGTGAAAAGTTTATAAAACGTTATTATCTGCCCCTGCTACTGTAGCATATTGCCTGAAATATATCGTTGTTCCGGAAAAAGCTTCAAATAAAATCGCCTTTGTATGTATATCGTATAACTCTGCTCTGTGAGATGTGTTTGTCTGTTGAAAGAGTACTATTCACGGAAAAATCTGAAACAAACTGTGCCAAAGACAAGTATTATAACATGCGCATATTTCTGAGGATATCATACTTTCATCAAACACACAAATTCCAAATAATTATTGAAATACAGTTATTGTACATTTAGAATCCGACAATACGGTATGAGTATTTCATATTAGTCGAAGGTCGTACGTTGACTATAATTGCTTGTATCCACAATATTTGAACTTTTGTAAATAGTTGTCTCGTTGCCAATATTCATCATATCCGTATTTTAATATTAAAAGCTTGAATCAAATAAACTCATCATAGATACCAGGACTGAATTTTATACATACGCCAGACGCGTGTTTCGTCTACAAAAGACACATCAGTAACGCTAAATCCAAAAAAGTTAAAAAGAGAAAAAAAGTACGTAGTTGAAGAGCATCGAGAGCCACACTTGAAAATGCAACACTTTACCGACATGTTAGTGAATAGTACCCTGGATTCATTTATTTTCATGTGTACCAATTTTCGTGGATACAGAAAAAATTGTGTGTTCTTGGATATCTAATGTTGTGGTTTGGCGTACAAACCATAGACAATCGGTTATTTGTTGAACTTACAACTTCGTGGTTTATCTGTACCCGCGATATCAATGAAAATTGGTATCCAACGAATAGTAATGAATTCACAGTATGTCGTATTGTTATCGAACATACAATATCAATTATACGTCACAAAGCTAGTTTTAAAGTTCAAGCTTTTAAAAAATGGAAATAATTGTTTCGGTTATAAGTACGAAATGTTATTAATGTAGATAGAAAGATATCTAAGTTACAAAAACTTAAAATGAAATATGTGAAAATGCTTTGAGAAAATGAAAAACAATTAAGGTCACCGTACATTTTATTTTACGAAAATAAGTACTGTTCATTTCTTTATAAAATTGAATCATCTGAGAATCCCTTTCTTTAGTGTTTTGAATCAACAGATTCTGTCTTAAAATCATATAATATGAATGAATAGTTTTCACATTAGTGTAAAATGAATTGTGTTCCTGCTCCTAATTTTCAGAACACCATTGCCTGACTTCAGAGCTCGATTTAGTAAATAAACCCATATACAAAAAAAAACAATCACAAAAAATACCGAACTCCTAGGAATATTAAAAACGAAAAATTCCTAATTGAAAGGCAAAATTAAAAGCTTTCAACATCAAAGAAATGGATAAGAACTGTCATAATTTGGGTTTGGTACTGACATTATATCTGTAATATATAGTAACTTTAACCTAGTTTTATAGCTAGCTAAACCTCTCTTTTGTATGACTGTCGCATATTATTTCCATTATATTGACAATAATATGTGAATAAAATAAACAAACATAATAGGTATAAATGTCAAAATAAGGGTACCACAGTCAACATTGTGATATAATGTAAATCACTATAAAAAAAATAAAAAATATGTCAGTAGCGAAAAACACAAAGTGATATAGACAAAACACATTAATAAAAAATAGAAAAACATTTTTTTTACTATAGTACAATAATACAATGGCGGGACGAAAAAGTACTGAGCCACGTCAAAAGTATATTAAAAAAAAGACTGAGCAGTTAAAGTAATACTTTACAAAGACAGATAAGAGAACAAAATACGACGTATTAAAGATAATAAACAACGTCACTACACATTGTGTATTTTTGAAGTTGGTACGAAATATTTATCAATAAGGTATTGGTAAATGTAGAATTGCAAAATATGATTTGAACTCTTTTTTGCTGGGGCTGCTGGTGTTCTCCTTTTGTCATGTAGTAAGGTTTTTTGATTGACATTAGTTTCTGTCGTGCTGCTGTCTAATTTGCTTCTAATTATTGTAGGTGTATCTTATCATGAACACACAATCGAAAACGACGATCAAGGACGATCAAAGACATGTTTAAAATACAATCATCAGTGTTTTAAGAAATTTTTAAATCAAAATTATTCAGCTTAGCAATTTTATTGATAAAGATTGAATATAAGTCGAGGTTTTATTCATTATTCATGAACCTTAGATAATTCAAATATAAAAAAAAAGATTATCAAACGATTTATCAGTTTTTATTGATATGACTTTAAACGTACAGCAAACACAAAAAAAAATGTTTTTAAATGAAGGATTTCATTCTGTGTTTCTTCAAATGGCTATGATCGTATGGGCATATTAATTAACTGATTAATACACGGTATTCCAAATGGTAATGAAATGCAATATTTCAACAATATCAATAGTAAGATTATTGTCAGAGCCAATGCGTGATTCGAATTTATTATTTTACAATATCCAGATTAAGGGTGTTGTTCTAAAAGGCAAGTTCATATTTGATGTTTGAAATAGGATAATTTATATTTCAAAGTGGTTTGTAAAGATATTGATAGTGTGTTGAAATATAAATTATACGATAAGTCTTTACGTAAATGAGAATTATCAAAAAAACAAATATCATAAGATCACAAGGAATTTTCTGAAAGGTTTGTTTCATATTATGTTTTGCTTATTAATTCATTTGAACAAATGATATGAATAAAAAGTATTCTTTGATTTCTTTAAGCTATTTATTTTTAAGAAGTTTGGTTTAAATGAAGCCATCTAGTCTAGATCTAGTTTAAAATGTATGATGTATTTGTTAGTTGTACTTTGCGTTGATTTAGTGGTGTCGTTATTTCCTTTCTTTGTTGATGTCGGTTTGATTTTTTTTTATATGACTTAGGCCGTTTGTTTCTGTCGATTGAGTTGTTTTATATTTTGTAATGTGAGTTCTTTTTAAAGCATGACATACGATATAATCTTTGCTAAACGTTGAATGTGATACTGGGACATTTGGTTGCTTATATTTTCGTTTGGTCTCTAGTTGTTCGTTGTCTCTTTGACAACCATACCACTTCTTAGTACTTTTAATTCATCAAGCTACCAGTAACTTTGGGAATTATGCAAAAAGGAAGCTTCCCCCCACAAACACACATCCTTTTCTCCGAGAAAACTATGTTGATTCCTTTAAAATAATAACACAAGTAAAACAAATGATTTTTTTTCGACAGTATGTCTGTTGACATTGATGGATGGATATCAAAGCCCACATTTAGCGTTTGTAAATGCAATAAATGTGCGTTCTTGTTACCTGCTATTTTTTTCTTATATTCAACTCTCCCTTATATACTAGGCAAAAAAAGAAACGTTACATTGGTTTTTAATTTGAAAATATCACTTTCATTAATTTCAAATATTTTCATGATTAAAACTAGTAACAAGAATGATATATCTATCAAATTTACTCATTTATAAAAATATCTGAAATGAAATGACGTCATTTACTGATTTCTAACAAAAAACAATTTTTTTCAAAAGTTTACCTAAATAGAGATGAAATCGAGTTGTCCTTTAGTTCAATAATTGTGTCGAACACGATTGTTAACAAAAGGTCGCATTAAAAACTTGAATAAATTATACGTCAGTCACAGTCATTTTAATGTCTCTGAATGACTATTGCACGGCTCAATGCTCGTCTTAGAGATACTGGCACAACAAATGATCGCCCCCGTAGTGGCAGGCCACGTGAAACGACGTTACGTCAAGACAGGCACATCCGCATCATTCATCTCCAGAATCCAGTTGTAAATGCGTCACAAAGTGCACGACAAACCCACGGAAGACATAACAACAGAGTATCTGTCCAAACAGTCTGTAACCGATAGCGTGAAGTTAGTCTAAGAGCTCATCGTTCATTGAAGGAACCTTTACTTACGCAGCGTCACAGGATGGCGTGCATTCAATGGACTCGGTTACGGATTCGATGGTTTAGGCAAACATGGAGACAGGTTCTTTTTACCGATGAATCTAAATTCAACTTGAAATTAAGCGATGATAGAGCCAGGGTCTACCGGAGGCGCAATGAACCATTTTCTGATGCGTGCGTGCAGGAAACAGATCGGTTTGGTGGTGGCGGAATCATGGGATGGGACGGAATAACCAACCAGAAACGCATTGAGCTCAAAATTGTCATTGGTAACCTAAATGCAACAAGGTATAGGGACGAAATTCTGGATCCAGTGGTTCTCCCGTTTCTCCGAAGACATCGTTTTAACCACGTTTTTCAGCAAGACAACGCCCGTTGTCACGTGTTACACATTTCGATGACATTTTTTGAGAATAACCGTGTGTTGCCTGCTTGCAATATTTCAAGATTTATCGCCAATTGAACATGTTTGAAACAAACTTGGAAGACGTATCAAACATGGCTAAATCCACCAGAAACGCTTGCCCAGTTCCGAACAGCACTTTTCAGGGAATGGAACAACATCCCTCAAAACTTTATTCGACGTCTTATTGATTCCATGCGACGAAGGTGTCAGGTGGTCGAAAATGCGAGAGGCGGTCATTCAAGGTATTGACATGTTAACCTGAATTCTGTACTCGTCCTGTTAAAATTGTCCGAATATGTGTAATATGGTTTTCAATAGAGAAAACTTGTTAGTGTTCTCTACAAAATTGTGTTAGCTAACTATTCCATTAACTTATTGTTATCTTTTTTTTTGTTATAGAAAATTTAAATGATCTTACAAGCATGTAGCGTTTCTTTTTTTTGCCTAGTATATAAAAACAACAAGGATATCTAGGTAAAATCTTGAAATTTCATTTCTTCACGCAATTTTTATAGGTTTCATGATTTAAGTATTTGTAGATGTGCTACATATTATAACATTGAGAATGCATTTGTTAACATGAATGAATTATTCACATTGTGAAAGATATATCCATGTACTCTAAGGAATTTGATTTACAAATGCAATGGTTTTTAGAAAATAATTTATATACATTTTTGTACAAAAGTATTCGATCTAACGACACTTTGTGCATAGAATAAAACCTAATATATCTGAACTGAAGTACGGCAAATAATGCATTTACTGAAATGATAACTCGGATTTGTCAGGGTTAATACTCTTTCTGCCATGAAATAACTCCAGTTTTATTGTAACTCTTGTAAACTAAAATAAAATTAAATATCAATTTGTGTCTTGTATATATATAATAGAAACATTTCAAATTTCCTATGAAGGTCACTAAAGGGCCATAACCTTTATCGTTTTCCTACTTATCGATGTAAATAGTAAAACAATACACTGAACGATCTGAAAAATTGATTAAAACATAAAAATACAGTTATTGTATATCTTTTGATAATTACATCCACGTAATACTAGAACGCATAAATTGATAATCGCACCCTTTTTACCATAGCGATGAATTGGTC
The DNA here is from genome assembly GCF_036588685.1 of Mytilus trossulus. Taxonomy (NCBI): domain Eukaryota; kingdom Metazoa; phylum Mollusca; class Bivalvia; order Mytilida; family Mytilidae; genus Mytilus; species Mytilus trossulus. The sequence continues at coordinate 18,954,049 of NC_086384.1, forward strand.
AATTCGTTTTATTTTCATGAAGCTAAAATATGAATATTTCTACATAATTGATCTGCACAATTTACAGGAATGATTTGGTTGGCTATATAGCAGTTGGCAAACACTAATCCTGATCGTTGAAAAGCTTGATTTCTCCTTACTAATAGTATGTGATTAAAACGCTTAGCAGATTTTAAAAGAATAACTCAGTTAGTGTTCTGTAACACCTTGAATACCATATTTTTAATTTGTTGCTAAAGCATTTTTCGTTATCTGCGAACTTTCTTTTTCAAATGATTATTCTCATCAAATTAATGTTGTGGTCATCGTTTCGTTATTTGAAGGACGTGAACAATGTACTGTAATATTTTAAGAGTTTCTGTCATTTTCACTTCCTTTCAAAAAAAGTCACATCAGTCGAAAAGTAAACCTAAAAAGTTTAAAGATCACCATTGCTAATTGGTTAGAAGATTTGTCTGTGGCTAAAACAACACACAACACACAGTACTGTTTCGTTGTTTAAAACTTATGATACCAGAAATTCGTTTTATCTGCAGATTTACCGGTTTTGCCCTCTTCTCGATATAGACCTTTAGGAGAGTAGAATTGTAGAAAATGCAACCATAGAAGGAGGCGCTTTTTTATCGAAGAACCAGATCTTCCTTCTCTTTTTGATTACATTTGTTTACCTGAGGTTTTGTATTTAACATTGATTCGAACTTCTAAACAGTTTTCTATCAACTAAACATCAATTTAATACTGTTGGTTAGAGATTTGAACCCGAACGTTAAATTTCCTATATATTTTATGTAACAATCGTTTTCGTGTATCTGCAAAAATACTTGAACTTCGAACTTTTGGTAAAAACTATAATATAACTTCAGGTGTGGGACTTTTCCTTAGATCTGTTGAAAACAGATTGGTGACCTTTGGTTGTTTTTTGCTGTTTAAAGATATAGGAAATAAAGGCAACAGTAGCATACCGCTGTTCGAAATTCATAAATCGATTTAGAAAAAAAAATCCAGATTACAAACTAAAACTGAGGGTAACACATCAAGTACAAGAGGAGAACTACGACACAACAGAAACACAAAATTGAAATGTAACACGCACGGAAACGAACCATAATATAACAATGGCCATTTTCCTGACTTGGTACAGGAAATTTTACAAAAAATAATGGTAAGTTGAACCTGGTTTTGTGGCATATCAAACCTCCCGCTTTTATGGCAATGTTAAATATAAAATTGCAATGACAACATTACGTGACTGGACTACATTACAAATTAATGGGATAACATATAGGACAGAGAAACACACAAATAATAGCTAACAAAAGGTACCAGGTTAGAATGGTATGAGTGCCAATTACACAACTTTCCATCCAAGTCACAATGTATGACAGGTTGTGTGTTGTTTTTTCATCGACACATTCCCGGTTTCCATTCTCAATAAATTCAATTTCACGAGGCCTTGTAATGCATATACATATTACGTTCAAATAATAGGTCTGTGTACCACAAATAGTGTCTATTTCGTGTATCTAACTTTCACTATTTATACTATGAACAGTCGCAAATAAGTTTGAAAGCGATAAAACGTGAATATTTTTATTTTTGGAATGTACAAGTGCAATACTAGTGAAAGCCAACAATATTTACCTTAAACAACATATATATAATGTCAATCACTCAACAGGATATTGTTTGTTATGATCCCAAAGGTCTGATATCTTAAACGTGTCGGAGAAAAATATAATTGAGTGTATTAATGACGGTAACCATCTACATATGAACTACTAACCACCCACAAGTGTAATTCTACCCACCTACAAATGTTATACTAAACACCCTTTATGGCTAAACAACATAGCTTAAATTAACTCAATTAATGTTAATCACGATTAAAGAAGTACAATTAGTTGGTACATATGACCTTCAGTCACATATACTGTAATAGGAAATTATGTCTATGTTAAAACAAACAATGATTTTATTGTTGTATCGGACATCTGAATAAAATAGCTCCAATAAAACAAGGAGAACTCGCCATTGTAGTATTGGAAAATAACGAATAGAATTTTTTAAAATAAAGTGTGTATCATCCATGTGGTCAAAATTATAATAACAATGTTTCACACAATGTCTTTCTTTAAAACAAAGAAGTTGCCACTACGTACGTTTTACTGACACCATCACGAATTGTATGATTTGTGTATGGATTCTTGAAATACTAAGGCTTTTCTACCTCAGACAAAGATAATAACTATATAGATAACCTTAGCTGTATTTGGCAAAAAAAAATGGAAATTTTGGTTATCAATGCTCTTCAACTTCGTAATTTATTTGGCCTTTTTATTTTTTTGGGATTCGAGCGTCACCGGTGAGTCTTTTGTGAACGAGGCGCGCGTCTGGCGTATATATAAGAAGAGTTTATTATGATACAAGCGTTATATATGTCATACCTCACTCGCGACATCTTTATATCCAAGAAAATTGTCTTATTGTAATTTGACCTATTATTTCTAATCCATTTTATAATATTTCGACTGAGAGTACCGCGGTAGGCGAAGGATGTGTAGTATGAGGTATTCGCCATGTCGACCCTCCCTGTCTCGCTACTTTTGGGGTTCACATAATTTCAAAGTTTTTGTTTGATACCTTGATTTTTTTTAATTGTCGATTGATGAGATTTGAACATTGGTGAACAACTTTGTCTTATCATACGTTTACCTGTTTGCATTTGAGTTTACATGACTGGAGGCAAAAATTGAATACAAACAATTCATATTTTTTTTAGTGACTTATACTCGAATAATGTTGTCTTTAAGAGTACGTTTTCCGGGAGGTCTCAATGTATGCGTATTTTGGGTGATTAAAAAGCGAGATGCTTTACTTTAAATGTCCATACGACAAATGAAACTTAATCTTATCGGACTTTGGTCAGCGCTTCTGTATCACTATATTTTGTTAATCTGGTTAGTTTCTGCTTATATATTGTGCTTAACCTACAGTTGATACACTTTAAGTGAAACTATCCTAAAACGGAATATGCCGTTCTGTTTATGCATTTTGTCGATCCGATTGTTTTTTAGATACCCAAAGGTTAAAAGGACATTTTATCCTGAATGGAATCATTTTAATATATACTACTTTAATAATGGTATGGATTTGATCATCTCAGTCAACATATTATTTTTGTATCAAGTAAATATAAAAAAAGAAGATGTAGTGTGATTGCCAATGAGACAACTCTCCACCAGAGACTAAATAACGTAGAAATAAACACCGATATGCACCATTCGGCATCTACAGTGAGCAAAGCCAATACTTCATAGTCAGCTATATTTATAAATTGCATAGATCAAAAGCATATCTTTGAATTTACATAGTTAATGCAAGATCGCTAAAACATAACCATTTGACAGCAAGGAGATCTCTACAAAGTGTCGATGGTAGAAGCTTTTGACGAAGGTATATCTACAAAGAATTAACTAAGAATTAGGATAATACCATGTATAACATAATGTTCACAGCTGTATTCCTACTTTGGAAGTTGTTACCTCTTAAGTCTATTCACACATCATTGTCAAAGTAATGGCCTTTATGCAACTGTCATACGTGTGAGATGTCAAGCTAGCTATGCACCCAGGTTTAATGTACTATTTTCTACATAAGAAAATGCCTTTACCCTAAACTTTAACCCTAACCATAACCTTAGCCCTAACCCTAACCATAAACCCTAACCCTATCCCTAACTCTAACCCTAACCAAGTAAGGAATATGACAGTTATCATCCAGTCGTTTGATGTGTTTGAGTTTTTGATTTTTGCATTTCCGTTTAAAATTTTCGTGGGAGCTCGGTATTTCTCTCATTTCACTTTTTTTCTAGTTCACAAAAAGGTCAAATTAACAATTATTATTTCAATATATTCTGCAAATGAATAACAGTACATACAAAATTACTTAATCTATCGTCTAAACAATTTGTTTTTAAACTTTGTATGAATTTAAAATGAACTTGAATAAATTTCCAATTAGCAAAAGCATTTGTATATGTCAAATTTGGACAGCATATAGAAATGTAACGGGATAGATTATTTTATATTATATATTTGTATAAAACAAATAAAGGAATGGCTATAAGGAAAACTTTTTAAAACATAATTGCAATAATGAATAATTCGAAACATGTTTATCGTAAAAATTAATTTCGAATGAAGACGATGATTTTTATCATTTGTTTATACCGTAATAAAATATTTTTTATCTAGTAGCAGAATAGTTTAACACAATTAGTATACCTAAGTTGAAACATAATGGTTTTCATAGAGCAACAATCGGAATGAAACATACGAAAGCTACAATAAAAATAATTAAACATATACATAAAACCGACAAATGATACGCGTTTTAATCATTAAAATAGTGGTAACCACCTGGTTGTTTGATCATGACATTCACTTGTTGTTCATGCTTCTTTTAAGTGTTGTTTTTGTCAATTTTGATTTTTCCTTGTCTTCTTTTTTTGTGTATTTACCGATAACTGAGTCGCCTATCCCTTTGTCATGAAACACATGGTCAAGATTTATGGTAAAACCATTTACATGACATATGGTTTACAAATTTATGATGTTTCAGTGTAAGATGATGTTATATTATCAAACCGCTACTGCCTTATAACTTGATATATAATATTAAAATTTGTTAATAAGCACACACGATGAGTGTCACATGTAAAGCATAATCATTCTAAACATTTCTGAGCCTATGAAAAACAATTAAAGTAGAATCCCAAAATACTAAACTCCGAGGAAAATTCAACCCCATTTTTTCTATGCTACACAGTCAATATTTGCTCATATGAATTTAACATGAATCTCACATGAAATTCACATGAAAATTTCACGCGAGATTAACCTCAAAAAGAGCTTATAAAAAAAAACTCAAATGAAAATGTAATTGTACAAAATGCATGTGACTTTCAGGCGAAACAAACAAATACTGATTTCACGTGAATTTCACGATAAGCTTGTTTGAGGTGAAATTCACGTGCAATTGATACGAGCGAAATTTGCCAGTGTATGTTGGTGTACTTGTGTTAGTTTGATCGTTTTTCGTATCTTTTTTTATGACAAATGCTTGTCAGTTTTGATTTTGAATTACGATTGAATGTCCTTTTGGTATTTTTCGTCTGTCCTTTGCATACCTACATTCTGTACAATTATAAACGGTGAAACACCAACTGTCTGTTTTTATAAACTGTTCGATACTGTTGTAAATACTGTTTGTGTAATATCTGTAACGCTGATTTATTATCTGTTTTGCACTGATATTTATTAGTGGTTTCCTAATGTCATTCAGAAGCATTTTTATTTTTTAACCGAACCCATCTAAGGTCAATTATACCTAAGCATTGCATTTTGACTAGTCATGCACAATCTGATATTTGCTAAAGTTGTGTTCTGTGTGTCATATCATTACTTGATTTACAGGATTGCTAACTGAGAACACCCACGAAAGAGCATGTAAATATTATCTTTAGTTTAATTTTCACGATATATCAATTTTGCTCTTTTGTACAAGGAAGAGACAGAGTAATGAATTTAATTGATAAAAATTCGCTATCTGGTTATCAAATGAGTTATGGGCTCAATTGGTTACGCGTCACGCTTCTTTTTGTGGTCGCATAAAATAAAACAATCTACATTGTAAGCATATGAGATACTTAATATTATGTTGCTTGAAAAGGGATTGGGTGTAATTGTCAAAAACACATATCCTCTCAAATCATTGATAATCATTACTTATTCAATATAAGACTTAACTGTTTTAATGATTTGATTGATTGTATCCACATTGACGATATATATAAATGTCGCTACATGGTATTTTTCAAATTACATAGGTTTAATGGATTCTTAACGCATACCAGCTAATACCTTATTTACGGGTATCTATGAAATCCGTGATATTTATGTGGGGTTCGTGTTGCTTAGTTTTTGTTTTCTTTGTTGTGTTTTGTGAACTGTTGGTCATTTGTTGGGTTTTTTTTTTAGCTGTGGTGTTGTTATTTTTTTTTCCATTTCCATTTCCATTGAAAATACGGATTAATTATGTTATTAAAATTTGCTGTTGCAAAATATTAGAAATTATTATAAATTAAGGAATGCATCTCCCTCATGCATAGCTCTGATTCCTTTCACGGATTTGGCTATACTTTTTGGACCTTTTGTATTATAGCTCTTCATCTTTTAAATAAGCTTTGAATTTCAAAACTTTTGGACACGAGCATCACTGAAGAGACATGTATTGTCGAAATGCGCATCTGGTGTAAGAAAATTAGTACCCTTAATTTTATATTGACTAACATCATAGACACATCATATTAATTTTCGTTAATATTACCAAACTTCTACTAGGTAACCCACTAGAGAAAAATATGTCGTCTTTACATTTATATAGTTATTGTATTAGTTGAAACAGTAATTGTTTTATTAGTGATTAAGATAATATTACCATTTTAACTGCTGTACGCCATTTTTATTTTTTTTACCTATATGTCTGTTTGTTTTGCCCACACATTGTTGTATATTGATCAAATTCAATACAAGTGAGATGTTTAGCCAGCTATAAAAACTTCATACGTTAGATATGTTTAAACTTTGTATTTTGTAATTTTAAAATGGACATTTCCATTTCCATTGCAGTTCGGTATTTTGTCATTCTTCTTTTATGACCGATATCGTATATGAATAAGTTAGAGTTGGACGATAAATACTGTTTTATTACTTTTTAAAACGACATGGAGTTTTATTTACTTTTGAGTTCAGATTCCGATTCTTATGTAACTTCCGTATTACACCCCTTCTTACTTTTTAATCAGCAACAACACATATACTTCTCAAGAAGGTAAATAAAGACAAATTAATGTTTCTTTAATTAGAGTTTTTTCCAACATTGGAAAGGTTTCTTTTTCTTGTGCTATTTTACTAGTGAAATTAATTTTTTGACATTTCTCATTATTAAACAATCAGTCTTGAGATAAATCGTTTTAGTTTCCTGATAAATACATACGACATTATTTGAATTCTCCTGAAAACAACCATAAGCTTACATTTATAATTTAAACTTTTCCAAAAACAACTGCTTGTACTGCGGTTATGATAATTGTTCCTGTATTAACAAAACAATTCGTTGCCCATTAATTGTAAGAAATAATTGATATGATGTCTCCCTTTTTGATCTAAGTACCTGTTTTATAAATGTAGTACTTATTTATCTGAGCAATAATGTCGAAAGTTTATATTGTAATTTATAGACGTAAAGTGTATAAATTCTTTACAATCAATTATTCAGTCATGTTCAGTCGGACTTTACAGTATTGTTTTGTAATTGCTTTTTTTTAAAACATGGACATACTTATTAATAAAAAATTCTTCCAGTCAGAATTAATTGGTTATTACAACAGTCTGTTTTTCATTTCTCATCCGTGTCTTGAATCTTAATACTAGTGGCATGAACGTGATATTTAGGTTTGTATACTTTAAAGACATTTTATAAATTGTAGTACGAGATTTTGATTTTTTCAATACTTGCTATAGTGTGCAAAACGTTCTTTACTTAATTCAAGTATAGCCTTTTTATATCACATGATTTATACATGTTATACATTGAGTACGATATATTGATAGTCATAATATAACTATAATGTGCAAAATGTGTGTTAAATTAAGTAATATTAAAACTCTTCGTGTAACTATAGAGTAAGCTTATACCTCTTCAATACCATTGCAAAATACTCCAATATATTACATTGAAAGATAACCAAGGTTATAGTAGTATGTATGATAGTAATATACTAATTTTATCAACTGATCTGAAAAATGAATAACAACTCCATGTTTCTGTAATGACGTGGTTTTAACTAACTTGCATGACGTTAAACCCTCCCACTTGTTCCTAGTGCGTAATCTCTAATTGAGACAGGGGTATAATAAATGACATCTGGTTGCCAATTATCTATTTAACGTCCCTCAAATTCCACAATAAACATTGTAACAATTCTCAATTTAAAGAATAAATATAACTGAGGAATACATATACATTGCAAATGTAAAATATAAAAACGTACTCGTTATTAAAAACCAGCGTTCAAGTGTGCAACCATTTAACATTCATGAATGGTTGTAGGGGTGTCAAAAGGTTAGCTTTATGCCTAAAGTATTGAATACTTCACTGACGAAAATACTATTATAGATATTGAATGGTTATGACAGTAAAACATAGTAAACTAGAACTTCGATAAGCTACATTGATAAATAAATATTACTCTTTCAGTAAATATTTTTGAAGAATTTACAGATGCAAAATGCTTCAAAAAAAGGGGGGAGATACCAGAGGGACAGTCAAACTAATAGATCGAAAACATATTGGCAACGCCATGGCTAAAAAAATAAAAAACAAGCAGACAAACAACAGTACACATGACACAACACAGAAAACTAAAGACTAAGCAACACGAACCCCGTCCAAAACTATGGTTAAGCTCAGGTGCTCCGGAGGGGTAAGCAGATTCTGCTCTATATGTGGCTTCAGTCTTGTTGCTCCTGTTACTACAAACCCGGTAAATAGTCTAATTCGGTAGGTCACATTCATGAAAAAGGAAGGGGATTGTAGTTACGACGTAAGGAACATATTCAACGATCGATGTATAATAATTTATTTTAACCATGGAACAAATATAAATTATGTTGTATTAAGTAGATGTACTACTTTTTTAAAAATGATATCCAATTTTGTCTTGAATTATTGATAATTCAACTGTTTCTGTATTGTCATTTTACTAACTAGTAATAAATAATAAAATTGAGAATGGAAATTGGGAATGTGTCAAAGAGACAACAACCCGACCAAATAAAAAAACAACAGCAGAAGGTCACCAACAGGTCTTCAATGTAGCGAAAAATTCCCGCGTCCTTCAGCTAGCCCCTTAACAAATATATACTAGTTCAGTGATAATGAACGCCATACTAATTTCCAAATTGTACACAAGAAACTAAAATTAAAATAATACAAGACTAACAAAGGCCGGAGGCTCCTGACTTGGGACAGGCGCAAAAATGCGGCGGGGTTAGACATGTTTGTGAGATCTCAACCCTCCCCCTATACCTCTAACCAATGTAGAAAAGTAAACGCATAACAATACGCACATTAAAATTCAGTTCAAGAGAAGTCCCAGTCTGATGTCAGAAGATGTAACCAAAGAAAATAAACAAAATGACAATAATACATAAATAACAACAGACTACTAGCAGTTAACTGACATGCCAGCTCCAGACTTCAATTAAACTGACTGAAAGATTATGATTTAATCATATGAACATCCGGCACAATCCTACCCGTTAGGGGTTTAGTATAATACCATCATAACATATATGAGAAGAACATAACCCGTGTCAGGCCAACAACTGTTTTTATAATAAATGAGTTTAGTTCCGACGCAAAGACCTTATCAGTGACTCAATATTAACGCCAAAATATGCAATCTTTAATGACTTGACAACAGTATCGTAATTATATCCCTTCTAAATAAGTCTATTCAAAGGTTTTGTAAGTTTCTTAGGTGAATACTGACACCTTTGTGCTTTATAAAGAGTATTTCCATAAAAAATTGAATGTGAAATACCTGAACGTATAAGAAGTCTTTATACCGATGATAAAATTTAGTAAATGTTTTGACTAGTTTGTGATATCGAAAAACCCTGGTGTAATATATTTTCAGTAATACATAAATTTTTCTCGTTAAAACGTCTACTACAAAAAAAAACTTTAAGACGTTAGATTTTGTAACATAATGGCAACAGAAGTATACCGTTTTCAAGAGTCATAAATCGATTGAGAGAAATAAATTCTGGTTATAAGCTTATACTTAATGAAACACGCTTAAGGTTGCATTTCTGTTATTATACTCAATGCAATTTCCCATATAAAATCCCTTGACAGCTAAAACTGTGCAACCGTTACTATAAAATGTGTGTTTAATTATATCCTAGAATTTAAAGTTGATATGCACTACTATTTTATTCAAAGATCAAAATACATGTAGTGACGCTCATACGGCGATGCGACATACTTTCTACATTTATATGACCCGAAATTCAATAAGTTGCTTATACTTAAATTCTGTATCCCTCCCTACACATTGGTGACAATCAGAATTTAAAATTCGTAGCAACTATGTATATATATACGGATTATATTTCCAAGTTACTTTTCCATGAGATGAAATAAAGAGATTATATTTTGTAGCCAAAACGTAAACAAATCAACCACGTTCACTCCTATTTCTGTAGTATTTCTATGTGTATCCATCTGATGATTTACTAGTTAGCCTTTTCAACTGATTTTCATAGTTCGTTCTTATGTTGTACTGTTACTGTTACACCACTGTCCCAGGGTATTGGGATGTTAGAACCCCGCTAACATGTTTAAACCCGCCACTTTTTTTTATGTTTCTGTATGAATGTTTATGTGTGAATGTGACTGGCCCAAGTCAGGAGCCTGTAAAGCAGTGTTTGTCGTTTATTTATGTATTAAATATTTGTTTTTCTTTCATTTTTGTACATAAATTAGGCCATTAGTTTTCTAATTTGAATTGTTTTACATAGTCATTTTGGGGGTTTTTCTAGCTGACTATGCAGTATAGACTTTGATCCTTGTTGAAGGTTTTACGGTGGCCTATAGAGCTGTTGATATCTGTGTCATTTGGTCTCTTGTGGAAAGTTGACTCATTGGCAATCATACCATATTTTCTGTTTTTTATATCTATCTATGAACAATATATATAATTCCCCAAAAGAGGCATTGCTTGTGAAACATCTGTATTCACAAAGGTTAAACAAATTAACCCCAAACATGTGTATGGTGTATTGGAGATAAAGGCTTCAATCGCAACGATAAACGGCTTAATACAGTGATGTTTTTCTACGTATTGGCCACGAATGATGACTTAAAACTCAAATAAATGACAAATGTGATGGTTTTACTTTCTAATTGTCCGCTTTCATTTTCTTGGCAGAAACATACTCCCTGTTGAATTTTATACTGTTTACATATCTCAATTGATACAGTCAGCATCGGTCTTTATAAGCTTTGTGTGACTACACAAAAACAAATCCATGTGAGGTATGTCACAGGTGGTCGACGTTTCGTCCACAAGAGCAGTACTTTTCTATAAGTCATCCTAAAATAATATTAATGTTTGTATATTGCCTATTAAGATGATGACATAGAATTTTATGAAACGCTGAGGTTTTTAACAACAGCCGGCATTGCCTTGGCTGTATTTGGTCTCACTCTTCGGATTTATTATTGTTTGTGCTTGTCAACTACAATTTTTATTTAGCCTTTAACTTTGATGCAAAGACCGTTAGATAGTACTATGTAGACTTCACGCAGGTCTGTTGTACCTTACTATACACGAGGAAAACCTTCACCGGAGTGTTGTTTGGGATATTTTCTGATATCAAATTGTGCGTAATTTCTTATGACTGAAAGTTAAAGAAATAAATTTGGGTTTCATTTACTTTTAAATTTAGCAAGCATTATATGTGAATGTATACAAAAGGAAAATACATTGTGAAAATGTTGTTTTATCCATTAAATATCAACATTAAAGCTATTCATATTCGATGACTGTAATCATAGTATTGGCGAGATAGATATTGTTCCTGCAAATAACCGCCAGAGTCACTTTACATTAGTAATGTTGACGGCTATGCAAATCTAACCGTATTTGCCCAGTTTACCGATTTGTGTTTACATGAGTTTCATCTTTTAAAACTATACTTGTTTGTTTAATGTTTTCAGATTTGTATTTATTTCATGCCCTTATAATCTAATAGTCATCCACAAGAATGAATGTTGATAAACAGATTATATCTTGTAAAAATGTAATTAACATGTTGAAATTGAATTTCATGTCAACTATTTCTTCGTTTAAAATGCTAATTGTCTTAGCAATATCCAAAACATTTGTCATAAGGCTAGACTCATTCATTTGTTGTGATGGTGATTTCTTAACTACCCACATAACGAATAGTCATAAATACCAAAACCACGTGATCAATATTGGGTAGAGATAACTTTGCCCCAATTACACTAGTGATGTTTTGTAAGCATGCACTGATAATCATGATTATTTTCCTCAATTGTTCTATAATGTAATGTAAGTAGCTGGAAAGAATCAATTTGACCAATAACTAATTGCATAGAGAGCTTGTGATTTTTAAAATTTGAATTTGTTTATGTTACCTCTGTTTGCATTAGCCGTGAACTTGCTGTAAAACAATTGTTTTCATTTATCGTTCTAGTGTATAAAAATGCAATTATGAAGATTAGAAGCATCGACAGGATTGGGAAATCGAGTAATAGTTTTTTCTGATACTTTATAGTCTTTAAAAAGACAAGAAATCTTACACCGTAAAAAGGACAAAAACACAAACATGGAACAGATAAAAGAAGATGTGGTGTGAGTGCCAATGTGACAACTCTCCATCCAAGTCATAATTTGTAAAAGTGAACTAGTAACGGTCAAAGTACGGATTTCAATATTGAACCTTAGCTCACACCGAATAACAGGCTGTTAAGCAAGCTACATTTATGTATTCATATCGCCTGTATCGCCTGTATTATTTGTGTTTTCTTGACATATTATCCAAAATCACAAAGTTTTATATCTTATCTTGTAAACTTTGAACTGGTGAACAGTTATGAACAATTTGTCGTGATTAGTTTTGTTCAATACAAAAAAATCATGCGATGATAATGTCTGTGAGAACAAAATTTAATTTACTTCCGATAAAACGAGGATCATAATCAATATATAAAAGCGTCCAATGTAAACTTTGGCTGAGGATGTTTCAACCTCAGATTTAGGAGAAAACTGTATTGTATTTTAAGCTCCGACGACATCAATTGGGGATTTGATGGTTACTGGCGACGCGTTTGTGGAGACAGTAAACGGGTATTTGCGACCATAAAATCCCAAAGTGATGCTGTCGGAGCTTAAAATACAATACTGTTATCTCCATTCTAATGAACTGACAGAAAACAACGTTAAAACATATAATTAAAATCTGGGATATGCCGTCTGCGCTTGCGCGTACGTCCCATACCATCAATTGTCAATTGTTGCCATGTAAAAAAAAAGTGACGTTATCCAATTTAAATGAACGTTATAAACGTTGTTGCATTAGAATTGGTAGTATCACTCTTATTTTGGGTGTTTGGAAACGGAGTGTTTTTGAATTCAACAGAATGATATGACGCTTGAAACTTGACCTTGGTCTTATTTAGATACATTAATTTGTTTTATATTTCAGTAAATATGAATAAACAATTTTATAGATTAATACCAAGAAATCTGTATTATCTTAATTCAATATCAGTAGTATATTTCTAACAAATTTCATAGATCATCGCAACGTCTTTGAGACAGTTATTAGTATTATCACTAAATCGTTACAGTTTATGATGATTAAAGATGTTTATATATAGTCGGCTGTACATCGGGTGGTTTTCAGTGGCAGGTGAATTGTTTTCACTTCTTAGCGATTTGTATTCAAATAAAAAACTTATTATTCCAATTTAAAAAAAATCTTAAATAACTCGCAGCATGTAGGCAAAGTACTAACCGGCTTAGGTGACAAAGTATATTTTTAAACAAATTCTCAAAATAAGGTATTTGAATTTAATCATACATATGATTCCTTAACTAGTTATATGCATTATATTAAATAAAAATGTTCAGCAATTTCCATTTTCTGGATTATTTAATGTATTTTACGTATTTGTTTCAATTTAATTATTTCATCATGATGCGTCGTCTTTCGGAAAGTTTCTATAAGTATACATTTGCAAGCCATTCAACGCTACATTGGACTTTATAAACCTGCAGCTTATTTTTATTTTTTATTGTTTAAATGCATTATAAATGATATTCCGGTGCTATTGATATACACGCTCAAATAATCATATCATATAACACCTAAAGTAAGTGGTTGTTCAAATTCCAAAATAACAAAATAACATAACGATATAGCATATGATACAACCGCTATTAACGAAACAGATAAAGGCATACCCGTTGTTTTTCTATTATTTACCGAGATATTTAATTTGAAAATCTTTGATCCACCAGTTTTATTCCAGAGCAGTGAAATAACTAAAATATAAATAAACAAAAAGTTCAACAAAAAATGGGTCAGATATGAGTATCATAATACCGGTGAAAAAAATGTCTTCAACACACAAAATGTATAGAGAATATTCGCAAAACTTGAACGCATATTCGTCAAACTTAATCTTCTGACATAAGCTCCTTGTACTCTCGTTTATATACGATTGTACGTTAAAGCAACTGCATGCAACAACGTAATAAAAGTTATAAAAAGTCTCAGTCTGGGATTGTTTGTATAAACATGATAAAGAACACAATTATTTCTTTAGTTTATATTAAGTTGAGTACCTTAAGTTACAAAAGGGTCTGGGAATACGACTCAAGTTGGTTTAATTAGTAAACTTACAGTGCATGTACATTTTTTTGTATCTGTTTCTTTTCATGACTGAATGAAAATTGTTATGACCTATCATTTACAAGACAACTGTCGATAAAAACAAAGCAGTAGATTCGATACGGCCTTAAAATGGCTCTCTTTTTAAGCTGAAATTTCACAAGTAGCATTTATTGACCAACAGTGAATCATAGCTAATACAGTCACTACATCGGACATAAGTTTTTTTGTGGAAAATTGACTGTTTGTAATACCATTTCACATCTTTAACTTGAATATTTACTTGATGGACGCCTGCAGCCGGTTGTACGAACATGTCATTAGCCTAATGTGTCATTATGTCTATATTAGCCTTTAGCATCGTAAAGGCTTAATGAAGACTTAATGACACATAAGGTTAATGACACATTCGTACAACCGGCTGCAGTTGTCTATGTTTCCTAAATTTGGTTGCAATCCGGCCAAATTTGTCTAATATCGTATTCTTTTATTTTTACTCATTTTGGATGTCACAAACAACGCTTTCAAATGACACTTTGATACAAATAGTTATATTTAACTCTCTCAAATGCCTTTAAGACACCCTAGAACCTTGGAGTTTATGTCTTTGTTATTTTACTTGATTTACCATCTAACGCTTGTCAATATTCTGTTCTAAAAGTAAAATGTCCGAAATATTTTTGAAGGAATCACTTCAATTTTACACATACAGTGTCTTTGGCCTTGCTTATTTTGTAAGCAGCAATCCACAATCAATGACACCGTTCTAGGAAACAGAAGCCTTGACATGTCCTACTGACGAATGCATGATAAAAAAACACCAGGCACAAAACGATTTATTAACAAGTACAAATGTATTATGAACAAGTATATATAATAAAGTAAAAACATAAAATAACTGAATGAATAGCTATAGTAAACGATCAATCTTACGAGGCGACGGATCATGTAATATGATTCTGTACACTAATAAAGTAAAAACTATAGATTAAATCATGAACAATCCATAAATTGTTTGAAAATACTTCAGTAAAAAGTAAAGTGAAATATCACATATATCAAATTAGAGGAGGGTGGCTTAAATACCATATGAAAAAAGATGCTTTAATTAAATATCAAAAACTTATCACAAATCATTAATCGAAGTATAACAAACAAGGCAATGATAAAACCGAACGCCATTTGTTTTGTGATTGTGTGTGGTTATATGTAGTCAAATTTGTCATTAAACAATCTATAACCTTCTGTTTCTTCATTTTTCTAGTAATAACGATAATATGTCAATTAAAATCTCAGCAGTCTATTCCAACATGCTACTTTCAAACCTTTTGTAGCATGTATGTCTATTGTCATAAAAAAAATCATAATATCAAAAAGAATTAGTAGATTATTTGGTTAACAAAGTCATAATATTTGCATAAAGAAAAAATAATTTTTCGTTGAAAATTGTTTAAACGTTATCCAAGCTCTAATTATAAATAGTTTATTATCCTTTCTCTAAGATGAATGTAAGATAATCATTCTGAGGTAAAAAAAAAAAAAAAAAAAGTCAAATAAATGCAACAGTAGTTTACCGCTGTTCGAATGTTTTATGTAGGTTGCAATCATACTTTTTCAATAAAGCATTTCACAAGTTTGCAGTTTTTTTAATTGAGTGGTGGAAAGGGTGTATTGTTATTTGTGTGTGTGTGCGTATGTGTATATTATATGTGTTTGTGTAAGGGTTACACTTCGTATATGTAATTGTCTTTAGTGGTTTAAGTAATGAAGATAAGTTAAGACTGCATATCAGCTTCATTTGAATTCTGACATAAATAAATGCACAATATTTTTACACAAAATTAAGTAGCAGGATCAATGTTATTTAATGATATATGATGCAGAAAACAACTTAAAAACAGTGTATTCTTGGCAGCATAATGAAACTTGACTTTGTGTTATTCAAGTGAATTTTCTACATGTTATACCTCAAATAAAAAGTAGACAGAATACTTTTTTATAGATTTATAACCATAATTCATCTTTAAAAGTGAACAGTTTCAAGATTAGTTTTAAAGGCAGCGGCACTATCTGCAATGTTTACACATTTTTAAATTTTTTAAGGCTTTTCTATCTCAGGCATAGATTACCTTAGCTGTATTTGGCAAAACCTTTTATGAATTTTGGTCCTCAATGCTCTTCAACTTCGTACTTTATTTGGCCTTTTTAACTTTTTTGGATTCGAGTGTCACTGATGAGTCTTTTGTAGACGAAACGCGCGTCTAGCGTATACTAAATTTAGTCCTGGTATCTATGATGAGTTTATCTCACAGTAGATTGAAACAATACATGTAAATGATGAGGGTGTTTTTTTCACTACATTGAAACCTTTGAGAGTCTTCCATGGTAAAAAAAACTACATTATATTTATGAAATATTGAAAGGTTCTTTTTCTTAGTATATGATCATTGTAAACATTTCATAACAAATGTATATATTTTTAGATACACATCAATGTCTTCGGTAAATCAATGATAAATACTAAGATCTATCAAAATTCATAAATCTTGTAATGATTTAGTATTAAATAAAATAACTATGTCTAAGGATGAAATTTTGAACCTGTTCAAGGGATCCAATAAAAGCATTGATTGGACAGATGTTTTTGAAATGAAATATGATGGCAAGCTATGTTTTTCTTGCCCACACATTGTATAGCTTAATTATATGTATGAAATAATGAAAGGTTCTTTTTATTGGTATATGATCATTATAAACATTTCATAACAAATGTATATATTTATAGATACACATCAATATCTTCGATAAACCAATGATAAATACTAAGATCTATCAAAACTCATAAATCTTGTAATGATTTAGTATTAAATAAAATAACTATGTCTAAGGATGAAATTATGAACCTGTTTAAGGGAGACAATAAACGCATTGATTCGACAGACGTTTTTGAAATAAACTATGGTGCAAAGGGATGCTACTCTTGCACACAAATGGCACATTAAACGAATCAATTCGTTATAATGGAATATAGTTGTATCAGTGTGATAACTAAATATTCTATAATTTCTTTACACGTATTCTTATGAACGCTAATCTATGTTTAAAGAGGTTGATACAAAGATGAAGATTTATGTGTATATTTATTTTTAAAAATTCCCAACTCATTATAGATATCAGTACAAAATTTTGTGTATACGCTAGACGCGCGTATTTTCTACAAAAGACTTAACAGTGACTCTCGAATCTCAAAAAGTTATAAAATAAAGCCAAATACAGTACAAAGTTGAAGAGCATTGAGGACTAAAATTCCTAAAAGTTTTACCAAATCCAGCTCAAGTTATCTATGCCTGAGGTAAAAAAGCCTAAGTATTTCAAAAATTCTAAATTTTGTAAACAGTTAATTTATAAATATAACCATATCAATGGTAATCATGTCAGCACAAAAAGTGCTGACTACTGGGCTGGTGATACCCTCGGGGAAATAAATCTCCACCAGCAGTGGCATCGACCCAGTGTTTGTAAATAAACTCATCATAGAAATCAGGACAAAATTTTGTATAAACATACCAAAAATTGTGTATAAACATACTAAAGGGATATTCAACCTCAAAAGTAGACAAACTGGCAATGTCATGACAAAAAGAGAAACAACATTACACTAACAACTTATATGATAATAAGTGATTTAAAACTCTTTGTTTTACAACTTTGACATCACAACTCTTGCAATATTAAAGTGCAAGAATATAGGATTGAAAGCTGTGTGAATTTGATTTAACATTTGAAACTTCATTAGTAAAACTTTATTTAAAAAAACATGCATTCAGGTGTCACGTATGTAAATTCAATTAGTGTTTAGAGAAAAACATGTCCTTGTTGATACAGTGCTAATTTACATTCGATGAACAACTAAAAAATCAGAATTTTTGTAATTATTCTCAATCCTAAAATTGATGAGAAGGTGCAGATATCTCATTTATTAGAATGACAGCTGTGTGTTTTCTCTATAATTAAATTACTAGCTGGTGTATTCAATAAAAACATCGAAAGCCAAAGATGAAGAGGAACTATATCATGGAAATGTTTCATAGACAGTTAAGGTGGTACCTAACACTACAGGCAGATTACTCTGTAAAGTCAACTTAACGTTTTAATTACGTTGTGTTGCAAAGAGAATATTAAACTTCTCAATGATCAAAATATGTGTTTGTCAAACTGCTATATAACCAGTTTAATTTTTCTGACAAAACGGTTGGTTCAAAGTTTTCAAAACTTTTATATTTTTGTGAAAGGATCAAAATAAATATATTGTCAAAATTTAATGAAAATAAAACGAGCCAAATAATTTTAGTGAAAGTGTTGGGTACCACCTTGAGCAATCATTTATTAAATATCATTAAATTCTAAAAATATTCGAATTAGCTCTCGCCCTTATATGACCTTGTTGTGCTAATGTGGCGTAAAGCAACCAACAATCAATCAATAAATTAACTATCATAATGCCTATCAAAACGTAATAGTGTTCAGAATAATATGCAATGATGGAAGAAAGATACACAAAATTTTCCGCTTTGAAAATAGTTTTAGTGAGACGACATTTAGTTCTGTTACTGTTGTTGTCTTTACCATGTCATTATTTTTGTTTTACATCAAAATATCGCTTTTAGTCTTAGGATCACATTTACGATTTTTTAAAATAAATATTTCACTTAAAACACGTAGATAATATAGTGCTCGGAATTCTAAATTGAAAACATTTAGTATTTTTCGGTCATCTATAAAATTAGTAAATTGAAGACGCATTTCGACAAATTGAAAATAATTTGATTTGATATCGTGTTTTCTTTTTAGTCGATCACATTTTTTCAGTGGTTTTTTTTTCAGAACTTAAATATTGATCTATAACTGACAGACATATCTTCATTAGTTCAACATTAAATGTTGATTATATACAATTGTTTTAAACTAAGGTTGTGTTATGTTTTGGATTTACAGTTTTCCGAACATTTTATATTTAATTAAAAATTAGAAAATGTTTTACTCTCAAACCTTAGTGTACTGTAGGCATACACCCAAATCCCGAAAATATGCCTGCCACGTTTCAAATGACATTACAAAGATTATTAAAGATAAAAAAAAATAGTCCGCGGGGAAATCAAAATATATTTCTGCCAACTAGTTTACTAAACTTTGCTAATTATTTCCGTAAGGGAGTCTGAAGTAGAGTCTAGATCCAACGCACCGTTCCCTCAAACTTATTAGAAATGCTTCAATTATTAAACAATAGGCTTATAAAGATTTATTATAAATTTGTGGGATTTATGGTTCTTAATTAATTACTTGGAGAAACGTGAAGATTGTCTGGATGACAGTCACACGCAAGAAATATTGCGCAGGAATTTCTCACTATAAAAAGACAATAAAGGCAAGACACGGCCTCAGTTTATGACTTTTACAGGCACGGTTTATGTACAAGAAAGTTTTGATAATACACCATAAAATGCTTCATTTCCATTTTAGCGTTGGAATGTTATTTTTAATTGTTTGCGGATTAGAGGCGTTACCAACTGATAATGACGTACATGGTAGTGGTCTATTTAATCAACTTAGTAAGGTATGTCTATTTAAGTTCAGTATCTCTATTTCTCTAGGTTGTGTAGTATAATGATTACTGGCTTTATGTAGCTGATGTACTGATGTTATTTATGCCTGTTTATAGTGATTATTAATGGGTGACCATTCAATGTATATGTTTTCGACAAAGAATTGCTATGAGAGTACCTACTGAAATTAACGTTAAAGGCTTTCGTTCAAACCGGTATAGAAATATGACCACTGTTCAACTAAGTTATATCAAAACTAATTAAAAAACCCTTTTAATTAGAGAATACTCTACAAAATTTGAATAGCTATTAGAAGTCTTCTGCGTTGTTTAGTTTACTGTCCGCCTTGGTAGACTGTTCATGTGTCTATGCTATAAAGTATACAAAGAAGAAATTAAGTAATCTAGAAACGCATTTATTCTCGTCATCTACAATCCACAAATTAATTATGTGTTGAAGGGTTTCTTCCGTCGTCTTACATTCTTGAAATAATTGTGCAATCTAATTGAGTAACACGTTGTGTGCCAGAACTTGTGTGCATGTCTGGGGAACACGTGATCAATTCGGTTTTGGGGGTTTTCTTTACTCCTTTCTTTTAAGTTATAAGCCGTTGCTTGTGAACTGATAAAAATGTTCTTTTTTTATGGTTGTGGTGGTGGTAGGTGGTAGAGGGGAGGGGGTTGATGATTAAATGTATTTATTTTCAACTGTAGCAAAGAGGAGTAAGTAGAAAATTTTAATTAGAAAGTGTGCTGCCTAATTTTCTCAGGTTTTTTTTACCAGCTGCGGCCATTGAATTATCTATTTGATTCATTCCTGTTCAGTTGATTTGATTGATATTGTTGGTGTGGGTTTTTTTAAACAATAGGATAAGAAATAACTTTTATCTATATATACCAATAAAACCTTTTTTACAACAACAAGACATATCTATATGGCATTTGGTTACTACAAGCCACTAAAAAACTAATTAGATATAGTTGTTTTATATGATATTAATATTATCTTTAAAAAAAAGTATTATTCCATATTTCTATCAATGTTAATAATATTTATAAATATCAAAACGTGGTGGCAATCAATGTCAGGTAACAATAAAGTGTCTCTTATTTCGAATTAAACATAAATACAAGTTATATATATGGTCAGGAAAGGATTTGAGCAAGCAAAATTATATTTTGTATATAACCCATTCACATTCTGTATGTGTCTGTGCCATGTCAGGAGCTTCTAATACAGTTGTTTTCGTTTTTTTCATTTATATCATATTTGTTTATCGTTCATTGTTTTGTACATCAATCAGGCTGTATCTTTTTTTTTTTTTTTCGAAATGTAAATTTGTCATTTCGCAGCCTGTAATAGCTCATTATGATGTTTGTTTATTACTCATTGATGAAGGCCTTCGGCGATCTATATTTTTGTTGATTTTGTTGGTGGATAGTTGTTTCATTGGCGATCATATCACATCTCATTATTTTTTTTATTAACAAAGCTCCTTTGTGTTTTCAATAAATAATTAAGTGATTAAGTTAAAGGGCGAATGCCTGTAGCAGTAATATGTTTACGCCAAAATATGGCAGCTTCAATAAATTAAGTATCTGTAATCACCCTGTAATGACCAAACCACAATGTTTCTAGTATTACAGTGTCAATACAAACAGTATACAGGGACACATGGGACATTACATTTGCGACAAAATACAGGAAGACATTTCTGTAAGTACAATTCAAAATTCACTAGTTAAAAATGTGTTTTCCCAACATTAGCATATACGACATTCATAAGTATTAGATAGACTCAGCTTTTTAAATATACTTAACAATTAAATGAGGTAGATCTTCTCATGTTGGACAGAGTTTTTCTACCTTGTTCTGAACAACATCATTTTCGAAATGTTGTGAAATTTACTAATAACAAAGCTCTTCAACAAGACCTGGGTTTACAATCCCCATGTTAATTAAATTGGGCTTTACGAAAAAATACAGCTTTTCAATCTGTAATAGTTATCCCATGAGGACGTCGGTGTTAGATCACCCCGATGGCCGGAGGCCAGAAGATGATTTAACACTGACACACCAAGTACGAATGGGATATAAACAATTTTCATCCCAGCTGTTTTATATTAGACGAAAAAACATTTATAATTCATAAAATCTAGTTTAAAACGCCATACAACAATAATAATATTCTTTAAATATTACTATATATAATGTATAATACTCTTTATGACACCGAACACGATGGTTAAATAAAAAAAAAACAATGTTAACTCGCCCCCTGGCTAATCGGCCTACACTTGTTCGCCACTTTATAAATAGTCGCCCCACTCGTGTTTAACGACTATCTCCACTTTTGAAATAGAGTAAAATCAAATTGAACAATTAGTCTTCCTTTAAGTAAGTTAAACAACTAATTGTTGGTATCCAGTCGTCCTGGTGTAGTGGAATGTGTTGTGGTCGATAAACTAAAGGTCTTCGAATCACAAGAGAGACACTTGATTTTTTTCTACGTTGATTTAAGTTTAATTTGTTTAAACATATTTATTTATAGTGGATTGGGAAACAAATTTTGCAACTTATATTAATCCCTTTCCACTTTGCGAGTGCGAGTGCTGCCTTGTAGCGGCATTCGCCTACTCTTTTTCAAAATCTACAAGGGTGTCTTTAACGTGCAAGAAATATGGCTCTCTATTTATACGGGTCAGCCATTTATCGTCCCCTTCCGACGGACTATCATCGTTTCCTCAAGACCATACTCGCCAATGGTGTGGCAAGGGAGAGCAGAAAATCAGTCCCTAAAATTTTCATCCCGGATAGGGAATCGAACTAGGAGCCTTTGTGTCGGTAGTCCGATGCACTAACCACTACACCACGTATCTCGGTAATTTTGATAGATAGTCTTGTCCGTATGATTAATTATCAGTAATGTAGTGGATTTGACATTCCCGCCAAAATGTTATAGAACAAAGGAAAGCATGCAAAACAAAAAACTCAAGCTGGGGTGATCTGGATGGGGTGATCAGGCTCAGATCAGCCCTGGTGGAACAAAGGAGCTGGGATGTAATTGTACTAACATACGAGCCTATTTCATAAGTGAAAAATAATGCAATAGAATTGAGCAATGTCTTCTTCAGATCTTCTATCGATTTAGACATAAAAATTAATAACAACATATATATATATATATGGTATGGGGTTTTCTCATTCTTGAAGGTCGATCGGATGTCTATAATTGCTTTAATTCATTTCATTTGAACTTATGTTGGTATTTGTCTCATTGTCTCATTGACAATTATACCACATCATCTTTTTTTTTCATACATTTACATATAAATTCTTACATTCACTTCACTTGAACTCATGTAGATAATTGTGTCATTGACATTTTAAATACCACATCTACTTTGTTATATCAACAATAAAATTGTGAAATATCAGTATTCTATCGCACTCCCAAGTTATCATTACCAATAAATACATTTTCAAATTTTTTTTGTAGTAAATATAAATAAAATCAAAATACTAATTGAAAAAAATAATACGCCTAGAATATTTCAAAAATATTCAAGTTCTCCATTTATTGAAATACATGTTCTTACATCGCTTGAAATAGTTCTTTTTTTTAAATCAATAACACATGTACCTTATTTTGCTTCTTACCAAATTGGTGTCCCTATCTCAAAGACTTGACATTGATATACATGTAAATAGCTCTACATAATTCACTTTGAGAATAATAAGTAAATATAGGAAACAGTGCACGGATGTATAATTTTATAGCAAATTTAATAATGAAATAAAACTCAAGCCTGTGCTAGGGAACGTTAACTTGCAGTGAAGTGAGAGTCCGGGCTGAAAGTCTCACTGTTACGTATATATAAAAGCGCTGTTCTTTGGTTTTTAGGTTGTATGTATACTAAGTGCTTTTTTGTCATGTATGGATATCCCATATCCCTTGTGATTCTATTCTTACAATTTCGTGTGCCCGAATATAAAGAGTCAAGGTTGCTATTTAATTTGATCAGCCTCATTGGAAATAAGATTAATACTTTACTGGACCTCTATCTGTTTCCTGTTTTCTTTTAAGATAGCTTTCTATATTTCTGACAAAGGAAAGACATATACACCGCGAAGTTTTCCGATATCTTTCAAAAAATTAATATACGATTATTATTCTAAGTCCGAATGGCCTTTTGGAGTCGAACTGATTATGATTTTGTTGGATTCTTATATTGAAAAAAAGAGTAAAAAATGTTTTTAAAGATTTGAAAGGGAATTCAAACTTAATTGAATGTTTTAGTACATAAAAAGACGATTTTTACTGATTTGAATTGTAGATCGTTAATTTTAGTTTTACAAATCCATTTGCAAGTATTTAACACTTAAAATATCATGTATTTATATAATTATATATATAAGGTGTTTCCGTGTATGAGATTTCAGTGAAATTCGCATCAAGACTTTTTTTTTTTTTTTTTTAGCATAATTCGTGCGATTAATTGAAAATTCAAAAAGAACTCTCGCAATTATTAAACAGTAACATTAATGACAATAGCACAGATAGGTCTATATCAAGTAGGTAAGAGCCTTCTTCATGAGAAATTGACATCAGCTTGTATCTATATTAAAAATTCTGCCTGTGGCGAATATTTGATTGAAGCTAACTTTAAAATAAAAAATAGCTAAATTGGCGACACAGATACATTGCAGCTCATTTCATTCTGTAAACAAGTATTCTTTTCATATTTCGCTAATAAAAACTGAGTACTTCAACTTAGTTCATTGAGTTTACTCATCTTAGAAATGTTTCTGTTTTAGAATTCTACAGGAGACACACAACGATATAGAAACCCTTTTTCTTTCAAAACATATGAAACCATGATAATAAGGATTGTAAATGTATTTTCATATATTGCTTTTTAAACTATACATGTATGTTATTAAACTGTGAAAAGAAAAGTCAGATACAGCGTCCAGCGTCCAAAATTTTTACGGTTTCGGTACTTATTCATCTTCGGATTTCAAATACTTGGCTTTGAACGTTTCTGATGAAGGTAAATCCAGAAAAGCGCTTCAGACGAAAGAAATTATAAAACGTGTTGTTTTCATTTTTTTTTAATGACACCACATGGATAAAATCCGTGGGACCGAAAAGCTGACAAAAAATCAAATAAAACAAGAGGCGCGAATATCGTTAAAGCAGTTCGCGACTGTTGTTGTATTTCAATTTGTTTGTCATCTTTTCGGAACCCACGTATGTCCTTTAAGCAGTCACCGACCGTGCAAGGGCTGTATATCCAGTCAAGGTCATTAAAAACTACCATCGTCGCCTAAATGCAAACTGTAATATTTTAAAACAACAAATATCTTATCAATTTGAAAAAGTAATTGACATTTTTTTCTTGTACTTATGAATGATTGATAGAACTGTGAAACAATACATTTCCATCCTATTATTAATTGTATGATATTAATTGAATTTGATTAATATTTTACGATTTATATACTTTGAAATAGACATCTTCAGTATTGGAATTTCCGCTATATGACGTATAATTGATTTCACTTATATTATAGTGCTTTCATTCCACAAGATAATTTCTTCCGAAGTTTTAAATTTGATATTTAAGATGAAATATCTTTGGTTAATAAAATTTATACTACTCAATTTCGACTATCTGTAAATTATAAGAATTGAATTCGGTGTTTTTAATTGGTTTTATACTAGGTTGAAGTCGTTTTTACGAAATATATACAGACGCCACATAAAATAAAATATCTGTGTCAGAGATGACAACGAATGTCCCACTTGTCGACCGCAATCCTCGTTTCCATATTGTTGACACCATTGGATGATACGAAAATATCACCAAATAAATCGGCATGACGGGTGCTAGTATACTATTTGAGTAGGTGTAACGCTTTCGGAGCACCAGAGTTTCCCAGGTCTGGTTAAGTTCATGGTGCCCATTCCAAAAAAGTTCATGCGTAATGGCATTGTGATCATCTTTCATCAGTAAAGTTTCAGAATTGTCTTACATAATGGACATTGAATTTCTAAGGAACAGTTTTATTATTACTCCCTATTCTTGTATATATTATTTCTCTGAAGTATTTTATTTTTTAGTAGTGTTTATCCTTTTTGCAACTGTTTTGTCATTATTTCGTCATTATTTGTGGTTTTATGTGTTTTGATGCCGCTTATATAGTTTATACAAGTTTAAATGTTCAAGTTTCTGAATTATAAATAACATGATATAGACTCAGCAATGTATAATTATTTCTTAATTGTTATATTTTTCAGCGGTCGCCACAATTTACGTCTCGAGAAGTTGCTAACAGGTTACTGAGTCGATTAATGGATGTGGCCTATGATACTTTCAAAGACCTTGGTGTTGGACAAGAAGAACTCAGGGAGGTCCATCGGAAGCGATCACAAATAACTGCATGTTATTTTCAAGCTGTTTCGTGCTACTGAATGGCAGCAATAAAACGAATAATGCTCCTCATCCTCAACTACTACCGCTCAGAATAAAACGTATGGACAATTGTAAAATCAGGGAATATAACTGTTAAAAACTACAAGCTGTATGGTGCTTAAATTCAATAAAATGTCAGATCGAACATTGTTGATGTCTTGTGGACACATGGCACATGAATTAGGGTTTTTTTTTTTATCTGTAACCACCTTTTTTTTTGTCAATTTTCTAAAACATTCAATTTGCTCAAATTACAAATTTGTATTGATAGATGTGTGGTCGAACGAATATGGTAAATATTGGCACTTATTTTATTACAAAATGTCAGTTTAATTACACAAGTCTAACAACACCTATTGTAGCAGTTCATAATAAACACATACCATATATCAATGATCGTTTAACTTTCCCCTTGGTTATAAGCCTACATACTTATATAAACTCAACCCTAACATATGCATATCAAGACGAGATACATTTTATAGACAAACAAAAGTGAAAAAGTATATTTTTCAAACGAATTTGACTAGCAGGTCGAACAACGGATGTTCTTAAATCCTACTGACAGCAATTGGCGATTGCTAAATAAACAAATCACCAGATGTAACAAAAAAGGATCTTAATTATTTACTTAATACCAAACAGAAAACAATAAACTTGCTAAAAAGATGATATATACCGAAAACAAAAGGTGAAAAAAGTACACCATATACCGATTTCGACAATTAATGTCACTTCAGTGATGTTAGGAATCGAAACGGTATTTTAAATTAACACACAGGAAAATTCGAATCGAAGATCAAATGGTATAATCAAAAGCTTAAACACATCAAACGAATGCACGGATAACATCTGTTATGTTCCTGACTTGGAACAGACATTTTCTTATGTCAAAAATAGTCGATTAAACCTTGCTTTAAAGCTAGCTATTTAAAACCTCTGAATAGTATGACATCGTATAAAAATCAATTCGCCTTTTCAGAATCTAGAGGACTCTGGGTAATCTCATTATTCGTACACCAAAATAAAAATAACGTTACGTTATTGGCTGAATTTGTATGGTTTATCACGTTTTAAAATAAACCAATCACAACGTTTTGGTGTACGCTTTTAGAAATAATACCCAGAATGCATTAGATTCTGAAACGGCGAATTGTACAACCATCAACATTGTAAGATAATCTTTATCCCTATCAGATATATACACATAAAACTTGAAAATTTGATTAACTATCCTCCACTTTCTAATATGACAGCATGATAACATGTACACGAGTAAAATAAATTTGATTGACAGCGTGACAGATCATACACGCTATCCGGGGCATTGTATCAAAACTATAATGCCGGCAGTGACTCCATTGCGATTGTAAAATAACAAATACGATAGACGCATTCTAGTTAATTATGAGTTTTTAACTATTTTAAGATTAACCTTCATCGGGAAAGTGTACAGCTTAAGTTTGGAAATTTAAAGAAACGTTAATAAATAAATTGAGAAAATAGTAACAAGAAGGGGAGTAACTGTGATGAGAAACCTATGACTCTGTCAAATCGGGACTGTCATTAATATAATTCAAAAAGGAAATAAATCAACAAATGTTGAAATAGCTTTCAGTATAAATACTCCTATATCTGTGTTAAGTATCTGTTTGATGTGAGAATGTATAAGTACCCTGCTACGTCCACTCTGTGTTTTTTTGTTAGATGTATATATAGTATGTCTGCTTTGTATCTATCTGATGAGTTAAGCCATTTTCAACTGATTTTGGTTGTACTGTTACACTACTATTATAGCTACATGTATATAGGTTAGAAGGTTGACGCCTTCTAGCTCGTTTAACCTTTCCACATTCTTTATATGCCTGTCCCAAGTCAGGAGCCCGTAATCAGTGGATGTTGTTAGCTGCTGTATATCAAATATTTTTTTCATTTATTATTTTGTATATGAATCGAGCCTTTGGTTTTCTCATTTGAATTGCTTATTATTTTGAATTCGGGACTTTTGAAGCTGACTATGCGGATTTGGTTTTGCTCATTGTTAAAGGCCGTACGGTGACGACCTATAATTGTTAATAGTTTCAATTGGTTTTTTTAATTGTTGAGAGTTGTCTCATTGGTAATAACATCCCATCTTCTTTTATTCAAATAAACAAAATGTTTGATTCAGAAATTTCGATGAACATTACGAAGTGCCGTCGAGAATGCAAAATTTAAAGTATTGCCAAATATGAACTTCTTTTAAGAGTAGGTGCACAGTTTTTTTTAAATGCAGAAAGCTGGCCTTTGTGTCAGTATGTGTTGTTTCCTCGGCAATCATACTACATCTTATTAAAGTACTTATACAGAATAGAAAGTATTTTTTGAATGCGGAAATCTAGCAGAAATTAACAACGGTCTTCAACAATGAGCAAAGCTTATACCGCAGAGTCGGCTATAAAAGCTCTAAGATGACAAATGTTAAATAAATCAAACAAAGGAACTAACATCCCAATTAATGTTTAAAAAAAATTAGTCAACAACAAAAGACTACCATGGAATTGAGGACTCCTGACATAGGACATACACACACATGTATATACAGAATGTGTCGGGGTAAACATGTTAGCGACCCCCCCCCCCCCCCCATCCCCCCCCCCCCCGCCCCCTAACCTGGGACAGTGGTGTAGAAGTGCAACATAACAACAAATTATAAAACTTAGTTGAAATAAATGATTAGCTCATCATGTGGATACAAATAGAAATACATCTTACAAAAACACAAGGTGAACGTAGCCTGGTACTTGTATATCCCAACAACATAAAAGACACTAAGTACATATCTGAGAGTACTTGCAGTTACTGACAGCTAGTTCAAAACCATTAAAAAGTAATAAAATAATCAAGCATCTCAGAGTTATTTATCAATCAGTATACATCCAATAGTTTTCTCGTTTGAATTGTTTTACATTGTCCATCGTGGCCTTTTATAGCTGACTATGTGGTATGGGCTTTGCACATTGTTGAAGGCCTTACGGTGACATATAGTTGCTAATGTATGTGTCATTTTGATCTTTTGTGGACAGTTGTCTCATTGGCAATCATACCACATCTTCTTTTTTATATCCAACATCCAATGGATTTGACTCCATTTAATTCACTGCCGATAGACTATAATTTTCCGACAGGGAGATAGTATCAACGGGTTGTAGTCGGGTCTTTGAATCTGACATTAACTAAATTCATTTTGTAAAAGGTGTTAGAAAATTTGGGTTTGTATTAGAATTCCCAGATTTTCAATATTTTCCTTTATGCATATAAACAAGGATCTTCAAAAAGAGAAATATTCAAGTTTTAAAACTTTAACAAAATATTGGCCTAACTAAGTCTAGAATTTCATGTTAAGGCGAAACTATAGTATTTACAGCTATAAATAATATAAATCAATTAATTATTTCAATCCATTTTCTCAATGACTACAAAACATATTACTTATTCAATTATTAGTACCTTGAAATACATGTCTATCTCATCACGATATGACAGATTTAACAGTTAATCAGATACAATTAATATGGATGTTCATTAACACAAATCACGAAAAAGATTTTACATATGATATCTATTGACGAGGTCCCTGACTTCCGACAGACACACGAAAGTGCGGAGGTGGTTAATAAGTGTGAATGTAACACTCAACCATTCCTATTTCGAAATGTGTATATATTAGGTTTGATATTTTCAGATGAAGGTGAACGCAGAAAAATCGTTCGAACGCACTTATAAGTATAATTTTCATTTCCCCGTGAAATTCCATAAAAAATTACGTATACAAAAAATCATTTGTTTTATCATTTCTGTTGTTTCTGTTGAGGGAGTGTTGTCTCCCTTTGTATACTATTTGACGTTATTGATAATACAACTATAAACCAGATGTACCCAACAACACAGCCGGAGACAAAAAACAATATGTACTTAATGAATCAAGCCACACAGCTGGGAAATAACATACTTTGTATTAGATGCACCTAGCAACACAGCCAGGGATAATGCATACATTGTACTAGTAGATGCACCAAGCAACACAGCCAGGGATAATACATACTTTGTACAAGATGCACCAAGCAACACAGTCAGGGAAAATACATACTTTGTACAAGATGCACCAAGCAACACAGCCAGGGAAAATACATACTTTGTTCAAGATGCACCAAGCAACACAGCCAGGGAAAATACATACTTTGTACTAGATGCACCAAGCAACACAGCCAGGGAAAATACATACTTTGTAAAAGATACACCAAGCCAAACAGCCAGGGAAAATACTAGGAAAATACTTCTTTGTACTTGATGCACCAAGCAACACAGCCAGGGAAAAAAATACTTTGTACAAGATACACCAAGCCAAACAGCCAGGGAAAATACATACTTTGTACTTGATGCAACAAGCAACACAGCCAGGGATAATACATACTTTGTACTTGATGCACCAAGCAACACAGCCAGGGAAAATAAATACTTTGTACAAGATGCACCAAGCAACACAGCCAGGGATAATACATACTTTGTACCAGATGCATCAGGCAACACAGCCATGGAAAATACATACTTTGTTCTAGATGCACCAAGCCACACAGCCAGGGATAATACATACTTTGTACTAGATGCACCAGGCAACACAGCCAGGGAAAATACATACTTTGTACAAGATGCACCAAGCAACACAGCCAGGGATAATACATACTTTGTACCAGATGCATCAGGCAACACAGCCATGGAAAATACATACTTTGTACTAGATGCACCAATCAACACAGCCAGGGATAATACATACTTTGTACTAGATGCACCAAGCAACACAGCCAGGGAAAATACATACTTTGTACAAGATGCACCAAGCAACACAGCCAGGGATAATACATACTTTGTACCAGATGCATCAGGCAACACAGCCATGGAAAATACATACTTTGTACTAGATGCACCAAGCAACACAGCCAGGGATAATACATACTTTGTACAAGATACACCAAGCCACACAGCCAGGGAAAATACATACTTTGTACAAGATGCACCAAGCAACACAGTCAGGAATAATACATACTTTGTACTAGATGCACCAAGCAACACAGCCAGGGAAAATACATACTTTGTACTAGATGCACCAGGCAACACAGCCAGGGAAAAAACATACTTTGTACTAGATACACCAAGCAACACAGCCAGGGAAAAAACATACTTTTTACAAGATACACCAAGCCAAACAGCCAGGGAAAATACATACTCTGTACTAGATGCACTAGGCAACACAGCCAGGGAAAATAACATACTTTGTACTAGATACACCAAGCAACACAGCCAGGGAAAAAACATACTTTTTACTAGATACACCAAGCCAAACAGCCAGGGAAAATACATACTTTGTACTAGATGCTACAGGCAACACAGCCAGGGAAAATAATACTTTGTACTAGATGCACCAGGAAACACTGCCAGGGAAAATGCATACTTTGTACTAGATACACCAAGCAACACAGCCAGGGAAAATACATACTTTGTACCAGATGCATCAGGCAACACAGCCAAGGATAATACATACTTTGTACTAGATACACCAAGCAACACAGTCAGGGATAATACATACTTTTTACAAGATGCACCAAGCAACACAGCCAGGGAAAATACATACTTTGTACTAGATGCACCAAGCAACACAGTCAGGGAAAATGCATACTTTGTACTAGATACACCAAGCAACACAGCCAGGGAAAATACATACTTTGTACAAGATGCACCAAGCAACACAGCCAGGGATAATACATACTTTGTACTAGATACACCAAGCAACACTGCCAAGGAAAATGCATACTTTGTACTAGATACACCAAGCAACACAGTCAGGGAAAATAATACTTTGTACTAGATACACCAAGCAACACAGTCAGGGAAAATGCATACTTTTTACTAGATACACCAAGCAGCACAGCCAGGGAAAGTACATACTTTGTGCAAGATGCACCAAGCAACACAGTCAGGAATAATACATACTTTGTTTTAGATACACCAAGCAACACAGCCAGGGAAAATACATACTTTGCACAAGATGCACCAGGCAACACAGCCAAGGAAAATACATACTTTGTACTAGATACACCAAGCAACACAGTCAGGGAAAATGCATACTTTGTACTAGATACAACAAGCAACACAGCCAGGGAAAATACATACTTTGTACCAGATGCATCAGGCAACACAGCCAGAGATAAAACATACTTTGTACTAGATACACCAAGCAACACTGCCAAGGAAAATGCATACTTTGTACTAGATACACCAAGCAACACAGTCAGGGAAAATGCATACTTTGTACTAGATACACCAAGCAACACAGGGAAAATGCATACTTTGTACTAGATACACCAAGCAACAGTCAGGGAAAATACATACTTTGTACCAGATGCATCAGGCAATACAGCCAGGGATAATACATACTTTGTACTAGATACACTAAGCAACACAGCCAGGGAAAATACATACTTTGTACTAGATGCACCAAGCAACACAGCCAGTGATAATACATTCTTTGTACCTGATAAACCTTTGCTCCCAGTCAAGTTAACGATCTTACCTCGTATATATTTCTAGGAAAATAATTGGTTTAAAGCATCTGCATGGAGACCATGAATATTTCATATTCGGTTAGTAGGCACGGTTTATTTCAATACACGGTTAGTTCTGGTGGTATGTCTATTTGTAAAAACATTACTGTGACAGTGTTGAGAAGAAATCTCAAAGGTTTCAACAGACGAAGAAATTGATGAATAACTATTTGAAATTATCCATCAAACACATTTAATGTTTTGATTTAACCCCTATTTATTAGGTCACTTGCACTCAATGTTACTTTTGATACAAACTTTGTACTAGATGCAAAGCCAACCAGTCTTAGATAATAGTTAATAAACGTGAAACGAAATCAACAAAATATTAATTGGGGTAGCTGTATTAACTATTAATGCGAGATACATGAAATTAAGACAGAGTTAATGATCTGTTCAATGTTACACAATGAAATATAAAAAAAGAAGATGTGGTATGATTGCCAATGAGACAACTATCCACAAAAGACCAAAATGATGCATACATTAACAACTATAATTATATATGTCACCGTACGGCCTTCAACAATGAGCAAAGCCCATACTGCATAGTCAGCTATAAAAGGCCCCGATAAGACAATGTAAAACAATTCAAACGAGAAAACTAACGGCTTTATTTATGTTTAAAAAATCAACGAAAAACAAATATGTTACACATAAACAAACAACAACCACTGAATTACAGGCTCCTGACTTGGGACAGGCACATACATAGATAATGTAGCGGGATTAAAGTTTACATATTATTTTTATTTTTATTTTATTTTTTATTAAAGACTAAGAATTATAATAAGAGTTGTTATCTGAATCAAATATTTAGAAGGATTTGTAACCTGAAACACGATGAAATGATTTACATTTTTGTTTCTATTTTAATAAGGTTTACTTTGTTCACCAACAGCTTTGCTAAAATCGTGTCTTTTCAACTTAGTCTAGATAGAAAATCTCTGTCGTGGATCGAAGAAATATTGGACGGAGTTATTATTCTGGTAGTTTGGTAAATGTATCGAGGTTGCCTTTATGAACTGCATTTATAAACATAAAAGAACCGTGATCCAAGGAAAATTCTCTTTTACGAACAACCTTTCCAAAAACATATTATGAAAATATTCAGGATACTTTTTGAATTGTAAAAAAGGTCCCCACAACCATCTTGAACAAATCTTTCATATACTGGAGACATCTCCGTTACAGCTTTAAGGTGGCTCGGGAGTCTTCCTCCATTCATATCACACCTTATTAAAGTACTAATACATCAATAGAAAGTCAATGCGGAAACAAAATAAACGCTTGAATGTACTTTTGTTCTGTATCTTAAAACTTGCTGCAAAGTTTTCAGCATAAATTAGAAACTATGGATCACTGTACGACCTTCAACCATGAACAAAGTCCACACCCCATTGTCCGCTATAAAAGACAATGACAAACGTAAAACAATTAAATTAAGAAAACTAACGGCATAAAGAATGTACAAAAAACTAATAGCAACGTAGGACAACAGAATTACAGGCTGATGACTTAGGACAGGCACATACACACACAAAGTATCGGGGTTTAACATGCTAGTAGGATCCCTACCCTCTCCATAACCCGGGAAAGTGGTGTAAGAGTTCAGCATAAGAACGAACTATAAAAATCAGTCGAAAAAGGCTTAACTCTTCTGATGGATACAAATAGAAATGCATCAAACAATACACAGGTTGAGTGTTGCCTGGTTCTTGTACATACTAACTAAAAAAGAGACACTACGTACATATCTGTGAATACTCGCAGTTACTGACAGCTAGTTCAAAGCAAATAACACCAAGCATCTCAGATTATATTATAAATTATTACCAATCCAATATCCAATGTATTTGACTCAATTTGTTTCTTTTACCAATTGGTAGAGACCACTGCTGATAGACTGTTAGTTCCCGACAAGGAGATAGTATCAACGGGGTTCAATCTGACATTTACTATTATAAATTAATTTTTTGTAAGGTCTTGAAAAGGTTTCATTTATCACAGATTTTTAATATTTTCAAATATTTGAACATAACATTAGCTTATCTTTGTCTAGTATTTCAAGTTTTGGAGAAACTACAAAAGCTATATAGCTATAAATATCGTCGATAATTTTAAACTAATTATTCATTTCAATCCATTTCTACATGACTTTCCAATTACTAGTACCTTAAAATACAGGTATTTCTTTATCACGATATAACAAATTGAACTGTTTAACAGATATAATAACAAATTTTCAATTAACACAAATCACGAAAAAGATTTGACATGTAATATCTACTAACGAACTTCCTGAATTCCGGCAGACACACGAAACTGACGAGGGGGTGTTAAATAAATGTGTATGTAATACCCAACCATTCCTCTTTCTAAATCGAGCAGTACTGTAGATTAACAAAACATGCATAACACTTTATTTCAACAAAGTCTTGACATTAGCTAGAAAACATGAAATAAAGTAGACATGCATGGGTTAAGCACACAAAATTGAAATAAAATAAAAGCTTCATGTTTGATAATAAATAACATCCTCGCTGGTGATTGGCCATTAATCAATGCATCTTTACTCAACTGATATTACCATTTTTTTTTAATTAATTTCCTGTCAAAAAAAAAATAGCAACTAAAATTTTAACTCCCTAAAACCGAGTTGACCATGAGATGAAAATAAGAAGATGTGGAATGATTGCCTTGAATAAATGCGATAGAGGAAAGCAGTAATAGGCCACCATACAAACTTCTACCATGAGCTGTGCTTTATAAGTCTCTTTTCTTTAAATTATGTATATCGTAGTGAAAAGCATTCTAGTTTTTATAACTACACGACTTACAGTAATTTTAGTTTGACCGTTTCAGTTGAAGTTGAATCCAGAGTCATTTGGGCGCACCAAATTTAAAAAGAGCTAACTTCATTTCCCCGTTTAATAATATACCATGATGTTAAATACTTTCAGTGTCATTTAATAACTGTTGTTGTTGTCCCTAATAAAAGAGTGTTGTCTCCCATTGCACAATATTTCACTTTATTGATGATACAACTTTCAACCATATGCACCCAACTAGAATTGAAACAACCTTTTATAAAAAAAGATAATTGGAATTACTTTTAATGCGAGATAAATAAAATCAGGACAGAGGTAATGTTCTTTTCAATGTTACACAACGTTAGTCCACGATTCTAGTATTTCATATTTTTAAATAGATTTATTATCTGGTAATTTGAAATCAAATCTTTAGAAGGATTTGTAACCTGAAACACGATTAAATGATTTTGTATTTTTTTTCTATTTAGATTTTGTATAATTAGTTTACCTGCAGCATACATAATAATGTGTCTTTTTGCACTTAGACTATATAGAAATTCCCTGTCGCAGATATAAGAGTATAGGATGGAATTAATGTTTCTCTGAGAAGGGTAAATGTATTGAGATGGCTTTCAGAAAATGCATGTAATCTGCTTACCCTTCCGGAGCACCTGAGATCACCCCTAGTTTTTGGTGGGGTTCGTGTTGTTTATTCTTTAGTTTTCTATGTTGTGTCATGTGTACTACTGTTTTTCTGTTTGTCTTTTTCATTTTTAGCCATGGCGTTATCAGTTTGTTTTAGATTTACGAGTTTGACTGTCCCTTTGGTATCTTTCGTCCCTCTTTAAATGCAACAAACAACGTAAATAAATGGTTCTAATTTCACTATCTAGTTTATTTCACTTTGACCCTTATTTTTCCATGGATGCGCGAATTGATGTTTATGCTATGACTTACACCGGAATGAATGTTTCTCACTAAATATATAGCAGATTGCACTATAAGTAACAATCAAGATCGAATACACTCAGGTCCTAAATATGGCGTATTAAGAACATAATATCAATTTTAGCGATGTTCCATGAATTCTACATAATTATTTAATTGGTCCATTGATTGATATGAAAATTGTCCCTGAGAAAATGATATCATATAAAAAAAAAAAAAGGGGTATGAGTGCCAAAGAGAAAATCCTTCACAAGAGGCACCATAACACAAAGTAACAAAAAGGTGGTCATCGTATGTTATCAACAAGGAGTGAAACCCATACTGCATAGTCAGTCAGCTATTAAAGGCCCCGAAATGAAAAACGTACAACAGTATTCGTTACTTTTTCCCAAAAAAATTTTGGGTCATTTTTGGTTTGATTTTAAGCATCTTGGTACATATAGAAGCAGAATTGTCCCAGATTTATTGGTTTATTTGGTTTATTTGGTTTTCTATTATTTTTTGGATCATTTTTATTTTTTCACAAGATAAACACAACATATTATTTTCTGTTCAGAAACTCGCTATATATTTAACCAAATTAAATTATAAAAAAATATTGTATGTGTTCATATCAAGATCAAACAAAATCACCTGAGGACAAATTATTACCAAATAAACAAACATACTTTAGACAATTCTACGTCTTTTAAGGCCTTGTTAACAAAAGCCAACCATAAATGCCCTCAAAACAATATTTTTTAAATGTGTTTTTATATAAATAGACAGCAAAAAAATGAAAGTGACGAATACTTAGGGCAAGGTACTGTGTATAACAATTTAATCGAGAAAACTAACGGCCTGCTTGATTTACAAGGTAATATTTTAAAACTAATACTAGTATATACAGCTAACTGACGACTTACTTGGGTAAAGCACACAAGTACGTGACGTGTTAAACTAGTACGAAGCGACGAACGCCTGCACTCCATGCAGACGTGCAGGCTACCACGAACACCGACGTATCTTTACCATAATAGTGATAGATCCCATAGAATTGAAAAGCTTTTCTATGATGTTTCATAGTGAAACACGTGTGTTAGAGATTACTAGATAAGCTGTTTAATTAGATGACTATTATATTCAATGACAAGGGGTAAAGTGAAACATTTGAAAATATCTATAATTATTCTTAGCACCAATACTGTTATTATCTTCTTAGCTTGATAAAGCAATCTGTAGATTAATGACTTCACATCGAACACATTACAGGGAATATCAATTCATGCGTCAATTTAATCCATTAATTTATCCAATTAATCATTTTACTGATTTTTCTTTTTCAATCAAATTGAAAGTTATATGAATTATGCATAAATATTGTAAAGTAATGTCTATACTATAACGTGTGGATACATCCACAAACTTCTAAAAGATAAATACCAATAGTGTAATGGTATTCATCAACGTAAAATGTACCATACCAAAACTGTTTGAAAATATTCAGTTTAACATTTGAATTGTAAAAATTATTTTGAAAAATCGTATTTAGCTATCATCCAGGAGGGAACACATTCCAGAAATAACGACGTGTTCACAGAAACACTGTTCTGATGCTACAGGTATTTTATGGCCTTCGTTGAATGTGTGACTTTCAATGTTTGAACATTCATTACTACCTTCTTGCATAATAATGTGTTCATGCTCAATATCTTTAAGAATCTTCAATAGACTTTCAGTTATATCATTGAATTAACCTCCATTGACACACATAGACTACGTATATAAAGCAAACTTGTTTTAGATCATATCCGGTATAATTGAAGTATTACCAGTAAAATACATGTGACAAATTAGACTATTTACCGGGTTTGTAGTAACATTAGGAACATGACGGATATCACACTTGGAGCAGGATCTGCTTACCTAGCCAGAACACCGTATATCACCCCCAGTTTGTGTAGGGGTCCGTGTTGCTTAGTCTTTAGTGTTATATGTTGTTTCGTGTAAACTTTTTTTCTGTTTGTCTTTTCTTTTTTAGCAATGATGTTGTCAGTTTATTTTCTATCTAAAAGTTTGAAAGTCCTTCTTGTTTATTTTGTCTCTCTTTTGATGATACGCAGTTTTGACCTATCTGGATAATTGATATGAACAAGGTTGGTATTCGCAAGTGATCTTCATTAGCTCCGCATTGTCACCCACATGTTATGTGATAAGAATAATTTTGAATTGGCTCATAACATCCTCATCCTTTCTATTGGAATTTAAAAACAGTTTGAATTTGTTTACGGATTTTATTTACTTTGGTTAGCACTCTTAGGTGTAGGCGAAACTTCGGATGTACATGTTTTGTTCAATGCGACACAAAAGGCGGTCATTCTCTGATTGCAGTTAATTTATCTGTGTACTTCTGTAAGCAATGTCATGGCCTAATTCCATACTTTTCAAAAGTACATAGTTCAATTGGTACTCGATAAATTTTATCGACATCGGGGTGTCCCTACTAAACGAGCAAACTTAGAAACCCCAGTATTAAAAGTCTTTAGATAAAACTTCGGGTTGGTTGCTATGCAATACGTAGTGTTACTTAATATATTTTTAAATAAGAAATCAGTATGCACATGATGCATAATTGATCTTTCTGTTGTTTTAGTTTTATCAAGTATTTATATTTTTAAATTGTGCTTGTTATCCATGAATTTAGCATGGATATTTTCAAGTATCAGTTGGTTACTAGGCATCATGACATGAATCAGTGTTGCTAAGGAGAGTTTCGCATATCTCAACGCACAATTTGACTGTTATTGATTTTTTTTTTGTATCACCAGCAGGCTTCAAGTGACTTTTTTTGTGCATGTTGTTAAAAATCAACATTTTTTTTATTTTCAGCCTCAGTTAGTTGATTTGCAGAACAGATGGTTGCCATGGAGATTTTATGCATATTTTACTACTCAATTGAATCCACTTTTGTGTGAAATTTATAATGTCAGTAGAAATTAAATCAAATGTGTAATTTTTTTATGATATTGACCCCTATAAGGTGACAATATTTGTAGTTTTTGTACAAAACTGCTTCCGAAACAGCATAGTGCTAAGTATCTGCCTTCCATATGAATACGAAAGTCTACCCAATTTTATTTTTTCTTTGAATTAAATGATAGTCACTCATTTTTTGTCAGTACCATATCTGATATTATATGCATCTGGATTTTTTCGTTTTTGACATCAAAATTGCTTTTTTTGTGTTAAATTTATAAACTTGAACACTCTGATTTTCCTGTTACCATAGCAACCATAAATACACATTTTTAAGATACGATTTTAAAGTTAAATAATTCAAATATTTACTTGCAATGACCACCATTCTTTATTCTGATAATATATTTCATGTCGGAATATCCCGTTTTATCTCAAATAGTATCTCAGATTGATTAGTTTCTATGGTAACCATTATTTGACTGCCAAACAAAAATCGTTCAATTGCTCTTTATTGCTTGTCATATAGTCTAATAAGACTAAGATGTTTATTTTAAGCAAGGTTTTATGATTTTTTTGAATTTTTTTTACTTTCCATCCGAAGCTCTGTGCTTATTGGCACAGCCAAATAAAATACTAACTAATAAAACAAAAACTAAAATAGTAATTTATAAAAAAAATAATTCATACTTTTTACTGATTGCAAAGGTATGAATTATTCTAAATGATAAGGATGTTTTTATCCCAGGTAAAAAACCCTAGCTGTATTGGGCACCACGTTTTGGAACTGTAGATCCTCAATGATCTCCAACTTTGTACTTGTTTTGGCTTTCGATCTTTTTTACATCAGAGCGTCTCTGGTTAGTTTTGTGTGGACGAAACGTGCGTCTGGTTTATTAAATACTAAACCCGGTACCTTTTGTTAGCCATCATTCGTGTGTTTCTCTGTCATATATGTTTTCCCATTTATTTGTATTGTAGTCCTATCATGTTATGTTGTCATTTTAATGTCATATTAAACAATATCATAAAAGCGGGAGGTTTGGCATACCACAACACCAGGTTCAACTAACCATTTTTATTTATTAAAATGTTCTGTACCAAGTCAGGAAAATTACCATTGTTATATTCAAGTTCGTTTCTGTATGTGTTACATTTTAATATTGTTTTTCTGTTGTGTCGTGGTTCTCCTTTTATATTTGATGGGTTTCCCTCAGTTTCAATTTGTTACCGAAATTTCGAACAGCGGTATACTTCTGTTGCCTTTTTTTGAAAAATCTTCATTTTGGAAAAGTATGAATTAATTCTATCTGAAGAAATGTAAACCGATATGATCCGACTTCAGCGTTGTAAAAATGGTCATGTGTCTTAACCATTATAGTGCTAGACTGACGATCCCAAAGACCTAAAAGCTTTTTCGTGGTGTTTCATAACGCGACAAGACACGTGTAATAACGATTTATGAGATAAAGCTGTTGAATTAGATGACAATGATATTTAATGACAAGAAAAACACCGAGACATTTTAAAATATCTATTAATCTTAGCATCAATATTATTTTTATAATCTTCTTAACTAAATTGATCAATGCATTGATATATAAAACAATGTCAATTAAGAAATTTCATTTCTTGGTACAATTCTTTAATCCATCAATGTATATAAATCTCATTTTACTGGTTTAATCCTTTCCAATACAATAAAAAGTGATATGCATAATGCAAGTGCGGGTTAATAAGTCAATGATGTAGTACTTATAACTTTAAATACATAAACCAACATTTGAAAGATCGATACCATCTATGTTATTTATATACCCAGAGTAGTCGTGCTATTAAAATATTTGGGTCACTAATGGATACAAAACAAATCACTTTGCATGCTTAGTTTTGGCCAATAAATATGACTGAAAGAAACAATGCTAAAATAATCATCTTTCGAATTCTGCATACTTGTTAAGAAAGAGTTTGACCCAATCTAACAAATAAATACGCATTCACCTATAAAACATGCTTACCCGTAGTCATATAGTTATATTTTTTTCCTCGTCTTATCAGCTACAATCTACCTTCTCCCGCTTATAGAATATATATTTCTCAGCAAGTAAGATATTAAAGAGCTTGCTGCTGCTACCTCTGGATGTCTGAGCCAACGTCTACAACATAAATCGTGATGGTCGTGTGTTGTAGATTCTGGGTGCAGAAGTGATATCTCTTTCATTTACTTTGGTTTTTCCCCGGAGTTGTCTCTTTGAATTTCTCTATTGATCGTATATCTTTTGAAATGACTCGATATTTATAAATTTAGACGATGTCGTATGAGTGTCAATGAGACATCTTTTCTAAAAAAACCTCTGACATGTGATTGTTCCAACTCGCCTTACAAATACAGCCCCTCTGGCCATGTTATTACTGGGGATCTAAACATAATTCAACATGATAATCTCCGAAAGGTGATTTCTCGTGGTCCTAAGTTTAGAGAACCCCATCACATCAATTGGAACCATGACTTCAAAATAATTATGGATTCCATTGAGAACTACGCCAGAGCATGGGCTAAGCGAGAAGAAGTTCAACTGGACACCTTGTCAGAATGGGTCAAAACAATCAGGTCTCTGATAAAACGTCGCATTCATAAGTTGAAAAACTGTGTGAATGATCGACCTAAGTCCATTTTCAGTGACAAAGAGGCTGTGAAATGTATATCATCTCTTCAAGATAAGTATGTTGTTGTTCCTGCGGACAAAGCTTCAAATAATATTGTCTTTGTATGTAAATCGTATTACTACGAGTGTCTTATAAAAGAATTAGGAATAAATGAACACTCTGGTAATCCCACATACAAAAACATATCATTTGACAAGGATGAGATTTTGGCGAATCATAAGTCCTTCATGGCTTCTATGAACATTGCATTGAACGACAAATCGGAGGACTTACCTTGTTTGTATTGGATACATTAACTTCACAAAATTCCGTACAAACAACGGTACATTGCCGGCTCATCTGCTTGTTCTACTAAAGAATTGTCCATTAGACTGACTAAAATTCTGTCCGCAGTTAAAGAGGGTCTTCAGATATACTGTGAAACTGTTTACTCTCGTAGTGGTATTAACCATATGTGGATTCTGAAAAACTCTAAAGAACTTCTTGATAATTTTAAATCTCGGTCTTTTTCTGAAATTAGTTCTATTAAAACTTTTGATTTTTCAATCTTGTATACAACCATTCCCCATGTGAAATTGAAAAACCGTCTAAAAGAAATAATCCACAATGCTTTTCATCATAAAAATGGTAGCATACGATATAAATTTATCACTTTGGGATACCATAAGGCATATTTTGTTAATAAGGAACAAAAGGGTAAAACATACTACACAGAGGAACAAGTGATCAGTATGCTGGAGTTTCTTATTGACAACATATTTGTTGAATTTGGAGGTAGACTTTTTCAACAAATTGTCGGCATTCCTATGGGAACGAACTGTGCGCCTCTCCTTGCTGACCTCTTCTTATTTTCATATGAATCGGAGTTCCTTCAGACACTTGTCAAAAACAAGAAGATCAAAGAAGCCAGGTTATTTAATTTCACTTTCAGATATATTGATGATGTTCTTTCCATTAACAATCCGAACTTTTCTGATTGGATTCCATTAATATACCCACTAGAACTAGAAATTAAAGAGACCACAGACACGGCTTCCTCCGCCTCATTTTTAGACTTATACCTCGAATTTGACATACACAGTCATCTCAGTACCAGAATCTATGACAAACGAGACGATTTTAATTTTGAAATTATCAATTTCCCCCACCTTAGTAGTAATATACCAACTTCACCTGCATATGGAATATACATTTCCCAACTTATTAGGTATTCAAGAGCTTGCAGCTCCTATTCAGACTTTGTAAAACGTCACCAGTGTCTGAGCAGAGAGT
Organism: Mytilus trossulus; assembly: GCF_036588685.1. Taxonomy (NCBI): domain Eukaryota; kingdom Metazoa; phylum Mollusca; class Bivalvia; order Mytilida; family Mytilidae; genus Mytilus; species Mytilus trossulus. Next base: position 18,997,979 of record NC_086384.1, read on the forward strand.
TGATGAACCAGGGGTATGTCAAAGAACGTCTCGTCCTTTTTCTAAAAAAGTTCATCGGAAGATACCCAGAACTTGTTGATAAATATTCCGTATCAACTTCACAAATAATACAAGATAGTCTTGAAGGATAGATTTTGCGTACTGACGTTTGTTATCATCTTAATTACGTATTATAGAATTCTTTTATAAGTCTTTTTTAGATAATCATTTGAAGTGACTCAGTGGTTATGTAAAACCACATACTTTGAACGGCAAAATTATTTCATTGATTGAAATTACTTTTACTTAAGGATCTTGAATACTATGAATGACAAAACTATTTTATTCAATAATACTACTTTTTCTGTTTAGTCTGTTTTTCATTATATACATTTGACGTGAAACTGTACTTATGTATCCCGTCATACTTTGAACCAAACCATTATTTTATTTATTATTATTACTTTTTACTGTTAAGTCTGGTTTTTGGTATATCTACTTTACGTGAGTCTGTATTTATGTATGCCGACATACGACAAAATTATTTTTTATGTCTACCTGTGCGAATTTCAAACGCGCTATTTTACACCAGTAATGAAACCTTCTATCATTTATGGGTAGACTTTACATACTAGATAAATGCAGCCGTATTTGATGTGAAACTGTTCTTATGTATCCCGTCATACTTTGAACCACACGATTATTTTATTTATTATTATTACTTTTACTGTTAAGTCTGTTTTTGTTATATTAACTTTACGTAAGTCTTCATTTATGTATGCCGTCATACGACAAAATTATTTTTATGTCTACCTGTGCGAATTTCAAACGCGCATTTTTAAACCAGTAATGAAACCTTCTATCATTATGGGTAGACTTTACATAGATAAATTCAGCCGTATAGAAAAGCAAAATGAGAATGTTAAATTAATGTATGCCTTTTTGTGCTTCTTTGTTACATTTGTTGTTTATGTAGAGATATTAAGATGATAACACAATATTGACTGTTGTACCCCTATTTTGACATTTTTACTCTTTGAGTATGTTTGTTTTGTTCATGCATCGTTGACAATTTAATGGAATTTGATGCGACTGTCATATAAGTGAGAGGTTTAGCTAGCTATAAAACCAGGTTCAATCCACCATTTTCTACATTAGAAAATGCCTGTACCAAGTCAGGAATATGACAGTTGTTACCCATTCGTTTGATGTGTTTGGACTTTTGATTTTGCCTTTTGATTTTTGATTTTCCTTTTTGAATTTTCCTCGGAGTTCGGTATTTTTGTGTTTTTACTTTTTTCATAAAAGTCATATTTTTAAAAAGGACACCATTATATTTCAAAGTAAGGCCTTTAACGCGAAAACTTAGTTACTGGAAAACCAACGGTCAGATATATATATAAAACCAAACGAAAACGAATAACACTTATGACCCACATCAACAATCGACAACCACTGAACAACAAGTTTATGACTGAGGACAACAGCAAGCAAATGCATCGTTTTTTAACGTTTTAACAGACGCCAACCTTCACCTTAACCGACAATAATAGTGTAACATCACAACAACGACAAGCTCTATATATTTGCTTCATTTGATTGCATGTCTTGAGCTTTATCATGACATTCACATCATGTATGTAATCTGCTAAAGAGTATTACAATGACATTTAAATTTTATCTTATTCGTACATCTCAAGAATGTTAACGCAAAGTTGACTTATCGTTGCGTGATGAACATCATTTCCGTGTTTTTTTCTCCTTGAAAACCAGTAAAGTACACAATAAAGTAGGTTAAAGTTTATCTGAACCTCTGAACTAATTGTATATTCGTTACTCGTAATGTATGAATCTGATTTCAAATCTTAGGCTCTCAGCCAAAGTACTCATAGCACATCATTTTAATGTCTTACTGTTTTATTGCGCTGATCTATATTGTCTATAGCCAAACTTTATATATAAACACTATTTTGTGTTGATTTCGTGGATAGAAGTTTTGTAATTTAATTCACAAATAAGAGTCTGAAAAATAAACTACACGAACCTCCGTTAGACTCGTGTTAATCGAAAGCTTTTAAGGATGAACAAAAAATCAATAACTGGGTCGTTACGAAACTCAGTATAAAATGTATGTTGTAGACATTCTACTGATACTAAAAATGAAATTCCCTAGTTAGCACAACATATAATCAGTTTGTTGTCATGAATTTTTCATGAATTAAGTGGCCTTGGGTAATAAAAGGAATTTCCTTAAACTTGTGACGGTTTCAAGAAAAAGAATACATGTAATGATTTTGCTAAAAATCTTCGATTTGTTTTCTTTTTCAGATTGTTTGTGAAATCATCAACTGTTTTTTGCGGCAAAGATAAACTACTTATACAGAAGAATAGCTTTGTTATTTTATACGATCTTGGAAATACCAATATATATTTTTGAATACAAAAATCATGTGAGGAGTATTTGATACTGAAAGTAATGGTATATGGGTTGTGAAATCTTCTGTTTGCATTTTCCTCTCCCACTAAGATAATCTGTATTTTTTCATACTAATAGAACATATACTTATACAATATAGAGTTTATATTATATGGTTTATAAGTGTTTATCGTTTTTTTTTGTAGATATGACAGTTGGTTTTCCTGTTAGAATTAATTTACATTTGTGATTTAGGGCCATTTATAGACCGCTGTTCGTTTTTAAGCCAAGACTTCGTTTTGAAAGCCGTACTTTAATGGTTTACTTTTTACACACTGTTACTTATATAGAGGTAAAATCAAAAGTTTTAAACTGCTGTTAGAAATTCCTAATCGATTGAGTAAAAAAACATTGTGTTGCAGATAATGAAAATATATAGGCCTTTATTCACAAAACATTAAAAAAAAGATATACTTGTCCGACATAAATGTTTTAAAAATAATAATTCCTACGATAATTGTTATCTTATTATGTTGTCTTTTATATATTTGATGATTCATTAAGAGTTAGTTTTTCCTATTTAAAATTCAATAATTTTGGTGTATAAAAAAACTTGACGACAAAACAAAATATGATTAATTAAATAAAAATAGTTATAATTAAGAATAGCGAAAGGTCAGGATTACACAGTGTAGTCCTAATAAAAAGTAGAACAGCAGGTGACTTTGAGAACTTTGAAGATTTCGCTCAGTAAAAAATGTCTTCTCGAATGAGAGAAAATATGTGGGTATGGTTCAATCAGTCATGTTAATGCCAACGTTAAAGTATTACAGGACTTATTCTAAATTAACTTCAGAAGAAGCCCTGTCTCATATTAACTTTTTTGGCACTCTAAGATTAACATCCTAATACCGTTTGGAAACCTCCAATCTGTGAACAATTTACCTTAGCCATACTAAATAACTGGTTATTAGATCTAGGAAGATGTGTGTGAGTGCCAATGAGACAACTCTCCATCCAAATAACAATTTAAAAAGTAAACCATTACAGGTTAAAGTACGGCCTTCAACACGGAGCCTTGGCTCACACCGAACAACAAGCTTTAAAGGGCCCCAAAATTACTAGTGTAAAACCATTCAAACGGGAAAACCAACGGTCTAATAAGTCTGCATACAAACCTATAGGAAAAATAATAATTCCTACGATAATTGTTATCTTATTATGTTGTCTTTTATATATTTGATGATTCATTAAGAGTTAGTTTTTCCTATTTAAAATTCAATAATTTTGGTGTATAAAAAAACTTGACGACAAAACAAAATATGATTAATTAAATAAAAATAGTTATAATTAAGAATAGCGAAAGGTCAGGATTACACAGTGTAGTCCTAATAAAAAGTAGAACAGCAGGTGACTTTGAGAACTTTGAAGATTTCGCTCAGTAAAAAATGTCTTCTCGAATGAGAGAAAATATGTGGGTATGGTTCAATCAGTCATGTTAATGCCAACGTTAAAGTATTACAGGACTTATTCTAAATTAACTTCAGAAGAAGCCCTGTCTCATATTAACTTTTTTGGCACTCTAAGATTAACATCCTAATACCGTTTGGAAACCTCCAATCTGTGAACAATTTACCTTAGCCATACTAAATAACTGGTTATTAGATCTAGGAAGATGTGTGTGAGTGCCAATGAGACAACTCTCCATCCAAATAACAATTTAAAAAGTAAACCATTACAGGTTAAAGTACGGCCTTCAACACGGAGCCTTGGCTCACACCGAACAACAAGCTTTAAAGGGCCCCAAAATTACTAGTGTAAAACCATTCAAACGGGAAAACCAACGGTCTAATCTATATAAACAAAACGAGAAACGAGAAACACGTATATATTACATACTGTGGATTCATTATTATTCGTTGGATACCAATTTTCGTGGATTTCATGGGCACAGTCAAACCACGAAATTAAATATTCAACGAATGATAATTTTCCTATAGGTTTGTATGCAGACTTATTAGACCGTTGGTTTTCCCGTTTGAATGGTTTTACACTAGTAATTTTGGGGCCCTTTATAGCTTGTTGTTCGGTGTGAGACAAGGCTCCGTGTTGAAGGCCGTACTTTAACCTATAATGGTTTAGTTTTTAAATTTTTATTTGGATGGAGAGTTGTCTCATTGGCACTCACACCACATCTTCCTATATCTATTCAGCAAACCACGAAATTAAATATCCACGAATATGCAAGCTTTTCTTAATCCACGAAAATTGGTACCCACGAAAATAAATGAATCCACAGTAAACAAACGACAACTACTGTACATCAGATTCCTGAACATTTGCAGCGGTATTAAACGTTTTAATGGATCCAAACCTTCTCCCTTTTTCTGAAACAATAGCATAACATCACAACATAGAAAAACATGCGATAAAATATCAATTGGCAGACTTAACTCAATCAAAAAACGTATGATTACACAATGAACGAATAAATTTGATCTGCGATATCTGAATACAAATGCACAGTTAATTAAATATTAGAGACAAACATTCATGACCAAAAGGCTAACAAACAAATTCAAACACAGGACATCACTGAGAAATATTTAACCAATCAATGTTCACTTTAGAAAAAAACCGGTTTTTTATAATCTTGATGTTTATACAAATGTTGAAAATTGAAGATATTACAAATAATCAAAGCTGGTGTACAGACAAGTTCCATATAAATAAAAAATAACAAAAAATCATTATAAACAGTACCAACAGGTCGAATAAACAAGAAGATACGATTTGAGAGTACCCGCAGTTACTGACAGCTAGTTAAAAGCCAAAACCAATTAATAGTAAAAAATCATGCATCAGAGACTAAAACCGACTAAAACACGTCACAGGGATTTAGTATTTTAACATCATTAATAGTAAAAGAAGACATGACTTGTGCAATGCCAAAAATAAATGTATCGACAGGTAGTAGTATAGTGAAGAGCGACTTCTATAGAAATAAAAGTTAACGCGTCTGTGTCTCTATACATCTCGCCTCAAAAGATAATGAAATTTAGTTATGTTTTAATTTGCTAATGTCAAAATCAATATTAGTGCCAATGTGAACTATATTCAGAGATCTAATTACAATATTAGTACGATGACCCTTAATTATAAGTTTGTTTAAAGGTTCGACAAGTTTACAAGGATCACATAGGGATTTCCTCGCCGCTTTAAGTACAATATTACCATAAAATTTAGGATGTGAAATACCATTTTTAATAAGCTTTCTACAGGTATAGCCAAATTTACTAATCAAATCTTTGTATCTATGAAAGAATTTAGTAAACGTTTTAAGTAATTTATGGTATCGAAATCCCTGACACAACAATTTACCAGTGATGCATTGATTACGTTCGTTAAAATCTATACATTTACTTGTTGTAACGGTTAAGCAGCATCCATCTGTAATTCCAAGGTTTTTTCCTTACTCTAGAATATCCAATTACAATAGCTCGTTGTTGTTTCTTAGAGAGCACGTAAAGTATTTGGTCTAAATGTTTACGTAGAAGTTATCTATACAAATTTGAAGGTTAACATTGTATAACCGTATTTGTATGTAGAGCGTAGCAATTTTTAAATGCAGCACGGTTGACCAAATGTGACATTTGTAAAAATTTTTTTTACTTTATTTCAATTCATGGGATTGAGTCATTATAACATGCATAATGTGAAAATTCAGTTGTATAAAATTTGTCTATAGTTGTTTTGATAAATGCACTGCAATTTTGTTAACTTTCTTTTTATGTTTTTGATGCCAGTTAAATCTTATTTTTTCATGCGAAAATGTAATTATCACCAGCCTTACAACTGCGTGATGAATGTCAATCTAAATGTGTATATTACAGAAAAGCAAATACAAATACAATCAGATTAAATAATGCTATGTATCAACTACATTATTTACGCTAAGATTACGGTATAAACATTCTACCAGATACAGAAAAGCATATAAAAATACAATAAGATTAAATAATGCTATGTATAAACTAGATTATTTGTGCTAAGATTACGGTTTAATCATTCTACCAGATACCACTCTTCTATACCACAAATTTCTACATACAGTTACATTGCTAGAAGATGTTTTGATGAATATACGGATATGGGTTTTTTTCCCGCACGCAAAAGTTAGGTACATCAATAATTTTGTAAACAGAATAAATATCCATTACAATACAAACAGATTTTGAATACAAATATCTAGAAATTTCTTTCATCATTGAAAACAACTTTACATTTTGCCTTAGTGAGCACATACAACGTATTTTTCATCCGTTCACCAAAATTTTACTTTGAAATAAGACCAAAACCCATTTAAGTTTTTTGATATGGTCGACTCTTTTTTTGGCATCTGAAGACGACGTATTTATAGATAAAAACGTCACAGAGATTATATTGTAGTGAACGTTTGCAGATAGATCTCATATAAATAACATCCAAATGACAACGTGTGCATACCTTCTTTTATAATGTGGATAGAAGAGCACTGTCTGACATTTGAAAACAAAGGGAAAAGTAGTCTAGCGTGTAATGGACAGCTGTTTTTTATGCATGTTATATGCAAACTATATAACTTTACATAACCAATGTAATTACTATGTCCTTTTTTACCTTTTTAACTTAAGTTTGTTATGGTATATTTGATCTTTTAATGAAATGAATAAAACATATGTATTCAATCAAAAGCATGTTTAGATGAATAATTTGTGAGTATCTTTAAAAATTATATAAAGAACATTTAAATGCAAACAACAAATCTGGAAACTTCCTTATTTACAGATGGACTTGCGACACCTTATTTTACTTTATCGTGATTCATCGTCATATCATGGCTTTTCAGGCGTACCATTCTCTTCGGAAAAAGTCAATACCTTGTTTATCTAAGGTAATTAAACAATCCGGATTATTGACTTCGCACAAGTATCTTAAGTCGAAATTTTTATTCACAACACAATTTTTAAAAGTTTTCATTTTTTCTGAAAGATTGCATTGAATCGATTATCTCACTTAAATCTGTAAATTTAAATTTTGCCAAGAATGAACAATGAAAGTCTTAATCAGGCAATAAAGACGCTGAAGGTAAAAAAAGTGTTAACGTTGCCTTCATTTAGCGTGCTGTCTCTAGACAATATACCGTCCTTATACCAACTGAACAGAGGAGATTGTTTAACCATCACTAATGACAAAGGCATTTTATCTAAAGATAGTCAGTACTTTTGTCAAAATAGTACAGCTCTAAATAGCCTGATTTGGTGAAATTTACCGTTAGGTAAGGAACTACCATGGGGTTATATTCTGGTTGAAATTATTGTATTCTTCTTATATCAAAATTGCAAAAAAACACATTTATTTAAAAACCAGTTGTTGAAATGGTATTAAGAACGTCATGTCGTTGCAATTTCACTATGCAACAATATTTACTTAACAAGTTCACGACTGTAACGCCAACTGTTCACTTAGTTCTTGGATATCATGGCAGGCATATTTACAATATAATTAATAAACTCATCATAGATACCAGGACTTAATTAAGTATACACGCCAGACGCGCCTTTCGTCTACAAAAGACTCATCAGTGGCGCTCGAATCCAAAAAAGTTAAAAAGGCCAAATAAAGTACGAAGTTGAAGAGCATTGAGGACCACAATTCCTAAACGTTTTGTCAACTACAGCTTATTATCTACTTCCATAGAATCAACAAGAGAAAATTATCTAAGGACTACGGTGTATTGCTCAAAAGAGATGTAAATTGGTACGACATGGACCTAATCGTATTAGACGAAACAAAACTGATTGACTTTCTTGTTTCAAGTACTCACTACCATCGATAACGACATGTCGATTAGTTCCAGTGCATACTTCACGATTTGAATGGACAACATGATGTTATGCATTTTACTCTTAAACCGAAAAAGTTTTTGGAAAATGAAGTATCAAATAAAATTTATGTCTATTTTTTTTCAATGTATTACAATGTTAAAATGAAAATTAATAACGATATTATAACTTGGCGTTTTCAAGTCCACATCACCCCTAGTTTTTTATGATGTTCGTGTTGCCAGTCTTTTTGTTTTCCTTGTTGTGTTAATGTACTATTTTTGTCTTATTTGTTTGACTTTTTTCAATTTAACTCCTGTCGTTGTCAGTTTATTTTCTACATATTATTCCGAATGTCCGTTTGCTATCTTTCGCCTCTCATTTACTCAGCAATATGTCGAAGGAACATAAAAAAAAGTTAAATTATTAGTTTTGCCGCGCAATGTAATCATATTCCTTTTATCAATATAAAGATTGTTTTTTTATTGAGAATATTTGGCAATTGACCCAACGGAAAACTAATAGTAATAGATATTTAAAGATATCTACGGAAAAAAAATGTTATTATTTGTCCTTTATACATGCGACGGAATGTGACGAAATCTCACGGACGTTACGTTGAGAGCTGACAGAAAAGGGACGATTTAAAATATAAAATAAATGACCTCCTGTAAAACCAGAACAGGTGAAAAGTGTGCACAGTATTAAAAATTCAGTTTTTAAATTGAATTCAAAAGGTCAATACTGGGTTACTTCACTAAACAAAAAGTATGATATTGACAACATTTATTGCGCAAATAAAAACGAACAAATACTAAAATACTATAAAGCTTTTTTAATCGAACTACACAAGATTTTAAAAATCTTTACAAAGCAGGACTTTACAGATGAAAATTTAATTGGCAATTATTGTCAATTCAAGTTCATACTATACTAAGCAACTTTTGCCTCCTGTGAAATAAAACAAGTAAAATATTTATTAAACCTAAACAATTTTTGGTAACCCAAGATGGAGTTGTCCTTGAGGCAATCACATTCTGCAGTACATGTAAAGATAGTCAGTACTTTTGTTAAAATAATGCAGCTCTAAATAGCCCGATTTAGTGAAATTGATGCCACTGCTGGTGGAGATTTATTTCCCCAGCTCTAAATAGCCTGATTTAGTGAAATTGATGCCACTGCTGGTGGAGATTTATTTCCCCAGCTCTAAATAGCCTGATTTAGTGAAATTGATGCCACTTCTGGTGGAGATTTATTTCCCCAGCTCTAAATAGCCTGATTTAGTGAAATTGATGACACTGCTGGTGGAGATTTATTTTCCCGAGGGTATCACAAGGCCAGTAGTCAGCATTGTATGTGCTGACATGAATAATCATTGATATTGTTATATTTATAAATTAACTGTTTACAAAATTTTGAACTCTTTGAAATACTAAGGCTTTTTAACCTCAGGCATAGATTACCTTAGCTGTATTTGGCAACACTTTTGGGAATTTTGGATCTATATTCTCTTCAACTTCGTACTTTATTTGGCTTTTTTTTTAATTTGTATTCGAGCGTCACTGATGAGTCTTTTGTAGACAAGACGCACGTCTAGCGTTTATATAAAATTTAGTCCTGGAGCCGTGTCAACGAAGCTGTCCTAGGACTTACACATGTCTGAGGATGGTCTTAGGACACGTCTAAGTACTAAGTTTAGTTAACGATAGTCTCCTAAAAAAATATATGTCCTAAACTTGTCCTAAAAAGTTAGGATATACAATTAGGTGTCTTAGGATAGTCCTTAAGGTTACGTCGTCATAAAACGTAATAAATATGTCATAAACTCAATACTAAAAATACTAATACAATATTTAACTATCATTAGATAAAATGAATTAAAAAAAACTGTTCAAGATTTAATTGTATTATATTAAATTATTTCGTGCTGCCTTTTTTTAAGCCTGAACAATACTATCATCATAAACAACACATATTTTAAATAACTCAAATATGGGAAAAAGTTAACTTCTTTTTTACCTAATCCTGATTCGATACATGTAATGAAATCGAGTGGACCTAAGGACAAAACTAGTTTATGTACTTAAATTGCATAACGAATATCACAAAGTTTTGTGACCATTTACTTTTGTTTTCGTATTAAATTCATTTATATCTTTTATCATATTTAATAACGTATTTATTAGTATTCCGTAAAAACTTTTAACATTTATTTTGTGTCAATGGTTTTCTGTATAAGAGTCATCCTCCAACTATTTACATATAGATTCTAAAAAACAATTCAATCTGTCATATTAATCTCTTCATCTATCTTTAATTAAATAAATGTGTTAGGATGGTCCTAGGACCATTGTAGTTAGGACAGTCCTAAGACAGCTTTGTTTTACATCCTAAGACATGTCTCAGACACGTCATATGACCACCTTAAATAATGTCCTAAGACCTATCTTAGGACATATCCTAGGATACTTTCATCGACACGGCCCCTGGTATTTATCATGAGTTTATTTACCATTAGGTAAGGAACTACCATGGGATTATATTCTGGGTATAATAATGTATTCTTCTTATGACAAAATTCCAAATAAAAACATTTATTCTAAAACCAGTTGTTAAAATAAAACGGGTTATGTTCTTCTTTTATAATGGTATAATACTATAAACCTAAGTGAGGATGTGCTTGATATTAATTTGATAAAGACATAATCTTTCAATCAGTTTAATTGGCCTGCCAGTAGTCCTATGTTAATTTATGTATCATTATCATTTTGTTCAGCTTTACTGAGCATATTGTTGTGTGGATTGTTTTCTAAATCGGCAAGTGGTATAGGGGGAGATCTAAAAAAAATTTTTTAACCTATTCGTATTTTGCGCCTGTCCCAAGTCAGGAACCCCTTCCCTTCGTTGGTCTTGTGTGATGAAATTTAAGATTCTTTAAAATATTTCGGAGTTTAGTATGACGTTCATTTTCACTGAACTAGTCAACATTTTTTTATTAGGGCCCAACTGAAGCTCACCTCCGGGTGCAGATTTTCTCGCTGCATTGAATATCCATTAATGGCTGTTATATGCTCCTTGGTCGGATTGTTGTTTCTTTGACACATTCCCCATTTCCAATCTCAATTTTATTTGGAAAACTTAAAACGTCAAAAAATATTTTTTAAATAATGATATATCAAATGGAATCCTTTAAGCGAGACACGAACAATGAAGCATTTTCTGACATGATGACGACTCTAGTTTGCTAGATAAGGTCAGCATTATGGACTTATCAATATTGTATAATCATTCAAATTTTAATAAACACAACCATTTGTAATATGGTTTGTATATTGTTTACATAAACTGTGTCTATTATTCAATTGTTTCAAAGAAGTATTCACCGGTACATATTGAAAGCAAATATTTATTCACCATTCATCCGTCGTAACTCCTTCTTGTAACATCCTACTTTTTAAGAAATTAAATATACATTTCCTTATAAATACATTTTACCAGTATCACGTGAGAAAGAATCATTCAAACGAGATGTAATAGCAATTAGTTCAACAAAGGAAGGAACAAAATAAATTGTAGTTAAAATCGAAAATTGTTTCATATAAAGGAAACAGGTAGCTTTTATGATAAAAATGTAAATAGACTGATAAATGAACACTTTGTCCAAGTAATAACATTTGGTGTGATGTATACAATTAGATAGAATATAAATATGATTATTTCTATAGGGAGTTGTTTTATCTCTCGATTGCTTTTTCCCGACAAATCAAATTATAAATTTATAAAGAGTTACATCACTGGTCAATTAAGGTTTTATGTAACAGAAGATTATCAATCAAATATGCTTTAATTTTAAACTTATAGATTTTCTTAAACTGTCGATTATAGGCAGTACGAAATTTGGTTGTGATTCCTAAAATCATCCATTTTGTACTATTTCCTAAATCATAATTTCGGTTTTATTTGTTCTTGTGGGGTAGTTTTTCGTTAACCTGAACCGTATCGTATGATAAATGGGCTATGGTAAAACATGTTCCGCTAATCTCAGACAGTGGGTGGCGGTACACCAAAACAAAAGAATGAACTATAAAATATCAGATTAAAAGTGATAAACTCATCTCGTTTGAATTGTTTTCTCGTTTGAATTGTTTTACATTGTCTCATCGGGGCCTTTTATAGCTAACTATGCGGTATGGGCTTTGCCCATTGTTGAAGGCCGTACAATTACCTATAGTTGTTAATTCCTGTGCTATTTTCGTCTGTTTTGGAGAGTTTTCTTCATTGGCAATCATACGGCATCTTCTTTTTTATATTGACACTTTTAGTGTACATATTTGTCTAGATTTTCTCGTTTCAAACTGAAATAATCAAAAATTCAGTTTATCCATACCTATAGTTGTTAATGTCTGTGTCATATTGGTCTTTGTGGATAGTTGTCTCATTGGCATTAAATCTAAATGTTCGGGTGCGGTTAAAAAGTTCATCGTACAAAGAAGGGTTGTTCTATTCCGTTTGAAATCCGTTTTCTACAGTCAAACTTGCAAATCAAATTTTGTAACTTATTAAACTAATGGCTCTTAAGAGTCTGTGTCACAAACCTTGGTCTATGTGCATATTAAACAAAGGACACAGATGGATTCGTGACAAAATTGCGTTTTGGTGATGATGATGTGTTTGTAGCTTTTACTTTACTGAACATTCTTACTTCTTACAATTTTCTCTATCTATAATATAAACTTGGCCCCTTAGTTACAGAGGAAAATATTTGGTAAAAATTTACAAAAATTTACAAATTAATGAAAATTGTTAAAAATTTACTATAAAGGGCAATCACTCCTTGGGATAATAAACATAAACGGCAAAATTTCTTTAAAAAATATCAATTGGGCCAGCAATCCAACAACCAGTCGTCCAATTCATCTTAAAAAAGTCACGATAGATATATATGGACTTGACAAACAAATAACCCCTCGACAGATTTTCTCTAAATGCTTTGGTTTCAGATTTAAAAGCCCAAATCTACATTTTACCCCTATGTTCTATTTTTAGCCATGGTGACCATATTGGTTGGTTGGCAGTGCCACCAGACACATTTTTAAAACAAGATATCCCTTTGATGATTGTGGCAAAGTTTGGTGAGTTTGGCCTTGTAGTTTCAGAAGAGAAAATTTTGGTAAAAGTTAACGACGACGGACGACGGACTTCGCCGGACGACGACCAACGACGCCTGTGATGAGAAAAGCTAACTTGGTCCTTTGAACTAAAAATTAAGGAAATTATTTTAGTAATTAGTACTAGCTAAGTTCCTGAATGAAAAATTTACCCAATACAAAATATCACGATCCTTAAAATCCCAAACATTACAGACATAGTCCTAGAGAAAGCGATGGGATATATACCCAATCAAAGGAACATCACAATTCGAAAAAGGAAAATTAGCTATATAAAAGAGAACTTGTTTTCGTTCATTTTTTATATAAATAAGGCCGTTACTTGTCTCGTTTGAATTGTTTTACATTGTCAATTCGGGGCCTTTTATTTTTGACTATGCGGTATGGGCTTTGCCCATTGTTGAAGGCCGTACGATTGCCTATAGTTGTTAATTCCCCTGCCATTTTCGTCTCTTGGAGAGTTTTCTTCATTGGCAATCCTACGGTATCTTCTTTTTTATATTGACACTTTTAGTGTACATATTTGTCTAGATTTTCTCGTTTCAAACTGAAATAATCAACAATTTAATTTATCCATACCTTCACCCTATCGATGAACTGTATTTCAGGCACGTACATTAATGTTGCAAAAGAACACATTAACCTTTCTCATTAGAGAAAATGGCTTTAAATAAGTTGCAGCAAATACATTTGAACCAGATTTATCAAACGATTCAGTTAAATTAAAAGCTTTTGTTTTTTGAAATTGTGTGGAAGTATACTTTGAATAATGTGTAAGACAAAACTGTCAACAGAACTTCGCATGTGTTAAACACATCCAAGTAAATTAGTTAGTTCCACTGTTTTCATATGTTTTATAAGAAAACTTAATGAAACGTTATTTAAAAGTATTATAGTACTTACGGAATTGTTAGATTAGTAGTAGAACACTATCATAAGGCAGAGTTGAAATGACATCTTACTTTTTTAAGGGAAGATCACCAATAAAATGTCAGTTTATTTTCTATCTATGAGTTTGACTGTCCCTATGGTATCTTTCGCCTATCTTATAAATGTGGACCTTTACATGTTCAGAGTAGACATTAAACTGAGATGTGTTAGTGATATGCTTATTTACTGTTTCACTCTCTGTAGAATGTATGACTTTGAATGTAAATGGATGTATACTAGTATTTAATTTTAAAGGACCTCAGTGATACGTCACACAATCACCAATTGTTGAATACTCATGTGGTCTGCACAAAACGTTTGATAATAAAATGGAAGTGTTATTTACTTGTTTGTTGATTCTAAATTATTTTTGAGTCATGAAATAAGAATATCGACAGTATCAACAATATTCAGACAATTATCTAAATAGGAATCACGTGACTTTTTGTTAGATTCAGAGTTTCATAATCATTAAATGTTTAATTATAACAATATCAGTGATAATTCATGTCAACACAGAAGAACAAACTGCAGGAGTGCTGATACCCTCGGTGTGAAAATCGATTCAATATACTATATGGTCCTATAGTTGAATATCATAAGTCAAGGTCTTGGCATCATAATTTGAATTAAAACTTCTATTTACTTTCAATTAATTGCTGATGAAGAATGCACCAGTTGAATGGGAAGGAATTGTCTAGTAATGACAATGGTGTCTGCCTCACTGAATCGAGTTGGCAGTACATTGATTATGTCTTTTTAAGTAATTTTTCGTGTAGTTTTCTACTTACTCAATTATAGTTATATGTCTTAAACAATAATCGAAATGATTTAATCTGTTACTTATAATTTAATGTTAAGGATTGTTTATTTTAAAGCTAAGAACAATCATCAATGTATTATAATCTTAATGAAATCATAATGTTACATTAAGGTATTATAGACAAATAGGACGCAAGATTTAACAGTTCTCTTACATTTGTTAACAATGCATGATTTTAAGATAAATGTAATATAAAAACTAGTTATTAAAAAAGGATAAAATTGAGAATGGAAATGGGGAATGTATCAAAGAGACAACAACCCGACCATAGAAAAAACAACAGCAGCAGGTCACCAACAGGTCTTCAATGTAACGAGAAATTCCCGAACCCGGATTCGCCCTTCAGCTGGCCCCTAAACAAATATATACTAGTTCAGTGATAATGAACGCCATACTAATTTCCAAATTGTACACCAGAAACTAAAATTAAAATGATACAAGACTAATAAAGCACAGAGGACATAGATACTTTAATAGAACTAACATAAAAAGTGATATAACAAAATTACCAAACTCCAAGGAAACATAAAAGCGGACAGTCCTTTTTCAAATGTCAAAATTAAAATTGCAATCAAATAAAACATACATGTAACAGCTAATACATTCCTGACTTGATGCAGTCATTTCCATTATATTATTATTATATTAATGTTTTGGGAGGCGACTTTTCTGAAATGGAACTTGCACCCTTTCTATGTGTCGCAAATGGTGGAAAAGCCTGGTTTTATAGCTATTCAAACCTCTCACTTGAAAAATACTCTCATACAAGTCCATTCTAGTAACAACTGTTTTTGTGATATTTTAATAGATAAAATTCATTTTTATTATAAAATTTGCTACGAATATGAGAAAAGAAGAAAAGGAAAATTATAGATTAAAATAAAAGATTGAATTACAATCATTTAGTCATAGAGATGATTCATTAAAAAGGCAAGCGATTTGAATGTCCAATTCGTTGTTGTGCTTTTGTACTTATACTTGTATAAATTTACTCAGAACCTTCTGAAAAACAAAAAAGAAAAGCACATTGAGAAATTCTTTAATTTCACTGTCGGATATATTGATGATGTCCTTTTACTATTTCTTTCAGTAATTACACCTCCCATATCCCAGTGAACTTTTAATCAAGGCTACTACTAATTTGAGAAGGACTAATCCATGCTAAAATCAACAAAACCTTGTGTAATATGCCTTTTACATTGTTCACATGAATCGAATCTATTATTTACGTGTAACAAAGAATAATTGCATGAACAGTTACATATTTTCAGCAAATATGTTTTCACCTTTCATCCTCACAACTCCTTTGTGTAACATCATACTTCATTTAGATGAAATACACATTTCCTATCAAATAACTTTTATAAGAGGCACGTGAAAAAGTATAATTTAAACTTGATGTAATAGTAATTAGTTAAACAAAGATACACAATGATTGTAATCAAAATCGATATTGTGGGATATTAAAATAGCTTTTATGAGAAAAAATGTTAAAAAAACCTTGATGAATAGGATTATCAAATTTATTATTTCTTTAAAGTCATATGAAACGAGTGAGCGGTAAAAAAATAATGTTATGCCAATTCTTGAACCAATGCATACAAACATCATAAACTTAGTCTTCTTGACACTATTTTATATTTTTTTTCGCATAAATTTCGTATCATCGTCTAATTTTTTTTCAATCGGTCAGTGTTGTTTTCCAAATATGGCTGGTAATTAAGTTCGTGTTTTGAAGACGAAGTTTAACGATTGTCAACAATCAACAAACAAGCATGGATATTGAGCACGTGTTTAACATGAACAACCAAATAATCGTTTATTTTAAGGAAATCGATGCGTATTGCTATCACCGGATTTTTATTTTGCATATACGGAAATATGTCGGGGAATTGCTTCCTCGAAGCAAGCAATTAAAATAAAGTAATCTGCTACTAAATATGAACAAATTAAAGAATTTTTTTCAGAAAAAAAGTATACGTACATAAGTTTTATAATGAAAACTTTCCATCAAGTTATAAAAAACATATGCATTTTTTTTTTATTATTTTAGGTTTCTTATGACTTAAACTGTCGATAATATGAAGTATTTCTTTGTGATTCTCTAAAGTCTTCATTTTTTTTCCTTTTCCTTAATTATACCTTCGTATGTTTGGGGTTTGTTTTTTTGGTTCTTTTTAATCTTTTCCTTAAAGAAAAATTAATCGGCGACTTCACATTCGAAATTATGACAAACGGGACGATTTCATTTACCCTTTAGTAATCTAACAATTTCTCAGTAGTAGCATACCCTTTGCACCATTGTGTGGTGTTTTTATATCTCAGTTGATACGTTGTACTCGTGCATGTTCACACTATACGGACCTCATGTACAGGTGTGTAAGAAAACCAAAAGGAACATGAGTAAAATCCAAACCGAGCCATGAAATCAGATTCATGCTTGAGAATCATACATTTTCTAATTCAACTCATTTTTTTAAACATAAAAACAGCTAATTTTACATATCATAATCAGAGTTTTGTTTCAGTTTTGTAACTTTAAAAAAGTATTTGCTTGATTTGATTTTTGAAACAAGCTATCATAGCAAATGAAATTAGCCGTAATATATTGGATTTCTCTTAACAATCATTGATGCATGAAAAGTGGTAAATTTATAATCAACTGTGAACACATCACAATTATATTTTTACGGAATATCACAGTACACATTATATGAAAAATGGATTGTGTATTTATTTTCAAATGGTTTTATTTAGGATTAATATCAGGTTCTTACGGTATGAAGTTTAAATCTAAAATCTGTTATGTTTCGTGATGAATGTGCTAACAACGAGAATTAACTTATTGTAAAATCACTCTTATTGTCATCACTGAACATTTAGGTAATTCTTATAAGCCATCAAAAGACTTCTTAATAAATGTAAAAAAAAATTTAAACTACCAGTATAAAACATGTAAGATAGAAACAGATGTAGATTAAGGAATTAAATATATTTTCATCTAAATGCTTAAATCATAACGCATAGTAGCCATTTCAAACTAGAAATGAAGTCTTTGAAAATTATATGTTTTCAGATCGTTATTTATATTATTACGAACATTTTAAATTGTTCTCTGTTGCCTTTTATAATAGAGGTGCGAGAGATCCCAGACGGACATTCATACTCATAAGTCAAAAATAAACTTCACTTGAAAAACTTTAAACTTCATTCGTCATAGCGTAAAAAGTAAAATCACAAAAATACTGAACTCAGAAGAAAATCAATTTGGAAAGTCCATAATCACATGGCAAAATCAAAAAACAAAACGCATCAAAAACGAATGGACAAGAACTGTCATATTCCTGACTTGGTACAGGCATTTTCAAATGTAGAAAATGGTGGATTAAACCTGGTTCTATAGCGCTAACCCTCTCACTTTAATAACAGTCTCATCAAATTCCGTTACATTTACATGATGCGTTAAATAAACAGTCACAATCAATAAAATAGTCAAAATATGGGAACATCAGTCATCATCATATAACAATTTAACAGGACACAACAACATCTACTATCTACGAACACATGGATTGATTTGAGTGTCCGACGTCAGAAAAATTATATACGTCACACGTAAGAAACAGACAAATATACTGACATCAATACAAAAAAAAAAAAGACTAAGAAACACGAATCCTATCTAAAGCCGGTGGTAATCTCAGGTGCTCTGGAAGGGTGAGCAGATTTTGCTCTACATTGCCTTTTATTGACTGATGGTTTTTTTTTCGTCATTCATTATTTTTTTCGCCATATTGTTGTCAGTTTGTCTTCAATTTATATCTTTGAATATTCCGTTCTTCAGCTTATATGTAATAATTTACAAAGAGCAAATTTTAAATAAAATTACTTTCAGCAAAACTATATGACTAATCCTCACTATTAATATTCATACCGCTATTATTTTAAATAAAAAAATCAATAATTTTCAATCTCATATACCTAATGGTATAAAGGTTGATTGGTGATGTTTGTGTTGCCTAGTCTTTAGTTTTCTAATTGATGTTTTGTGTAGTATTGTTGTTCTGTTTGCCTTTTTTATTTAAGACATGGCGTTGTCGGTTTATTTATGATTTATGAGTTTGAATGTTTCACTGGTATCTTTCACGTCTCTCTTTGAATTTTTCAGACTATCCATAAACGAATAAAACTTGTTCCTAATTTATACATACTGTTTTGTATACTGAATACATTTGCAGATTGGGAATTCGTTAGTTAGGTTCTGTTAATGTTAAATACAAAACATTTTGTGTCATATTAATTCGAAGAGAACTGAACAACATCATTTAATCTGTTAAAATCATACATATATAAACTCTTAAGGTGGTATCAAACACCTTCACTAAAATTAATTTGGTTCGTTTATTTTCATAAAATGTTGACAAAGTCTTTACTTTGACCCTTTGACCAAAATATAAAAACGTCAACAAATTTGAACTAACCATTTTATCAGAAAAAGTTTACTGGTTATATAGCAGTTTGGCAAACACTTATTTTGATCATTGAGAAGCTTAATAATCCCTTAACAACACAACTTAATTAAAACGTTTAGTTGATTTTACAGAGTTATCTCCATGTATTGTAAGGTACCACCTTAAGTTACAACACAAAGCTAAAATAACAATCTGAAAGTAAACTGCTTTCTATAGGCAAAAGAATTTTCAGTTTAAGATTTTGAATTTTACCAAAACCGTCGAGGTTTGACTTTTGAATTTATCTGTATCACTTATTATAGAACATCCATTTTCCTTCTCTTACAAATTGCAAAGATGACTACAGCTTAACTCCAATTATAGTAATTACAACTCCGTTTTATCTTCTTGTGTGTGACATTTTGAGTTAGGCTAAACACATGATTACTACTTACCCAAGTACCACGGTTTGTGCTACACGTGGGGCAGGATCAGAATACCTTTTTGAAGCATTTAGATACCCCTTGGTTTTAGTTCGGTTCGTGCTGCTCAATCTTTGTGGTTTTAGCGGTTTCTGTTTTTAGAACAGTTTTTCTATATTTTCATAACCTCACATATTTCACAGATGGCGACAGATATTTTCCAATTAAAGAAATTTATGACATCGAGGCACCAAAATAAAACTGATTTCAAACTGTCTTGAGTCAAACATTATCTAAAATTTAAAATATCACCTTAAAAGAGGGACGAAAGATACCAAAGGGACAGTCAAACTCATAAATCTATATAAAACGACAACGCCTTAGCTAAAAATTAAAAAGACAAACAGACAAACAATAATACACATGACACAACATAGAAAACTAAAGAATTAACAACACGAACCCCACCACAAACTAGGAGTGATCTTATGTGCTCAGAAAGGGTAAGTAAATCCTGCTCCACATGTGGCACCCTTCGTGTTTCTTATGTGATAACAAATCCGGTAAATAGTCTTAATTCGATAGGTCACATTTATAAAAGGGAAGAAAATTGTAGTTACAACTTAAGGAACATATCCGATATCATTTGTGAACCGGTTATTCCATAACGGTGAACTAACTCGTGATGGCGTCCGTAAATTTAACGAAGGAATAATTTCAACTTCACCATAAGGAACTCTTGGTTAAATATCTTCCTTGTGAGCAGCAACCCTCTAACAAGAAAATCCTGATAGGAAATGTAAACATTGAAAATCGTATCAATTGGGAGATATATACCCCGTATGCAGGTACTGGTGGAATGTTGCTACTTAGAAATGGAAAAATCACAATTGGAAAGCTGAAATCATCTCTTTTGTCGTAAAGTTTTGTTTTCAACCGACCCTCATTGTTAATTTCTAAATGTAAGTCAAGGTATAAGGTAGACTCAACTGCATCGGTAGTATCCTTTATCTCTAGTTCACTTAGATTTAGATTTGATCTTTATGTTTGCCTTTTCAGATATTTCCTTTGAATTTCAGATGATCAATGGTTTTTGAAATATTAATTGTTATATAATTTGCTTTTTTTTCTACCAACGTAAATGAATACACAGTTGTAGTAAGGCTAAGAGTTAGATTTTATCTTTATTTTTGCCTTTTCAGATATTTTTTGACATTATTACTGTAGTTATATAAACTACCTTAAGATTTACTGTATCTCGATTTTTTTTCACATTTTAAGCATTCGATGTGATAGGAATTTGTATTTAGATTGTGAATCTGATTATTAAATATGCTTTAATGTGCCGTTTAAAAGACATTACATATGGTAATCACTAATTTTTTTAATGAGCTAAAAAAAGTGCCAATTGTTTTGCAATGAATATTGTTTTTCATTCTTTATATCTTAATTGATATCAGAAGATGTGGTATGAGTCAATAAGACAACTCTCCATTCAAGCCACAATTTGTAAAAGTAAACCATTTTAAGTCAAATTATGGTCTTTATCATGGAGCCTTTGTTCACATCACACAGCAAGCTAGCCATGACGGGCCACAACAATTGACAAGGTAAAAACCAATCAAACAGGAAAACAAACGGTCTAATCTATATCAAAACTGCGAAACACTTTTAAAGTACAACAAACGACAAGCACTGAACAAAAGGTTCATAACTTAGAACAGATGCGAACAAATGCAACTGTTTTAACGTTTTAACAGGCGTCAATCTTGATCCTAACATATAACATCATTATAACATTACAACACAGAAAGACTATAACATATCAATTGAAATGTTCTGTAGACACAATCATAAAATAAGCATATTTTTGCCTGGTCCATGAAAAGCAAGAACTGAACATGAATGTTTATAGTTTTTAATATTTCATAATGTTTATTATGCTTATGTGTATATTTGTGTTAACTAGTTCAAATCTTATTATATTAATTTAGAAAACGTAACTTCGTAGAATCTAATATTTGTTTTTTTTTTATATTTCAGTTTTAAGTAATAAAATTACAGAAGATTGGCAGCATGTGGCTATTTATGACGACAAAGATTTTATGGTCTATATTCTTTGGACAGTTACAGGGAAAAGTGCTTCTGTGTGTGGAAATATGTGTGCAAGGGATAGCAGGTGTCTCTCTTTTACATGGAATAAATTGGAATACCAATGTAAAATGTTTTCAAAAATATTTTATACCAATGCGCTTTCGACATCGATTGGAAACATATATTTCAAACGGAAAGGTAAATATGTTTTGCATTTGATTCAATTATTTGAAAGTCAATGGCCATATTTCAGTACCTTTGATTACTATTCAGAATTGATGAATTTTATTATCAATTTAAGCAGTTAATTATTTGCACCAAAAGCAAGTCTGTACAAGTGTGTATTTGGATGATATTGTTTTTGTTTTGTTAGATTGATTTATTTGCATTAAAAATGTAGTAAAAAGTAAAATCACAAATATACTGAACTCAGAGGAAAATCAATTAGGAAAGTCCATAATCACATGGCAAAATCAAATAACAAAACGCATCAAAAACGAATGGACAAGAACTGTCATATTCCTGACTTGGTACAGGCATTTTCAAATGTAGAAAATGGTGGATTAAACCTGGTTCTATAGAAAATGGTGGATTAAACCTAGTTCTATAGTAATAGGTTTCAAAGAGATAATCATGGATGCAATTTTTTATAAAATGAGAAACATCAATTGATACCCATAAACATATAGTGTCATGAGAAGTGCTGATTATTGAGCAACCTAAAATCACCAAAATACTGAACTAAAAACTGAATAATTCAAAACGGAAAGTCCCTAATCAAAAGGTCAAATCAAAACTCAAACACTTCGAACAAATGGATAACAACTGCCATATTCCTGAATAGGTACAGGCATTTTCCTATGTACAAAATGGTGAATTAAACCTGGTTTTAAAGCTAGCTAAACCTATCATTAAAACTAACAAGAAAATTACCACTACTTAATTATCTCAGTATTTGGTTAATCACGATAGACAGCATACATACAATAACGTTTTATCGATGCTTATTCATTTATCATCACAATTAAGGTGTTTATATACAAAAAAAACACACATTTGACATGAGTAAGTTTGTATCCTGTCCAAAACTACAGAAAACATTTTATTTCTTATATTAGACAATAAGCATCACCGAAAGTACACCAATCAAATGCTCCCCTATTTCTGATTTCTAGATTTAGAAACCATGTTACCTCATATTTTCAAATAGTTTTATAGAATCACGAAGTAAAAAATGAATATTACCATGAAACGTCCAAGATATACGTGTATGTCTCGTAATTTTTGCAATTGATGCAAGATTAATTCCTACAATTATCAATTACATAAAAAATGGTTTTATTCCACTCTTTTCCATATACAAACACATGTGTGTGTGAGGTTCATATTTTATGTGATATCACACAAGAAACAATTTATTCGTCCTATATCCTTGTTGTTTAGATTTGTGGTTTACGAAATCACTATAATCTCAGAAATTGTCGTGTAAACTGTGACTGAACTATAAAGCATTTCATTTTATTTTCATGATTTAAAAAAAAAGATTTTTATGTTTAAACAGATGTCTGTACGTCGAAGGGATATATTGAAACACCAACTCTACCAGAGATGCCTATATGCTTTAGATTTTTCCAATTAACACCTCTGAATGCTGACTTAGCATCCACCGAATGTCAGAAATCTTCGGCAACACTTTTACGGATTCCAAACCTTGACACTATCTTGTACTTTGCACAATATTTAAAGGATATAAATGGTAAAGTATGTTTAGCAATATTATAACTAAAAAGACGTAGTCAGCCGAAAATTGTTTTAATGTGATCTATTAATATAAGAGCGTTATTGTCAATACAGAACACACATACACACATACATGTATTAAAATGAAAACAGCTTCTCCATTTTTGTTTTCTTAAAATTTTATGTACCCAGTTAGGAATATGGCAAACAGTTCGTTTCTATATATGTTAGAAGATATTTTTGTTAAGTTTAGTGTTCCTGTTGATTGAATATCATTCGTGTATCAATCGAGTATCACATAATATACCAAAATATAATTTAAAAAAAAGCATTAATAACTATTAATAAAATAATAACAAAATAATAAAACGATATTCCATAGTGTACTGGTCAAATTCAAAAACTAAATAATAGGCAATGTTAGGCTTGCAAATTAGTTCAATTCAAATACGACCCCATGCTCATGTTTCAATCAAACCCGTTGACATTACATTGAATATGTTTTTATTTAATTAGACGATAATGGATTCTGATTTAGTAATTATTTTTTTCCGTTTTTTTTTTATTTTCTGATATTTTGCACCAGTAATTGCAAGCTTCGAAATCCTTAGCTATGGCCTTGACATTAATATATTATTTTGTTTCCAGCTGGAGATGACGTTTCGATAGATGGAACTGATATCGTAGTTAAATACGATTGGAAATACTCAGATGGTTCTGATGTCACTTATATAAAATGGGCGCCAGGCGAGCCAAGTTCGATTCTTTGTTTTTGGTGTGATGAACGCTGTTTTACACTTCAGAATAACATACTTGGTGTGATTTACTTTGAAGGAATCAATAACAAGAAATGTGGTGATGCCAGGCCTTATATTTGTCAATTACATATCTACGCCTGAAAAACAGTGTTTCGAGGTCATATATATGTTATTTACATTACTTCGTTTTCAAAATGGTGATTCGATGCTTGATATGTCAGTTACATATCTGAGCATGAAAAGGGATGAATCGAGGCCTCATGATTGTCAATTGCACATCTACGTATAAAAAGTGGTAATTGGATGCCATATCTATGTCAGTTACATTTCTACGCATTAAAAGTGGTAATTCGATATCATATATATATCAGTAACATTTCTACGCATAAAAAGTAGTTAGCGCCTGAAAAACAGTGATTCGAGGTCATATATATGTAACATTTTTATACATATCTATGTCAGTACCATTCCTACGCATAACACAAAAGTTATCGATGTAAAATCTATATCAGTAACATTTCTACGCATTAAATGTTGTGATTAGATGTCACATATATTTATGTCATTAACATTTCAACGCATAAAAAGTGTTAATTCGATGTCAGTAACATTTCTACGCATTAGAAGTGACGATTCATGTCATCTCTTTGTCAGTAACATTTCTACGCATAGAAAGTGTCGATTCGATGTCATATCTATGTCAGTAACACGTCTACGCATAAAAAGGAGTTTTGAATGTCTCATCTCTGCCAGTAACATTTCTACGCATAAAAAGTGGTTATAGATGTCATTTCTATGTCAGTAACAGTTTTACACATACAAAAGTGGAGATTTGATGTCATATTTATGTCAATTACATTAAGACGCATAAAAAGGGAAGATTCAAGGTCATAATAGTGTCAGGCACATATTACATATGGCGTATGGATATGTGTGAAAAGTAATGTGATATGGCGGTAGTACTTATATATTGTTAATCATCCATACGTTATAATTGTGTATGATAATGTTGATTGTTGTAAACCCATACAGTATATTTGCTTACCAATTGGTTAGAAGTTCGGTAGATGTTAAACAGTTTATAAACACGTATTTGTTTTTCTTTTTTCCGATTATTTGAACGATTATTTGATATACAGTGTCATGATTCACAATGCCTTCATATATCAATTTCACATCCCTGCTTGGAAATTGATGAATCAAAAATGTATATGCCTGTAGATTTTAGTTAGAAATTTATGTGTAACGTAC
Organism: Mytilus trossulus; assembly: GCF_036588685.1. Lineage (NCBI taxonomy): Eukaryota > Metazoa > Mollusca > Bivalvia > Mytilida > Mytilidae > Mytilus > Mytilus trossulus. Next base: position 19,023,875 of record NC_086384.1, read on the forward strand.
GATTATTTTAACTACTTCCTTTTTTATTTGACAATGTAAGATATTTAGTTTGACAAATTTATATAAATTCAACTGTTGGTTTACTCATGGTAAGCCAAAAGTTACGTCTCTTTTACGCTTTACAAGTTGACTGTTGCATAGTCTGAAACCGTTCAGTTGAAAATAAGTCATGCATTTGTAGTTTTAATCATTAAAACTACATAGACTTTGATATTGGTAACTTTTGACTTGTATGATATGGCATGGTATTGGTTGCAAAAATTTGATATTTTTCATTTACCAATATTTACATGCAATATTTTTTCTATTCAATTGGTATAACTTGTCATTCAAATGCAATATGTTTTATTCAATTGGGAAGACTTGCCGTTCTAATGCAATATTTTTAAGTTGGTTTAGTAGTTTTATGCAGTACTTGCTTTATGGGAAATTGTTTGACATCACAAGGTAAAATTTGCAAGTTTGTGATTGATCTGTATTTGTTTGGATTTCTCCCCTTTCTTTCTAAATATGAATAAACAATGAGAATTTAAAAAACGCAACAAAATATCGCCCCTCTAACTAAATATGGCACTTGTGTCGTGCAAAACATGCGAGTGGCAAGTAATAATAACACTTTAACTTGACACACAACCTGTTCATGAATAGAAACAGATGCCTGCGTGAATGGCAAACACACCTCCAATGAAAACCCTTTCTGGAGAAAGGCCCTATAGTTACAACAGTTTTATAAGTGAGTTATTTTTCAATACAAAAAGTAAACTTCAACCTTCTATTAAAAAAGGAGTTTAAAGGATTAATACCTTTATCCAAATATATCTATATGTTCGGGTTCGGTTAACGTGGTCATCGTACAAATGCAGCCAAACTTGTAAATCAAATCTGAGTAACTAATTAAAATTTGATAAAAAATATTTTTGGTACTTAGTACTAGCGATGTTCCTGACTGAATTATTTATCCAAAACAAACAAAAAATACGCTCATTGAAATCCTGGAAACAACAGACACAGACCTATAGAATATGTTGGGATATATAAATACTGTTACCCAACCAAAGGAACATCCCCATAAAATAAAGGAAAATTAGCTATATGAAAAATAAATTTACACTTTTGTCGTACATGTTTTTATAGATTTTTTCGTTTAAAATTGAAATAACAAAAATGTTAAGTTTATTGATACCTACACTTTGTCGATGAACTGTATTTCAGAAACGTACATAACTATTATCAAATAACGCGTTTTCAATATCATTCTTCGCATGACACCTCTTTTATGTATATCTAACATATATACCTTTCTCATAAGAGAAATGGCTTGCTTGCTATCTGAACCGTGAAGTCATTGTTAAGTTAAGTAAATCTACCTCCTTTCGGAATAGACTAGCCTGACTGATAATCATATATCTGTCTGTAGTACAAGACTACTTCGAAAGGGGGTAGTATACCTTAACTAACAATGACTTCACGGTTCAGCTAGCTAGCAAACTAACCAAAGATATTACCTTGAGCTATACACTCATAAACCAGATTAACAAACGATTTAGTTTAACTGAAATCTTTCGTTTATTAGACTATGTAGAAGTATAGTCTAAAGAAGGTGTAAGTCAAAACTGCGAACAGAACCTCGCACATATTGTGTCTAACACATCCAAATACATTAGTTAGTTCCACTCTTTTCATATATTTCATAACACAACTTATTGGTACGCTATTTGATTAGGAATTCGGTAGATTACTTTACGCTGAGATGAAGCATCTTACATTTTTGAAGGGAAGATAATCAATCAATTGTGAACCTGTAAATGATTAGAGAAGGCATTAAACTGAGCTATGGTAGTGATATGCTTATTTACTGTTTTACTCACTGTAGAACGTATAGCTTTGAATATATATGAATGTATATGCTTAATGACCTCAGTGAATCGCCATACAATCACCAATTGTTGAATGCTCACGTGGTTGGCAGAAAGCGTTTGATATTAAAATGGGAGTGTGATATACTTGTTTCATGATTTTAAATTATTTTCAGCAATATCAACAGTATTGATCTAAAAATGAATCAAGTGACTTTTTGTTAGATTCAAAGTTTCGTAAACATTACATTTTTAATTATGACCACATCAGTGATAATTCATGTCAACACTGAAGAGCGAACTGCTGGGGTGCTGATACCCCCGGTGTGAAAATCGATTTAATACTGTATGATCTTAGTTGAATATCATAAGTCAAGGTCTTGGCATTATAATTAGAATTAAGACCTGTTTACTTTCAGTAAATTAAATACTGATGAAGAATGCACCAGAATGGGAAGGAATTATCTAGTAATGACAATGGTGTTTGCCTCATTGAATCGTGTTGAGAGTACATTGATAATGTCTTTTTAAGTCATTTTTCATGTAGTTTTCAACTTACGCATTTACAGTTATGTGTCCAAAACAAACATCTAAATAATTTAATATGTTACTTATAATTCAATTTTAAGTATTGTTTATTTTTTAAGTCTAAAAACAAATATAAATGCAATATAATCTTAATGAAATCTGAATGTTATCTTAAAATTAGAACATTAAGGTTTTATAGACAAATAGCACGCAAGATTTAACGGTTCTTCTACATTTGTTAACAATGCATGATTCAAAGATACATGAAATAATAACAAGTTATGTAAGCAGAACAGAGACACTTTTATAGTACTTACATAAAAAGTAAAATAACAAAAGTACCAAACTCCAAAGAAATATTAAACAGAAAGTTTGTTATAAATAAAGGCAACAGTAATATACCGCTGTTCAAAACTCATAAATCCATGGACAAAAAAAAATCGGGGTAACAAACTGAAATCGAGAGAAACGCATTAATTATAAGAGGAGAACAACGACACAACACTAAAATGTAACACACACAGAAACGAACCAAGCATCAGACAAAATCCCACGAGAATGACAAATATAACATCAAACCCAAATACATGAATTTGGGATAAACAAGTACCGTGACACGTCTTATCGCAATGTGAATTTACACTCAAAAATGAGAGAAAACAAACGACGCAGCGTTAAAATGTAACACACACAGAAACGAACAATAATATAACAATGGCCATCTTCCAAAATGATAAAATCAAATTTTAATCACATCAGCTGTCATATTCATGACTTGGTGCAGTCATTTCCATTTGTCGAAATTTCTGGATTATACGAAGTACTACATTTCGCTGTTTGAGCCTTCCTTTAATCCTTTTTTTTCTAAATTATACTTTCATTTTTTCAATCTTTTCCTAAAACAATTACAGATGGACGACTTCACACTCAAATATGAGACAAAAAAATAGTAAAATCACAAAAAAATAATGAACTTCGAAGAAAATTCAAAATTGAAAATCCCTATTCAAAAGGCTAAATCAAAAGATAAAACACATCAAACGAATGAACAACACCTGTCATATTCTTGACTTGGAAAAGACATTTACTTATGTAGAAAAAAGTGGATTGGACATTGTTTTATAGCGCTAATCCTCTTACTTGTATGACTGTGGTATCAAGTTTCAACTTCTCATTTATCAATTACCCATTTAGTAACATACCCTTTGCCCTATCGTGTTGGGTTTTCATATCTCAGTTAATGCTCGTGCATGTTCCTACTATACATACTCCATATAAAGCTGTGTAAGAAAAACGAAAAGAACATGAATAAAACCAAACGGGACAAGAAATCAGAGTCTTCCTAGAGAGACAGATATTTTCTGATTTAAACCAATTATTTAAATATGAAAACAGATATTTTTACGAATCATAATGTCAGTTTCGTTTCAGTTCTAAAAATGTACAAACCATTTGCCTGATATGATTTGTGTAACAAGCTATCGTGGAAAATAAAATGCTATATTGGATTTCTCTTAGCAATCATTGATGCATGTAAAAAGCAGTAACATCTATAATCATCGGTTAACACATTCCAATTATATTTCTACTGCATACCACATGTACAATTATTTGAAATATGGATTTTTTATTTATTTGCAAATGGATTTATTTAGGATGTATATCATATTCTTACGGTATGAAATTATAATTTAAAATCTGCTATTTGCCATGATAAATGCGTGAACAAAAAATATAAACATATTGTAAAATCACTCTCATTATTATCATACTCAAAATTAGGATCTAAAGATCACATAATGTATTCCTTTTTTCTATTGCAAGTCTTATTAACAAAAGTCAGAAATAAATCAAACTATAAAAAATGTAAAATAGAAACATATTTAGAAAATAAACTGTTTTCATCCGAATGCTTAAATCATAACTCTAAGTAAATATTGCAATCAAAACTTGAAGTTTTTGCAAATTATTTATTTTCATGTCGATATTTATGTTAGAATGGACATTTTTTATTTTTCTATGTTGATTTTCATAAAAGAGGAGCGAAATATCACAGAGGCACACTCATACTTTAGTCGACAATAAACTTCACTTGATAAACTTTAAATCGTCATGGCTTAAAAAAAGCATTCTAATGCAATTTGTATGTAACAATTTTTTTCATTGTCTAAAAGTTGCCGTCAAATCCACAGTTGACCAGGCGTAACTAAGGAAGGACCCGCCATTTTGAATTGTTTAATCAACAAATGTTCGATTACTGCTATACAATCGAAAATAAAACAAAACCTACTTCGAATTCGCCGTTTTAATGTAATTTTATCCGAATTTGAATCGTACAGGTAACGTAATAATTTCCAGTTTGTAAGTTTTCATTTGTATGACGTCACGTTTAGCCATGAAGTTTCGCGGAATTTTTTTATTTGTCAAATTTAGACCTTTTTTTAAGTTTTATCGTATTATTTCTTTTTGTAATGCATTAGAATCGGAAAAACAGTACTGTAGTTGAAGAGTTGTCACCGTCAATTTTGATTTGACGGTCGCAAATCTCCGTTTTACTGTCTCCGCTACGCGTCCCCAGTAAAACTGCATTTGCGACCGGCAAATCTACAATTGACGGTGGCAACTCTTCCACTACAGTACTGTTATTCCTTAAATAGACGGATATAGTAGAACAAATAACACAACACAAAAAAAATAAAAACATAAGCAACACGAATCATACCAAAATCCAGTGGTGAACCCGGGTGCTTAGGAAGAATAAGCAGATTCTTTTCTACGTTGCTTTTATTGACTGATAATTTTATTTTCGTCTTTTATTTGTTGTTTTGTTCGACATATTGCTGTCAGTTTGTCTTCAATTTATTTCTTTGAATATCCCTTTGGTATCTTCCTCCTGTCTGTTATAATTTGCAAACACTAAATTTAATAAAGTTGAGAATGGAAATGGGGAATGTGTCAAAGAGACAACAACCCGACCTACCATTTTGGGGCCTTTTATAGCTGACTATGCGGTATGGGCTTTGCTCATTCTTGAAGGCCGTACGATGACATACAGTTGTTAATTTTGTCTGTCTGTCATTTTGGTCTCTTGCGGAGAGTTGTCTCATTGGCAATCATACCACATCTTCATTTTGATAAATGATTGATCCTCTCTATCGATATTCATACCGCTATGTTTATAAATCAAATATCATTTATTATCCTTATTATATGAACAATAGTATTAACGTTGATTGGTGGTGATTGATGCTTAGTCTTTAGTTTTCTTTTATACAAAATAACATTCTTTTTATTCTGTTGATAAGTCCAAACATATACCTCTTGCATGTACAGACTATTAAATTTTATTTATTTCATTTTAAAAACACGGTTATGAGACTTACTTATCTTTGAATACACATTGAGTTCTGGACTCTTAATATGTACGCGTTATTTGATCATTTGATCATTAATGACATCGAGGTATAAAAAAAACGGATTTGGAACTGACTGTAGTCGAACATTCAACTCTTCAACTTTATACTTGTTTCGCTTTTTAACCAATTTGATCCCAGTGAGTGCAACATATTTGAAGGTCTCAACAGGCACAAACCTTTCTCACAAAAAAAGAGCATATTTTACTTGGTCCATGAAAAGCAAGAACTAATAATGAAAATTGGTGGTCTTAATATTTTCAAAAAAGGTTACTATGCATATGTGTATATTTGTGTTAACTAATCCAAGTCTTATTATATTAATCTAGAAAACATAACTTTGCAGAATCTGATTTTTGGTTTCTTATATTTCAGTTTTAAGTAATAAAATTACAGAAGAGTGGCAGCATGTGGCTATTTATGACGACAAAGATTTTACAGTCTATATTCTTTGGACAGTGCCAGGAAAAAGTGCGTCTGTGTGTGGAAATATGTGCGCAAGGGATAGCAGGTGTCTCTCTTTTACATGGAATAAATCGGAATACCAATGTAAAATGTTTTCAAAAATATTTTATACCAATGCGCTTTCGACATCGATTGGTAACATGTATTTCAAACGGAAAGGTAAATATGTTTTGGTGTTTGGTTCAATCATTTCATTCAGAACTGATGAATTTTACTAAGAATTTGAGCCGTTAATATTTTTTTTGCCAAAAGCAAGTCTGTACAACTGTGTGTTAAGATGTTTTTGGTTTTGATTTGTTAGATTTTATTTATTTGCATCAAAATGTAATCATAGGTTACAAAAAGATGATCAAGGGTTTTGTTTTGTATATAAAAAAGAGGAAAGTCACTTGATTATAATAAATAAAAACATGATAACATGAGAAGTGCTGATAATTTAGCAACTTAATAAGACTAACAAAAAGTAAAACCACAGAAATAATGAACTAAAAACTGGAAAATTCAAAACGGCATGTCCCTAATCAAAGAGATATATCGCAAGCTCAAACACATCCAACGAATTGATAACACCTGTCAACATTCTGACTTGTTACTGACATTTTACTAAAAAGAAAATGGCGGATTGAACCTGATTTTAAAGCTTGCTTAACCTCTCACTACGACTTACAAGATATTTACCACTACTTAATTATCTCGGTCGATCGGTGGTAAATCACAAATCACAAATCACAGATCGGTGGTAAATCACGATGGTACAGCAAACATGCACTATCTTTCTATCAATGCTTATCAATTTATAATCCAAATAAGGTGTTTATCTAAAAAAAAAATCATTTTCTCTGATGGTTTTGAAAATGTAATATATTGGTTTTTCTATTTGCTAAATTGTTAATTTAAAAAAAAAGAATTTTCAGAATATACCTTTTTGTTTAAACAAAATATATATTTGACATGCATCAGTTTTTATCCTGTTCAGAACTACAGTGAATATTTCATTTTATATATTAGATAATCAGCATCCACCGGAAATAAAAAAAAAATTCAAATGCTAATAACTATTTACAGATTACAGATTTAGAAACCATGTTACCTCAAGTTACTTCATGTTTCCAAATTATTTTGATAGAATCACGAAATAAAAACAGAAAACTACCATGAAACACCCAAGATATACGTGTATGACCTTGTTGGTGACCTTCTGCTGTTTTTTGTTTGTTTTTTTCTATGGTCGGGTTGCTGTCTCTTTGACACATTCTCCATTTCCATTCTCAATTTTATGTCTCGTATTTATTTGCAATTGACGCAAGCTTAATTCCTAAAATCACCAATTCCATGGGAAATTTGTTTTATTCCACTCTTTTCCATATAAAACTGGATGTGAGGTATGATTTGTGGGTATTATTACATTAAAAACACATTGTATGTCCTACATCCTTGTTGTCTAGATTTGTGGTGTACGTAATCACCATTATCTCAGGAACTGTATTGTTAACTATGCACTGAAATATTAGGGTATTTCATGAATTATGGATATTTTTTATTATATTTTTTTCATTGGTTTTTCTATCTGTTTATTTATTTTAACAGATGTTTGTACGTCAAAAGGATATACTGAAACACCAACTCTACCAGAGATGCCTATATGCTTTAGGTTTTTCCAATTAACACCTCTAAATGCCGCCTCAGCATCCAGCGAATGTCAGATATCTTCAGCTACACTTTTACGGATTCCCAACCTTGACACTAACTTGTACTTTGCACAATACTTAAAGAGTGTAAATGGTAGAGTATATTTAGTAATATTATAGCTAAAACGAACTGGTCAGCTGAAAATTGTTTTAATGTGATCCATTTATATAAGAGCGTTTTTTTCGAAACGGAACACACACACACATATATGTTTTCAAATGAAACTACATGTACTATATCAGAAATATGGCAAATAGTTTGTTTCTACATGTGTTAGCAATTATTTTTTTTCACTTCAGTGTTCCTGTTGTTCGTTTGGTTCTTCTCTTATAGATGATATGTTTTCGTCGTTTTCAGTTTGTAGTCCGGATTTATTTCTCAATCGATTTATGACCTTTCAACACTGGTATATTACTGTCAACACTGGTATATTACTGTATACGACATTGGTAAAATAACAATAGAATGTTATCTAATTCATATGAAAGTTATCGTGTGTTTAATGGTTGTACTGCATTTAATAGTCACAGTACCATAAGTTTCGTGAGTTACAAAATTCATATCCCTCTGTGAATTAATCTTTGATGATTGAGGGCGGTTGGTGTATTTTCTTTTATTTGTCAGTTTGTGCAGATGATTGCGTTGTGGGTATCTGATATAATATCAGCCAAGTAACAAGTGAACACACAGACAAATATTTACAGAAAAAGGTCATTTAAAAAGTAAAATTACAAAAATACTGAACTCAGAGAAAAATCAATTTGGAAAGTCCATAATCACATGGCAAAATCAAAAAACAAAACGCATCAAAAACGAATGGACAAGAACTGTCATATTCCTGACTTGGTACAGTCATTTTCAAATGTAGAAAATGGTGGATTAAACCTGGTTCTATAGCGCTAACCCTCTCACTTTAATAACAGTCTCATCAAATTCCGCTACATTTACATGATGCGTTAAATAAACAGTCACAATTAATGAAATAGTCAAAATATGGGTACATCAGTCATCATCGTATAACAATTTTAAAAGGAACAATTTAACAGGACACAAAAACATCTACTATCTACGAACACATGGATTGATTTGAGTGTCTGACGTCAGAAAAATTATATACGTCACATAATTTTGTCGTTCAATGTGCATACAAACAATTTTAAAATTTACATAGGCAATGTACGCATACAGGGTTAAAAAATCAAAAGTATGTAAGAATAAATTACAGAAATAGACCGAGATTCAAACTAGTCCAAAAGTTATACATAGAATTTATGAGAATCCAAAACTTTTAAAAGAAACAATTTTTATTAACAGGACACAAAAACATCTACTATCTACGAACACATGGATTGATTTTTATAATCAGCATTTTTAATTTCCTATGGAAATTAACATTGGAACGGGGATAACCTAGTTATTGTTTTACAGTTTTTGGTTGCTTTTCTTTAAATTCATGTAAAGAATGATACTTTGATGGGGTTATTATACATTACATAATCTTCTGCTCATGAAATGAGAAGCGAAGTGTCATGTGTATTTTAAATTTATTTTGCACATTTTTCATTAAAAAAATAGCAAATTTATGACTTTGTGACTATTTTGAAGAAAAAAAATTGGTTTATTGCTTTCATCTGTATATTATATTTGTACAGTATTTTTCTTGTTTCAAGATATTTTAAACCACAAAAAGAAGAATAAATGATTAACTGTTTTGTTTTTTAAATTTGAGATTCTTTACCTTGACATGTTGAAAAAATTGATAAATTGTCCAATTATAAATGACGAAATCTAGGTTGTAGTTTTATAAAAGATATGAAATCACATTAAGAGTTGTTTGTCATACTGTGTAGACGGTTATAATATCAAGAATCAACACATTCGCTTGAATAGAAGCGGTAAAGTTATAATTTTGTATCCATAGATACAATATGTATCTCTGTTTTCCTGGCAACAGCAATGCCATAGTTCCATGCAATGATACATTCTCTAATCAATCAAGAATAACAAAAAGACCAAAACAAAATTGAAGAAAAAGCGTTAATTACTATTATTAGAATATAATGAAATTCCATCTTGTACTGGTCAATTTAAAGAACTGAAAAATATACACAGTAAGGCTTGCAAATTGTCGCAATGTTAAAACCACCCAGTGCTCATGTTTAATCAAACCCATTGGTTTACTATTGAGTATGATTTTTGTTGACAACTAGGCGATGAAGGATGTTAAATCAATCGTATTTTGTTTAATAAATTATTTTATTTTCGTTTTAAAAAATTTCTGTTAACCTGCACCAGTAATGGCAAGTATCGAACTCCTAGCTAAAGCTTTGACATAAAAATGTATTATTTTTCTTTCAGCTGGGGATGACGTTTCGATAGATGGAACTGACATCGTTGTTCGAAATGATTGGAAATACTCTGATGGTTCTCTTGTCACTTATATAAATTGGGCGCTAGGCGAGCCAAGTTCCCTTATGTGTGGAGGGTGTGATGAACGCTGTCTTGCACTTCAGAATAAGATATTATTTTTTATATACTTTGAAGGAGTGAATAACAAGATGTGCAGTGGTGCCAGGCCTTATATTTGTCAGTTACATATTTACGCTTGAAAAGTGGTGATTCCATGCCCTATTTATGTCAGTTATATATTTACGAATACAAAGGTGTAATTCGAGGTCATATATATGTCATTTATTCACTTCACCTGTAACTTGGCGATCAGAGGACATACATATGTCATTCACAACTTTACGCCGAAAAAATGTCATTCGAGGCTATATATATGTCAGTTAAATATCTCATCGGATTATGCCAATGAACATATCTTTCGTTAAACTTTTATAAAAGAAAATTGTTCGATAACATGGATAACTGTTAACAAGTAGAGTAAGTTTTTATAACAATTGGTTAATAGATAAGTAGATTATTAGTTCAAACTTCAAAACTAATGTCAAATTTGTTTATTTTAATTATTTTTCTTATATTTATTTAGAATACGCTGTGATGATTCGAAGCTCCACGCATGAAATTAGTGATTCGGAGGCCTAATAAACATGTAGATATCAGTGAAATATCTATGTATTGACGTACTTATATGTTTTATTTGACCATGTAAGATATTTTGTTAGATAAGTTAATAACAAGTCTTAATTACCGTAGGACGTGTGAAGTGTTGATTTCGGTCCTTCCTATTCTTGAACTTGTTTTTGGACAGATCTGTTTATGCCATACGATGAAGCGGAGGGTATGTTACTGTCATGTAGTATTGTCATTTAACCGATATTTTTTAACATTGTCATATAAGCGGAGTTTTGGCTAGCCATAAAACCAAGTTCAACCCATCATTTTTGATAAATGTCGTGTACCAAGTTAGGAATATCCACTAGTTCGTTTTTATGATTGTTGTATTGGCGTCGGTTTTTTTTTACACGTCAGTGTTCCTGTTGTTCCTTATTTTTCCTCTTATATAGTTAATTTGTTTCTTACGGTTTTAGTTTTTACCCCGGAATAGGTTGTTGTCAATCGATTTATGACATTTGAACAATTATATACTATATATTTTTTTGATATTTATTTAATGCTTTGAATTTGAAATTTCAAAATCGAAAATTGAGTTTGAAGTTGTGCATCTTTGTCAATATCGAGGAAAAGATCAAGATATGAAGTACGTAAACCGTCTAATACTATTGTGCCTGCGATTTTCAATTAAGAATTATTGTTTAAATCTTAATTTGCTGTTTAATTTTTTTTAACTGGAGTGAAAAGTTCAACCTATTTAAGCTTTAACTGTTCTTGGATGATATACATGACTGATATCAAAATGATTGAGAGCACGCATAATGGATAACAAGGCTTGATGTTTCATGTATTAATTAAAAATTATCTTTCACAATGACATAGCTTTGATTGATGAGAGTATTTTAATCTTTATTTTTTATCCTGAGTAAAACGTGCTGATAGAACTAAAAACAACAAATGGAAAAAGTATTTTACTGATGAACAAATACAATGTTATGTGAATCAGACATCGTTGCCTTGAAAGCTTCTGTGGGACACAGTTAAAAAGTCTTATGTTATTTTTCTGTCATTCTGAATATCAATAAACATTATTAGTCTTCCCCTTGTTTCCATTTTATACCAAAAAAATGTAAAATCACAAATATACTGAACTAAGGGGAAAATCAATAATCACATGGCAAGACAATTTTATCAAAACACATCAAAAACGAATGGACAAAAACTGTCATATTCCTGACTTGGTACATGCCTTTTCAAATGAGGAAAAATGGTGGATTAAACCTGGTTTTATGCTCCTTATCCTGCAATCAGGAAACTATTATAAAAAAAAAATCATACAAATAAATTGTTTCCTTATGTCTATAAAATGGAAAGTCAAGTAGTGTTCTGGTTGATTTGTAAAGTTAATAGTATTTTGTTAGGATCCTCTTCAAGGTCCGCATTATAGCCATGTCTGTTTTTATATGAATAAAAGACTACGGAATTGAGTAAACATATTAAATTGAAGAGTAAAACAATCAACGTATATTATTGGAAATTATATTGGCTACTTATCCGGATAAAAGTTTAATCCTCTTTGCATTCAATATTTTACGTTTGTATGATGAAAATTTCTGGTCAGTTCTCTTCTCAGATGCTTATTATGGGATTATAAAAGAGCATGTTTTAAGATTAACAATAAGTTATTGTAGTCGTAATTTCACCCTGTAGTATTAAACTTTCATGAGGTTAACCTTTTTGTTATTTACATGGCCTTTTGAAGGGCTCGTAAACCTCATCCATTTTCAGATTTTTAAGATTCAATAGGTATTCAGTGTCTTTTTTGTAATTAACATGAAATTTTATACGAATTTATGATGTATGTAGACGTTTTAGCCTTAATTTTGTTTTGTGTATTTATACGTCCATTTGTCTTGTTATTCATATTCTATAAAAGAGGACCGAAAGATGCAAGAGGTACATTCAAACGCATACGTCGAAAGTATATGGTTATCAAAGGTACCAGGATTATAATTTAGTACGCCAGACGCGTGTTTCGTCTACATATGACTCATCAGTGACGCTCATACCAAAATATTTATAAAGTCAAACATGTACAAAGTTGAAGAGCATTAACTGACAATGCCATTGCAAAAGGAGAAACAGACAAAAAGACAAACACAAGTATATAAAACACAACATATATCACTAACAATTGAGCATCACGAACCCCACCAACAACTTGGTATGATCTCATGTCCACTTAAAATGTATAGCAGATCCTGCTCCATTTGTGGCACCTGTCGTTTTGCTTATGTTAGAACATACCCGGTAATACTTTAATTCGGTAGGTCACATTAGTGAAAACAGGACGGGTTGTAGTTACGACATGAAGACCAGTTTCGTCATCATCTTGCAAACGAATTATCAATAAAGGTTAACCCACCGATGATGGCGTCTGTAAAATTTACCAATGAATGATTTCATTTTCATTATTCGAACTCTTCGTTTTTTAGTTTTCCTGATTTCGCAAATACAGTCTAACATTGTTCATAAACTTTTTTAACGTATGCTCAATGTTTTAATTTTTTTTTATCGATTTTATACTGTATCTTGTTAAGATTAATATGAATTTATATTATGTATGCCGTGTGTCAATATTATCAAGTTTTAATTGTATTTATTCATGAACCGGTTTTATATATTACATAAATCTATATACAAGAGAACAATATATTTATATCTAATTATTCAGTCCAGAGTTTGTATAATAGAAATCAGAGGCTTATTGTTGGATTGTAGAAGATCTTTATGTTGGGTAAACAATAATTATTTTAGTATTCATTTTATATGTGCAATATTAAGCTTTCATAATGTCAACCCTTTTGTTATTGGCATGACCCTAATGAAGGGCTCGTAAACCTCGTTTATTTGATTTTTGGCAAACTAACATTGTGTTTAAATTTTTTTCAATTTTTATACGGATTTATGGACGCAGTTGATTTTCTTATAGTCTTTTTTGTTTTGTTTTGTGTAACTTCACATCCCTTCGGTTTTGTTATCTTGTTATAAAAAGAGTGGCATAAGATACCAGAGGTACATTCAAACAACTGAATCAAAAACTTACAACGTCAAGGTATCAAAGGAAAACGTGAAACACTCAAACACACAACAATAGTACATAAAACACAACATAGCAAACTACAAACTGAACAACATGAACCGCACCACACACTAAGAATGATCTCAGGGGATCCGGAAGGGGACGCATACCCTGCTGTACATATTGCACCTGTTTCTTACGTTAGTTTAGACCCGGTATTAGTCTAAAGCGGTATGTAACACTCGTTTAAAGGGGACAGGATTGTGGTAATAAAATATCTGATGTCATCTGTTAAATAGATATTCTATAACGATCAACCAACTCGTGATAGCGTTCCTACCAGTTATGAATGGATCATTACAATTTCATCACTTTGAACTAATGTTCAAATAGCTTACCTGTGCGCAGCAACGCTATATCATTAGAAACATGATCGGAAATAAAAGCTCGGTAGTATCAATCAATTGGGGATATATACTCCGTAATCAGGCGCTGCTAGAATGTTTAGATATATAAATGGAAAATTCACAATACTGAGGTGAAAGCATAAGCATAAGAACAAACTATAAAAATGACATTATTTATTTACCGGAAAGTAAAGTTAAAGGATGCTGTGTATTCCCTTCTTTTTTCTTAAAATATTCCCGGCTGAGCCTCCGCCTCATATGAATTAAGAAACAATTCGACTAGAAGAGTAACACAGTTTGTTTCCATGCATGGGAAAGCCGATCGATTGTTGAATAGCACGTTCTTCTAACGTATCAAATATAGTGTCATTTTCAGAGATTTTTATGGTCGAATCCGAATGATTATTTTAAAAGCAGAATTAATCTCTTTTAAGACATCCGAATCTACGTTGGCCATTTCTTTTTTAAACCAAAACAAGACCATCTTTTTCAATTTGTCTCTTAGACTCGAATGAGAAATACTTGCGTACAGTGTAGAATGTCAAATGTTATAAATATGAATACATGACCTAATCTACCTCATTTAACCCTTGTGGATAAATGTCTCAATGAAATCAATACCACATATCCGTATCTTATGATAAAAAAGGAACAGTCAAACTCATAGATCGAAAATAAACTGAAAACGCCATTGCTGAAAATTAAAAAAAACAAGCAGACAAATAATAGTACACATGACACAACATAGAAAAAGACTAAGCAACTCGAACCCCACTAACCACTGGGGATGATCTCAAGTGCTCCTAAAGTTAGGAAGATCCTGCTCAACATGTGGCATCCGTCGTTTTGCTCATGTTATTACAAACCTGGTAAATTGTTTAATTCGGTAGGTCACAGAGGAAAGAGGATCGTAGTTACGACATTAGGAACCTATCCGATATCACTTTTGAAACCATGTGGAACTTTTGGTTTAATAGGTTCCTTGTTAGTAGCTTATGATAAAAGAGAAGCGAAAGAGGAGGATTCAAAGCAGATGATATCATACATGTGAATAAGAGCATATTTGTTCTGGTCTATCCATATATACTTCTACCAAGAAATGGAAGTGTATTGTTAAAGAACTTATACACATAATTTGTCATGTGTTCGTGACGTCATCGACGTATTTTCATTGTCCACTTCATAAAAATTTTAAATCAAAATTATAAGAAACGACTTTAATAATTTTTTTGGCTCCTTATAACCTCAAAAATGTGATGCCCGCATTAAAATTACCTGCTACTTAGGTAATTCAGTGTGTAAAATCTAAATTATAAGAAATTACTTTAATATTTTATCTTTTTTTTTACGAAATAACCTCAAAAATGTGATTCACGCATTTAAATTACCTGCTACTTAGGTAATTCAGTGTGTTATTTATTTGAAGACAGAATCAATATTAAAGTCACTATTTAAATAATTGTAAAGACCTATACGGGATAATTAGTAATGCGCAACCAAAATAGTGCTTTGGTTACCATTATAGTCTCTCTAAAATAACTAGCAAAATTATATATTATTTCGTCTTGAGACATACTTATTCTTTGCATATTTATGGAATCCACACATAATATCTGTCATATTACATTAATTGAGAATTGATCATCCGACATAAATTTCAAGGCACATTAATAGCAACGTGGTATTAGCATATATCTTTTTAACTAATAAAAAAAACCTCACATCAATTTTGAGAAAAATGAACGTGAGGTCAGTTAAAATTTCTGCTTACCACATACATAGACGTTCTTGAGTTCTTATTCTTTTTTTAGGTTTTTGTACTACGCAAAAATAAACAATTGTGTTTAATAGAAGTTCACGTAATATAGAACACTCCACAAATAACCAAATTGAAAAACTATGTTCAGATACAGTTTTCGTTGCATGACTGGGCGCATATTTAACATGTATTGATATTGTGCATGTTTTAATTAATAGTGACAACAACATGTTTACGTTCATATGTCATATGTCATATTGGTGCATTTGATTAATAAAAATAATAATTCACATTTTTTGTCATTCTTAGGCGGATTTCAGGATGCAGCTTAATGTTATGAATTTGTGTGTGTGCCTATTATTTTGATATATTTGTCGTGTATGTATGTGTGACTGTTTATATGCCATGGTGTTGGCATTATTTCTTTTTATTTGGGAAAACAACAAATTGAATATAAGGTGAGTTCAACGGCGCATGTATGTTTCAAAGTACAGGTAAATAGTTTGACCTTATGTACGGATCAACTGTATTACATACCAGTTTATAGTACGTGCCAAATCCCCTGGATCCCTCTTTAATACATCACAATCGACTTTCAAGATTTCAATCTTCGGGTTTTATAGATTTTTGCTTACTGTACCATATATAGAGTATCAGAAAGATATTAAACAATCTTAGATAGTATTCTTTTATGTATTGCTGTTTGGTTTTGCTTATGTGTTAACTTTTATCATGACTGTTCTAATTGAACTCTTCCGTGTGGACTGCGTAAACTTCCTTATTTACAAACACTTATATTATACATCTGAATGTTGACTAATGATGACTGGAATCTGCGAACTATACATAACATAAATTTGTGGACGATTCGTTGGCATATGTATTTATAAAGGTTACTCGGGAACACGTGTATTTGTTTACTTTAAGCACGTGTGTTCAAATCAAAACATGTTTATGTTTAATTTGATTGGACAATCAGTAAGTTATTACCAGTTTAAGTAATATCAATCATGATAACTTCATGCTAGAATTTTAGCTCTAAAATTATAATAAGAAAGTCTAGAATTGTCATTCGAGGTTCGCCCATTCGACAGTAAAGGTTCGTTTCCCACCCACCCACCCTTTTTTAAGACTTCATAGGAATGTAAATAGTATGTTATGTAAAAATAATTGATAAGATACATGTATGCATTACTGTAACGATTTTTTTCTTCGACTTTTAGAAAAAATTTCTATTGTAGATTGTGTTTATATGTGATGGCATCGGTCGATGACAACAAATTCAATTTGGACATTTGTTTATATTTTATAATAAAATAAGCTGTCTGTGCTGTCGATGCGAGCTGATAACCAAATAACGGTGTTGAGTTTTACTTTATAAATGCTTTATGTTCGTTTGAAGTATTGAATAAGAACATAAATCTGTTTAATGTTTGCATTTTTATATTGAAATAACCTCCAAATTGTGGGTTCAGCTCCACAAGTACTATTAAGAGGTTGATATTAGAAGCTGTTTGTATTGAAATCAAGCAACATATATTTGTTAATGTCACAAAAGGTGAAGCATTGTTATAACTGGTATTAAAAACATATCAATTTGTTGAAGATTGAGTTTTTTCTTTTAAATTTTTTTTAATGTTCAGTGGAGGCTATCGGCCTTACTCAAAACATCAATATCTTTGTTGGCGAAGGAATTTAGAACAAATCGTTTCTCTGTTACTATTTGTTCAGTGAAAACCAGTATAATAAGTCTGTGAACAACAATTTCCGAAATAGCGGTTGTAATTTGCTAGATAGAAATGATCAAAAAATGATATATACATAGACAAATGAAAAGTGAACAAGTTTCTTGTGAATTTGCCCTAATCTGCATCACAAAATAGAACAGTACAGAATGAGTTGTATGTTTTCTTTATGAGCTCTATGTTTTGACAGCTGTTGTTTTATTATGAAGTTGTGTTCTTTGTTGTTTGTATTTATTGTCAAAATGATATTAAAGTAATGATTATAATCAAACGAATTTAATCAACGCATATTCATAACGACTATGAATTATAATAGTATTAAAAATCAATTCAACTGCTTTGAAAACCCATTCTCTGGTAGATGTGTCTTCATGAATCTATTATTCTAGTTATGATTTCAGCGATTAACGTGTAAGTCATATGATGAAATCTCAATATCGTGTAAAGTTCTATTATGCAATTGAATCATAGCGGTAAATAAAAAAAAACACAAATTAAACTGCACGACCTTGAGGTTTTTTACTCAACGGTTAACAGAAAAATGAGAAAAAATGTACATTTCTATAACTGCATAGATATCACCAGGCTCATCCACCATTTTAACAGACAAATAGTCCGGAATATGATAGTTGTAATTCACTCGTTTGATGTGTTTGAGCTTTTGCTTTTACCAGTTGATTAGGGACTTTCCTTTTTCAATTTTCCTCGTAGATCAGTATTTTTGTGGTAATACTTTTAATAATGCTGCATTTGGACATGTATAAATAATCATACTAAAACATTAAATGCACGTACATATAGAATAAACAATTGTTTAAACTGTATGTACGTCCTGTGCGTAATGCGCTTTTCTGGATTTACCTTTTATCAGGAGCAATGAATTATTACATCTGTAGATTAAAATAAGTCTTCAACATAGCCGATATATTGACAGAAGTTTATACAATGTATAAAGATCAAAAGGTCATGGGTCTATGGGTCTATATACGTTTGTTCAACAGTATCCGGAAATTCATTTACTTATAATAAAAGTGTAGAAATATATGTTATATGTTGTTTTTGTTAATTCAACGAATTGAATATATATAAACCAGACTGCACTTCAATCTATAGTTCCAACTTCAACCATGCATGGTATTTATCCAAAAACACAAATTCGCATTACACTGTCGAATAATTCTGTTGACACAATCTATTAAGCAGTCTTCCAATCGGATTATACTGTATTAAATAAAGTTACAAAGTTAACATTACAAATGTATTGTGACTTTTTGTTTGCGTTTCCAACATATATATTCTAATTATTGATCAAACTAAACTTTTGTCATCCTTAACAAAATACCTCCAAAGATATGAGCTAGTTATATGGGGGTTAACATGTTTTACGTTGTCTGTCTGAAATCTTTGTTTTCAATTGCTTTATTTGTATATTAGGCCCTTCTTTCTTTTGAATTGTTTCACAGTTTGTTATGTCGGGAGGTAAAAGTGATAAAACGAAGTTATTTAAATTTGGTTTGAGAGATGTCTAATAGACAATCATATTATATCTTCATATTGCATTTTAAGTCATATGAAACGAGTTTCTTAAAATTTAAATGTTATCAATATTATTTGAAAACATGCATGAAAGTTTTGTTTGTTTTTTGCTTGGTTTTTTTTTTTGGAAAAAGGGGGGGGGGTATTATTCGGAGGTTTTTAATCGCCAGTCGAGTCGAGTTTTTTGCCGAAGTTCACCAAATTGTGACCTTAATAAACAATAAAACCTTGAAAAACGAGTCAGACAAGTTAATTGAAAGATCCATTCCTTTTTATATTTTGAATTCGTTCTCATTTTTAAATAACTTATAACAATTTTCGTTAAATGTCCTGAACCAAGTCAGGAATATGGCAGTTGCTATCAAATAGGTCCTTTCTATATATGTTTGGGTTTGTTTTTGTTGCACTTCAGTGTTCCTGTTGATCCTTTATTTTATAGCTGATTGTTTCCAACGTTTAAATTTGCTACTCGGGTTTGTTTTCTCTCAATCAATTCATTACGTGTGACCAGCGGTATACTACTGTTGACCTTATATGATTCGTTGTTTTAAATTTGTTCTTTGAGAAACTGTTATTACTAAAAACCTTCTAGAACAAGTTTGTTTACATTCTTTTGCAATTTCCCCCCTTTTGCATAAGGACTGGTCAGTGGCCGAAATTATAGCGTGAGGGCTTGTAGTTTATGTCACTGCATACGGAAAAATATCGTCGAATTACTTTATCTATATTAGATGAGACTCTAAACATTGTTTAAAATCAAATAGAAGTATTATACAGCTGAATTAATTATTAGACACTTAAAATTACAAATATAATAACATGAAAACATAAAAAATGTAATATGGCTTTAATCCGCATTGCCGAGATATGTATTCCAAATATAGACCAACAAGCCATTGTTTTATACTTGATAAAATCACTCTCAAGTCAGGAACCTGTTATTTGGTAGCTAGAATACTTTCAACTGTGTCTTTCTTCGATATTTATTTTAAATTGCTTCTTTTGTAAATTAGACTATGGTTTTACTTTCTTTTGTATTGACTCGCATTTTGTCATGTCTGTCGGAACATTAGATAGTTGATTTAAGGTAGTATGGATGTATTTCGCAACTTGGACAGAAAACTTTAGGTCCACATTTTAATCAAATTAGCGAAATTTGATGAGGAATGCAGATAACTTATGTGAATTTTTATTCTAAAGAATACATTTATAAGACCTCAGCTTATAATTATTAATACAATGTATAATAATATATAGGGGTAGTTTATTTTGCCCGATTAGCTAGTCAAATGCGTTTGGTTAAAATGGACTTATTCAGTGTTTGTGTCTTTTGAACAATTTGAAAAATGGGTGTTTGTGTTTTATGAAGACCCCTCTACCAAGAAATTTTTGTTTTTCAATTACACTTATAAAATTTGCTATTTTATTAAACGCAAATACAAAATGTATAAAAAGGTTTAAATGTCGTTTTCAGTTTAAACTTTTTCAACTCATACCACATCTCCCTTTATCTATTTGCATATGAAATATTCTTTCATGAGAACATTGTTGGAAATTTTATTTAAAGAATGTAAAGCCTTATAGTTCTATATTTTTTATAATGATTTTCGGTTCCGAAAATCGTAAAGTGGAAAAATGGAAATATTTCGCAATAACACGTATCACCAATTTATCTTTAAACAGTCCCTGTTGAAATTAACTGAACTCCCGAACAAAGGGAAGTAACCCAAGATTGGAATAAAGACAACATGCAGAATGTTTTACTTTATTTTCGAAGACCTATTATTGCTTATAACCACTTCATTTGAATTCTTGTTGATAAATGTTTGCCATCAAACCGCATCGTCAAATTCTACTGGTGTAGTTATGTCAAGGTTAGGTGCAGGCGAATGCGTTGATAGGTGGGTGAGTGTCGGAAAGAAGGTATATATTTTGTGTAATAAACAGTTTTAATAAAGATTATACACATGTGCGTTGTCATTCGTCTGACAATAAGAAATTTACTACACAACATAGTAAATTTTCAACAACGGTACCATTTTATTTCAGCAAAATTTATAAAAGACGGATTTTTTTTGTGCATAAAATGAAAGATTAAACCTAGTTGCATAATTTTCAATTGTATAGACAACCAGTTAATGTGTAAGCAAAATAGACAGATATAAAAGGTAACATTTGAAACAAAATCTGATATATCCATCAATATAGAAACAAAGAAAACCAAAATGGTGTTAAGACGTTCTAAGGAGAAAGCACTTCATTTAAAATAAATTTAAAAGACACAAACACCAATGATAACATTGCCATTAAAGTGCGAGGTTTGGCATGCCACAAAACCACGTTCAACCCACCATTTTTTCCCTTTAAAAATGTCCTGTACCAAGTCAGGAATATGGCCATTGTTATATTATTGTTTTTTTCTGTGTGTGTTACATTTTAACGTTGCGTCGTTTGTTTTCTCTTATTTTTTAGTGTAAATTCACATTGCGATAAGACGTGTCACGGTACTTGTCTATCCCAAATTCATGTATTTGGTTTTAATGATTTATTTGTTATTCTCGTGGGATTTTGTCTGATGCTTGGTCCGTCTCTGTGTGTGTTACATTTCAGTGTTGTGTCGTTGTTCTCCTCTTATATTAAATGCGTTTCCCTCGGTTTTAGTTTTTTACCCCGATTTGTTTTTTTTTGTCCATGGATTTATGAGTTTGGAACAGCGGTATACTACTGTTGCCTTTATCTATTAAAAACAATGACCTTAAACTTTACGTTAATATTCCACAGGATTTCAATTTTGCACATGTTATTATACATATTATAGTTGTTCGAGAAAGTTTGTCATTTTTTATCCCGCTTATGCTATTATGTATAAAAAAAAATTAAAGGATTGGTACCAATTTGTTCAACTCATATTTTTGAAAACTATTTGAAATGTGCTTAATTTATTAGTGTATTGTCTCAATGGTTTCTCTCTGAAAATCGGTTAACTAGAATACTACAAGGACTGTTGAAGTGGTAGTTGAATGTTGTTAGTATAAATGCTGAATGTAATATATTGAATATGCATAATCAAAGCGTCTCTTTCAGTTAACATAACTTTTAGATGCGATTATAAAATTTTAAATAACATACAATCACAATATAACATAAAATAATTAAAAAATGACTGTATCAATTCATGGACAAAAAAACATAAAGATTTTGAAAGTCGGGTAAAAGAAATATCAAATATCTTTGACTGCACCGTCGGCAACTTCTGCTTCCCGCATTCTAAAACGTTTACAAATCATCTGATTATAAAAAAAACATGCTAAACAAAATGAAAATATGCTGCATTTTTGTAAAATATGGTTCTTAATTCTAAATTGAATATTCTTTTTTATTTTTTCTACATTCTGTTTTGTATATTGTACAGGATCCTGTCCTCTTATAATGAACAGGCTTTTATTATGTAAATCGTCTTAGAATTAGATTAAAGAGACATTCATATCTGAAAAAAAAGTTGTTCTCTTAGCGTGTCCCAAATCCGATTCTTTACCGTGAATATCCTTGATGCCTCATGTTACTTGGAGAATTGGTGCTATAGGCAAAAAATTGAAAATCTGTATGATCAAACTGTGATTATTTAGAATTTGATATTATAAAGATAGATCTCTATTGTTAACGAATGTTTCCCTGTTAAACCAATTTTGTATTAAAATGGTCATATTGCGCAATTATCAATTATTATTGCATAAAATAGTTGAATTTCTTATAATTATATTATTTTAAGAAAAGGACATAAAAGTGAAAAGGGGTTAATAATTCATGTAGACCTTGTCCTGGTGATCATTGTGCTGTTAAAAATTTTCTCTCTCTGCTGTAATTTCAGCAAACAAAGTGGTGAAAAAGTCTTTAAGGAACGTTAACTTCAATGAAAAAATATGACTTTAAATGTATTGAGTATTTCAAAAATTAAGTCATATTTATGAAAGGATCCTTTACTTAACTTTTTCAATTACATCGAAAGGACCAGATGGTCATGTGGTTATCGCAATGACAAAGATACTATATCTTCTATTTCTAAACAGGCTTACATTATTTTGTTTTACAAGACATACATTTAGTTTAGAAAAGACGCATTATGGCGCTTAAATAAAAACAGTTGGAAGATGGTAGTAGTAGCAAATGTCAAATTGAATAGAAAAAAAGTTGATATTAAATTAAAGGAAATTTGTAGATAGAAAGATAGCTTACGGCCTAAAGTTGCTATAGATTTGTGAAATATCAAACCTTATTATAACTAACATTTGGTATAACTACCAAATAAACATTCATCCTGTTCATATAGTGGAAAAAGAAGATTAAGAGTTCGGAATGAAGTTTGAAAAAAGCTTGTGAACATATCTCACTTAACAGACTTTACTGGTTGTTATGTTGTCATTTCAATGTTATATTTAACAATGCCATAAAAGTCCGAGGTTTGGCATGCCACAAAACCAGGTTCAATCCACCATTTTTTCCTTTAAAAATGTCCTGTACCAAGCCAGGAATATGGCCATTGTTATATTATTGTTCGTTTCTGTGTGTGTTACATTTCAACGTTGCGTCGTTTGTTTTCTCTTATTTTTTAGTTTAAATTCACATTGCGATAAGACGTGTCACGGTACTTGTCTATCCCAAATTCATGTATTTGGTGTTGATGTTATATTTGTTATTCTCGTGGGATTTTGACTGATGCTTGGTCCGTTTCTGTTTGTGTTACATTTCAGTGTTGTGTCGTTGTTCTCCTCTTATATTTTATGCGTTTCCCTCGGTTTTAGTTTGTTACCCCGATTTTGTTTTTTGTCCATGGATTTATGAGTTTGGAACAGCGGTATACTAATGTTGCCTTTATTTAGTCTACCACAACCAATATAAGCGAACAAGATAATAAAGTGCATTATGATTATATCAGATATATAAATTTTTAGCCACGTCAGGTCTGCCAAAATTAACCGCTTTTCAACTAATTTTTCTATATGGTCTTGTAATTTGCCGTTACACAACTGATCTAGATTAGATGCTTTGATTTTTATAGAGTGTTTTATTATAAATTAGGCCGTTAATTTTCTCAATTGAATTATTTCATATCTGCTATGTTGGGGACTTTGATAGCCGACTATAAGGTATGGGATTTCCTTCATTGTTGGGGACCGTATAGTTGCCTGCTTCAATTGAAGTCCGCGGAAAATTTGTCTTATTGGCAATCCTACTATATATCCATATTTTCTTATCAACAAAGTATAGTGATCGGTGCAATATTTCACAAATCATATGTAGTTATGTAAATGGCATATATATGTCCTAGAGTTGCCACTTTTGTTCGTAGATATTAAAATATAAAAATTACATATATACGACCTCGATCATCATACGTCAGCAATAAATATGTAACTGGCATATATAAGGCCTGGGATCACGACATTCCATGTTATTCATTCCTTCAAAGTAAATTAAGCTCAGTATCATATTCTGAAGCGTAAGACAGCGTTCCGCACATTGACAAAGTATGGAATTTGGCTCGCCTGGTGCCCATTTAAGGTAGGTAACATCAGAACCATCAGAGTATTTCCAGTCGTGTTCCATTGCCGTATCGTTTCCATCAATGAAAATATCTGCAGTAACTACAATTTAAAAGCAATTTAAGTATATGGAAAATTATTTTACAAATGGGAAAAACAAATCAAGAGATATTACACATAGATAAAAACGATAAAAATGTAATTGAAGGATGATTTATGAAATAAAGTGATTGATCTAGTTTCGTTAATTTATTAAAAAAAAAAGACGAGAAAAACCGGTATAATTGCAAATATTATCAACCGAGCTCATTTATAGGCCATCGTGTATCTTCAATAATAATAAAATCTATACTATATAATCAACTTTGAAAAGCCCCGATAATAAATGTGTTAAACAATTTATCAGAGAAAACTAACGGCCTAATTTTTAGCAAATATATTAATGAAAAAAACAAATATGGCAGACATAAACTAAAACAAGAGAGACGGGTTGTAGGAACTTGGAGACTTGTTTGAAGAATCCAAAAACATCAATATTCATGTTTCAAGTTTTATCAATTAGAGAACTAAAAACAGTACCTAAGGGATAATTTATTACAAAACAATGGCCATTTGGTAGCAAAAATCGCTAATCCCGGCTGACCCGGCCGCTTGAACTTTTGACGTCCACAACAGTCACTTTTCCATTGTGGCGTCAGATATTTTGTTTTATGACGTCAAAATTTTACGGGAACCTGCGTGATGTCCAGCAATGACGGACAAATAGCCATAAGGTGTATGGGCAAATTATACATCTTCTTGTCTGCTATAAAAAGCGTCGAAATGGAAAATACAAATAATTCAGACAAAAAACTAACGGTATTTGTGTAACGGAGTTATGGGCAAAACGATAAACGAAAAACAAATGATATACAGCCGCAAACGTTTCAGGCTTCAGACATAGCCCATATGTAATATAGCGGGGCTAAGCTAGTTAGTCACAAAACTTGGAAAAGTAGTTAGAAAAACCAGGACAAACTATAAATAAACGCAACAGTAGTAACAAATCCGGGTTACAAACTTAAACTGAGGGGAACGCATCAAATATACGTTTACTACGACACAACAGAAACACAACATTAAAATGATCACGAAACGCGCGTCTGGCGTATCAAATTATAATCCTGGTACCTTTGATAACTATACACACATAGAAAAAGAACTATAATATAACCATGGCCATTTTCCTGACTTGGTACAGGACATTTAAGAAAATACATGGTGAGTTGAACCTGGTTCTGTTGCATGCCAAACCTCCCGCTTTAATGGCAAAGTTGCATATAACATTAAAATGACAATATTAAATGACAATATTACATGACAAGATAACATTACAAATAAATGGGAGAACATACAGGACAGAGAAACACACAAATAATACCTATCAAAAGGTACCAAGTCAGAAAATGGTCATTGTTATATTATAATTCGTTTCCTTGTGTGTGTGTTGGATTTTAGTGTTGTGTTTCTGTTGTGTCGTTGTTCTCCTCTTATATTTGATGCGTTTTTCTTAGTTTTGGTTTGTAATCAGGATTTGTTTTTTTCTTAATCGATTTTTGATTTTTGAACAGCAGTTTACTACTGCTGCCTTTATTTTTGATACTTATTTATAGCACCTTACCTTTCATTTCCTTCATGTATTTTCCTATAAACAACAATGTATCAAGATTGAGAATCCGTAAAAGTGTTCCTGAAGATTCCTCCTGGCAATGATTCGACGCAGACAAGGCGTGTTTGGGTATTGATTGAAATACTCTGAAGCAAACTGGAAGCTGTGGTAGCGCTGGGGTTTGGATGTATCCTCTAGACGTACAATACTCTGTTACAATGTACATATATATTAAGATACAATCAAAACAAACTAATTATTCCTTTGAAGAAAATAGCTCAGTCTTAAAGGATATTATTTGGTCACTTTAACATAAGGTATTTATGGATTAACATTAATTGAATTTATTTTTTAAAGGTTTTGAACATATTTGATAAATAGTCATTAATACCATTGTATTTACATCTGGTCTAACATGCTGTGATGCAAATATTATATTGAGGCGCAAAGTCGTGCCTTTTCCAGACTGTGAATGACGTCTTCGGACCAATTCTGTTCAAAGTGTCTTCATTGACATGCAAAGGATAATGTTCTAGTCATTTTTATTTTTTAGTCGACACTGGGTTTTTTAAAAATGAAGGCAATACTGTGTAAATGTTATGCGTTCGGTACGCTTTTCTGGATTTTCCTTCATCAAGAACGCTCAGAGCTGCATATTTTAAAGCGAAGGATAATGAAGAACCGAAATAGCTGAATAGCTGTATGATTAAAAAAGAACCTCAAAGTAGTCACTAGCTTTTCAGACACTGCAAATATTCTTATATTGATTTTGTGTATCTTGTATCCTTTGAGAATTAGTTTTTTCTCCTAAACACGTTTATCGTGTTGTGCTTTGACATAGTTTTGGTTTGTTTTTGACTTTGAATCCATCCGGTATTATTCTTCCCTCTTATGTGGATTAAATCGTATGATAATAATAATTACCTTTCCTTTTGAAATACATGTTACCAATTGATGTTGACTGTGGATTACTATAAAAGATTTTGGAGAACAGTTTACATGTTAATTCCAATTTATTCCAGGTAAAAGAGAGACAACTGCTTTCTCTTGCGCACATATTTGCACACATAGAGGCACTTTTCCCTGGAACTGTCCATAGACTGTTCAATGTAAAGTCTTTGTCGTCGTAATCGTTAATAGTCTGCCACTCTTCTGTAATGGTAACACTGGTAACTGAAATATATTTTATGATCATTAGGTCGGTGACTTGAAATTAATCCGGTTTTGGTGTTATTTTTGGATCATTCCGCTGATAGTATTGTAGACGTTCATCGTCGTTCAAGGTTCAATCCAAATGAAAGTACAACATGAATGAATTATAGAAAGAAACACAGAGAGCTGTCAAAGACAAAAAGCAAACAACGTCATACAACATAATGGCCAAACAAAAGAGATGCAACCAATGGCAACCACTTAATTACCGACATACATAGGAACATACAAAAATATTCCAGGGTTAAACCTGTTTAAGAACACGCAGTATTCTATATAACCTAGGATAGTGGTGTAACAGAACAGCAAAAGAACAAATCGAAAACATCAGTTGAACAACTATAAACTAAAAGCAAAACAAACAATTATCAAAAAGCTTCGGACACAAATCTCAGATAACATAGAAAATATTCAAACGATCAAATTACTGGCTTATGTATAGAGTAAACGGTAATTTACACAATAAGCCTTAACATTCATCCATAATACAAATTGTCCGCTTTCAATGGTCAAAAGTCTTATCAGACGTGAATAAATCTAAATAATAATGTATCTTTTGCAATCATACGATATCACCTTCTATATTCTTAAGCATAAACGAATAATTCAATAAAAAGAAGAACACAATGTTTTCAAAGTATCCGAAGACCATGATTCTGGGTAACAACACACACTGTCTCCTTCTCGAACATGGGACATCTGTGTTACATATCAATCCTCAAATTAAACCGGCTGAGCCTAATAGATTAATCGATTACGGCTGGCTGAGTATCAATCATACAAGGGAATATATACTGTCATGCAAGATAGAATTGACGGGAAATTGAAAACTATTTTTGCCCATGAACTCTATAAACCTTTTTAACCTTAACATACATAGTTTACTTCGTAGTTTTTATGCTTATTATTTTACACACATGCATTTGTACCTTAGAGAATTTATTATTGCTAGCACATCTCTGAAAGGCTGTTTTTATGCAAATCTTAAAAAATATGAAAGGTTCAGTGTTTGACATCGTGTAGAGACAAAAGATTATTGTTGAAATCGTATTTGAACATGGCAGTAGGATAACGGATGAGTTCAATACAAAAGAAAAGTTCCTCCACCAGACTGACAATTCTTCCGTGATAACATAGATAAAAAGTTATTCCGAAACCACATAATACACATCTGGTTTTTAATGTACTCAATTAAATGTATACATACAAATCAACGTTGTCGTACTGTCATTGTAGTGATAAATTCAATCGAAGCTCAAGCTGTCTTTATATTTCGAAATTGAAACAATGTTATATAAAAACAAACTTTGGGCCCCAAGACAATTTGAAAGTGGTACATTAAGTTTAACAAAACCAACTGCTCGACTAGATCAAGCAATGAAAGGACAGAAAAAAACAGTTATATTCTTGACATTATTCACATGCACTTTTCTAAGAAAAAGTCTGTTAAATTTGGTTTTTATAGCGAGCTAAACCTGTATGCTACCTGTGAGACAGTTTACCTGTGAATGCTTCCTGTATATATATATTTATTTTAAATTGAAAAATTGTATACATTAAAGATCTGAAGCATTTCAAACGGCTTCTATAATTCAAAACCAGGAAAAGACGGTCAAGAGACTCATTTTGAGATATTTTTAAAATGTTATAAAGATATAAGATAAAAAGGTGCAACAACCTTTAACCATTTTTTTTTATTTTCTCCAAAGATATTTCTGTTGGTATATATATATTAAGGTATGGCCTCAGTGAAATTTTATCATGACAATATTTTTAAGTTAGATAGACACAAAAGATCAGTTCTGTAAATTGCATAGATGTATATGCTATCCCAAATTAGGATTTAGAGGTAGATCATGATATTAAAAGGGATAGAATGGGGAAATCATTACCGCAAAGTGTACATCTGGGGGATAGTTGAACCGAATCAAAATGGAAAAGTATTTTACCTATGAACACTCATTAAGGTCATACAATGTACATATATATTAAGATACAATCAAAACAAACTTATTATTATTTTGCAGAAAATAGCTCAGTCTTAAACAAATGTTAAAAGATATATTTTTTCACTTTACTATAAGGTATTTATAGATTAACATTAATTGAATTCATTTTTAGGTTTTGAACATATTTGATAAATAGTCATTAATATCATTGTATTTACATCTGGTCTAACATGCTGTTTATGCAAATATTATATTGTGGCGCAAATTCGTGCCTTTTCCAGACTGTGAATGACGTCTTCGGACCAATTCTGTTCAAAGTGTCTTCATTGACATGCAGAAGGATAATGTTCTAGTCATTTTTATTTTTTAGTCGACACTGGGTTTATAAAAAATGAAAGCAATAAGCTGTAAATGTTATGCGTTCGATACGCTTTTCTAGATTGACCTTCATCAAGAACGCTTAGAGCTGAATAATTTAAAGCCAAGGATAATGAAGAACCGCTTAGAATAGATGAATAGCTGTATGAGAAAAAAAGGACCTCAAAGTAGTCACTAGCTTTCAGACACTGCAAATATTCTTATATTGATATTGTGTATCTTGTATCCTTTGAATTTTTTTTTCTCCTAAACACGTTTTTCATGTTGTGCTTTGACATAGTTTTAGTTTGTTTTTGACATATAAAAAAGAGGCAACCAATGGCAACTACTTAATTACCGACTTATGATTTTGGCAAGGAACATATAAAAATATACCAGGGTTTAACCTGTTTAAGAACATTCAGTATTCTATATAACATAGGATAGTAAACGAACAAATCGAAAACATCAGTTGAACAACGATCAACTTAAAGCACAAAAACGATTTACAAAAAGCTTCGAACACAAATCTTAGATAACCTAGAAAATATTCAAACGATACAAATCACTGGTTAATGTGTAGAGTAAACGGTCATTTACACAATAAGCGTTAACATTTATCAATAATATAGCAAATTAATCTATTGTAATAAAGATTCATAATTTCTAATAAAATTTGTAGATTTAGCTAAGAAAGTCCTTATTTTTGTATAAAGTAACATTCTTTTATAGTGGAATATTGTTTTAACGTTAAATAAGTTACAATTAAAACTTGCTTGCTAGTCCTTCTCTGTGATTAATATTAGACAACTCTGGTTAATTTCTCAATCAATCTATCATGAAGGGGAGATAAATAATTCGATTTACATTGATAGTCCTTTTTCAAAAATGATAAACGGTTCTTTATATTTGTATGTAATCATTTTAATCGTTTAAAATTTATAAAATTATTTTCGTACAACAATGTTTTTGATACACTAATAACAAAAACTAAAATATATTGAATTGATACATTTTGTGATTATTGAAAATTATATCAGAAACAAAAACTTAGTTATAAAATAATGAACCTGTTAAAGGGAGACAATAATCGCATAACTTTTTCGAATCAACACATAATACAAAGGAATATCACGCTCGCATACAAATGGCACATCAATAAAATTAATTAACCATGCATTCGTGCTCTGCCTTCAATGATGATTCTAAATTATAAATATAACAAAAAGTTGTTAATCTATAGGATAGTGAAACTATTGAAAGCTAACCCACTGTAAAAAAAAAATATTTTCATTTTTTAAAAACTTCCTCAGATAAATGATCGAGCCACTTGACTTTCATAGCTCATGAAAAACGTTTTTACACAATATTTTAAATACGTAGTTAAAGATAATTCGCCCTCTCAAAGTGTAAGATGTTATAAGATTCGTATGCTTGCATCATCTTACACAAATACAGATTTAATGAAGTCCAGAACATTTCGACATTTCTTCGTTTATTTTTATCGAAACCGGTTTTAAACAAATCACAAATACATGTTAAGATCTGACGAAAGACCTATATCCCGATATCTTCAGGTAAATTTGCTACATAATACAAACTGTCCGCTTTCAATGGTCCAAAGTCTTGACAGACGTGAATAAATCTAAATAATAATGTATCTTTTGCCAACATACGATATCGCCTTTTATATTCTTAAGCATAAAAGAATAATTCAATAAAAAGAAGAAAACAATGTATTCAAATGTATCCGAAGACCATGCTTCTGGGTAAAAACACACACTGTCTCTCTCCGAAATCGAACATGTGACATTTGTGTTACATATCAATCCTCAAATTAAACCGACTGAGCCTAATTAGTAATTCGGCAGATTAACCGATTACGGCTGGTTGAGTATCAATCATACAAGGGAATATATACTGTCATACAAGTTAGAATTTATGTGAAATTGAAGTCTTCTCTATACTTTATGTTCCTAACATAGCAACACTTCTACCAATAAACAACTAAAACACAAACGTATGTTTGTCGACTAGCTTGCTGCTTGTGTATTTTCTGAGCTGCTGGTTTTATTAAACAAATAGGTACAAACATGTCACATCAATACACATTAAAAAATTGTGGCAATCATAATACCTTCGAATACCTTCTACTAATATCAAATTGTTTCGTGGCCGTCCAGGAAAAACTACTTTTAGAAACCTGTGTCATTTTGCCAATGCTAAACGAAACCCCAAGTGTTGGACCGCACTTGATATAAGAATGTTCCAAAAAACATTAAAGAAAACATTTAAATGCAAATAATCAGCTATCAGTCAAAAGAATGCGGCTAAATGAAAAAAATTTGAAGACAGAAATGAGTCTGAAATAACCAAATCCGATAACGTTTGTATAGCCTACCACATTTATATAACAAAACGTTTTTTAACTTTAATGCTAATTTGAACATATTTATATACTAAATATTTAAAAAACGTTATTTAACGTACATGTTAAAAAATTTGATGTTCACTCAAGTGAGGCAGAGCTAGAAATGACCATATATACACCTATCATTTAACAAAATAATTTTCCCCTCCCAAAAAATTCCTACGCCTACGTGCCTCGGAAATTAGGAATACTATTTTTGCCCATGAACCCCTTAAGCTATAAACCTTTTTAACTTTAACATACATTTTTTACTTCGTAGTTTTTATGTTTATTATTATCTATACGTCATCGATATAAACAGATTAAATATCTGTTTGTACCTAAGGGAATTTATTATTGATAGCACATCTCTTAAATCCTGTGTTTTTTTCATGCAAATCTTAAAATAATATGAAAGGTTCAGTGTTTGACATCGTGTAGAGACAAAAGATTATTGTTGATAATCGTATTTGTACATGGCAGTGGGATAACGGATGAGTTCAGTACAAAAAAAGTACCTTCTTCCCTGATCACATAGATAAAAAGTTATTCCGAAACCACATAATACACATCTGGTTTTTAATTGTACTCAATTAAATGTATACATACAAATCAACGTTGTCGTACTGTCATTGTAGTGATAAATTCAATCGAAGCTCAAGATGTCTTTATATTTCGAAATTGAAACAATGTTATATATAAACAAGAACCGAGCTTCAAGACAATTTGAAAGAGGTACATTAAGTTTAACAAAACTAACAGCTCGACTAGATCAAGCAATGAAAGGACAGAAAAAAAACAGTTATATTCGTGACATTATTCACATGCACTTTTCTAAGAAAAAGTCTGTTAAATTTGGTTTTTATAGCGAGCTAAACCTGTATGCTACCTGTGAGACAGTTTACCTGTAAATGCTTCCTGTATATATATATTTATTTTAAGCTGAAAAATTGTATACATTAAAGATCTGAAGCATTTCAAACGGCTTCTATAATTCAAAACCAGGAAAAGACGGACAAGAGACTCATTTTGAGATATTTCTAAAATATTAGATATAAGATAAAAAGGTGCAACAACCTTTAACCATTTTTTTTTATTTTTCTCCAAAGATATTTCTGTTGGTATATATATGTTAAGGTATGGCCTCACTGAAATTTTATCATGACAATTTTTTTAAGTTAGATGGACACAAAAGATCAGTTCTGTAAATTGCATAGATGTATATGCTATCCCAAATTAGGATTTAGAGGTAGATCATGATATTAAAAGGGATAGAAAGGGGAAATCATTACCGCAAAGTGTACATTTGTGGGATAGTTGAACCGAATCAAAATGGAAAAGTATTACCTATGAACACTCATTTAGGTTTATGCTTAGTAAAATGACTGTTCTAATACTTCACTTTTATTGGCCTTATCGATAAATCTGCTACATGGTATTTTGGAAAAGAAATTGCTATTCCATTATTTTTTCAGTATAAAATAGCTCACAAAAAAAAGATTTCTCAACCCACAGTTGGCAGTTTTCAGGATAAAAAATGAAAAGGAGGCCAATTATTAATAAATGTAAATATGAAGTAGATGTCTTAACAATTTGAAAACAAAAGACAAAAATAATTTCATACCGTAAGAATATGATGTTAATCCTAATAAAAATCCTTTGAAAATTAAGAAAGAGTCCATAACTCAATCAGCAGTCCAACTGCAATATTCCGAATGCAAATATATTTTCTTTTAATCAAGAGTCGATTATCAGTTTTTAAGGCTATTTTTGTGGATCCGATAATTTCTAAGAAAGCCAATTGCGTCCATCCAATTTCATTGGCTAAACGAATTGAAAAGGAATATATATGAAATGATTATGTATTTCATTCATTTCCTGATCTTGAATCTTCCTGGATGATAATCAAGAAGTACACTGCATTTAAATAATAGATTTTTTTTACTGTATTTCAAGTTAATACAAAACAAGACAAGTCTAAAAAGAAACTGAAAAAACCAAACGATCGGCTATTTCAACAAACAGAGCGGAATGACTAGAAAACACATGTCTCGTTCAGTACCTGGTACAGGCATTTCTCAAGGAGACAACAGTGAGGTAAACCTGTTTATATATCAATCTTAACCTCACAGCAGTATATGTCAGTTGTATATAGTTACGGTGCATTGAATTGACCAACTATGAATGTGTATGATAGCTGACTATACGGTGACAAAATATATTTGTTATTTTGGTGTCATTTGGTCTCTTGTGGAGAGTGGTCTCATTGGCAATCAGATCACATCTTCTTTTTTATGAGCACTACCAATACAAATGTTATTGGTCAATCTGAATAAAATAGAATTCAACAAATGAGAACAACGTGTGAAATTATTTCATGCGTTTGAAGCGTTTTTCGGGATTTTTTTCCCTTAGAAATAATCAAAGCCGAACATTTGCTAAGAACAAAAACAGTTGTAGAGCTATCCGGCTAAACAAAATAAAGGTCAACTTTGCCAGAGGGAATTGAAACCTTAGTTTATTTAGTTTTAAAATGTATGTGAACTAACAATTCTAGAAATGTTAACCATACATCATATATAC
Organism: Mytilus trossulus; assembly: GCF_036588685.1. Classification (NCBI taxonomy): domain Eukaryota; kingdom Metazoa; phylum Mollusca; class Bivalvia; order Mytilida; family Mytilidae; genus Mytilus; species Mytilus trossulus. Next base: position 19,059,072 of record NC_086384.1, read on the forward strand.
TTTATTAGAAAAATTAAATAACAAAGGCACGAACAAAAATGATATTGTAGTTGCAGATGCCACTGCTTGAGGTGATTTTTTTCCCCGAGGATATCACCAGCCCAGTAGTCAGCACTTCTGTGTTGATTTGAGTTATCATTGATATGTTCTTAATTTAAAATTTACTGTTAACAATACTATGATTTTTTGAAAAACTAAGGCTTTGCTACCTCAGGAATAGATAACCTTAGCTGTATTTGGCAAATTTGTAAGAAATTTCTGGTCCTCAATGCTCTTCAACTTTGTACTCTATTTGGCCCTTTAAAAAAAATGTATTCAAGCGTCACTAATGAGTCTTTTTTAGACAAACCGCGCGTCCAGCGTAAATATAAAATTTTGATCCTGGTATCTATGATGAGTTTATTTGATACTTCATTTCATCTAGAACACACTTTCCTGATAGATTAAGAATAAGTTTCTTTATACCAAAAAGTGAATACAAAATTGAAAATTATTTTTGTTTTTATAGTTTTGCATCCATGAATAAATCATATACTCCAAGATATTTAGAAAAGTTTTATGAATTAAACCTTAAATTAAACTAGTTTATAAAACGAAAAAAAAATATTTGTAAGCCTTAATAAAATCATAGAATATTCATGTTTGACTTCAGAACTTGTTTATAAGCAGAAATAACATCATTTGATATTGTGACGCATTTACATCAAATATAATAGAATATTCTGACACCAATGATGATCGATAACAAGAGTCCTTTGACATAACTTTTCAAAGATTTATTATTTCACTAGACCGCCTTCAAATATTAATTTAATTAATTAAGTTCCTAATCTTAGTATTCTTTTCCAATATGTTGCATAGTACAACTATGGTAATTTCCTATTCTAACAAAGACTACACAAAATTACATTTTTATTTTTACAATAATAAATGACATTTTTACATGTTATTACTTACAGTTTGAACTTTGCTAATAAATCCCATTTGTGTTATCACACACCTTTTGCAACATTATCAAGCTTATTGATTTCTTGATTGTCAAAATGTTTGTTACGTTTAGAGGGCGTGTTTTTTCAACGAAATATCGGCATTCCCATGTAAACCAACTGTGTCCCTCTCCTTGTCGACTTATAATAATGTTCCTTTATTTTGATGAGGCTGACGTCTAACAAGAACCTTCTGAGAAGAAAGAAAATAAAATAGCTTTTTACTTTACTTTCCGGTACGTAGATAATATTTTCTCACTTAATGATTTGGTTACTTTGTTGAACGCATCTGTCCCTTTGAATTAAAGATAAAGGATACAACAGATACAGTTAAGGAATAACAGTACTGTAGTGGAAGAGTTGTTACCGTTAATTGTAGATTTGACGGTCGCAAATGCAGTTTTACTGGCGACGCGTAGATAGGTGTTGTTTTATTTTCGATCACATAGTAGTAATAGAACATTTGTTGATTCAATTAATTCAAAATGGCGGGTCCCTCCTTAGTTACGCCTGGTCAACTGTGGATTTGACGGCAACTTTAAGCCAATGAAAAAAAAAATTACATCCAAATTGCATTAGAATTAGGTCTACCTCATAACATGACTTTCATATAGAATTTGACAATTAGGCTTGGTTAAAAACATAACTTTACGACAAAAGATATTATTTCAGCTTCTTGATTATTAACTTTTTACTTTTATGTAGCAACATTCCAGAAGCGCCTGTATACCGAGTATATATCTCCCAATTGTTTATAAAAGAGGAACAAAAGATACCAAAGGGACAGTCGACCTCATAGATTGAAAATAAACTGACAACGCCATGGCTTAAGATAAAAACACAAACAGACAAATAACAATACAGAAGACACAACATAGAAAACTGAAGACTTAGCAACACGAATGTTAATACAAATCCGGTAAATAGTTTAATTCGGTAGGTCACATTCATGAAAAGGGACAGAGTATTGGAGTTACGACATAAGGTACATATCCGATATGATCAATGAAACGGTTATTCCATAACGGTCATTCAACTCGTGAGGGCGTCCATAAAATTTACGAAGGGATGATTTCAACTTCGCCATTTTGGAACTCTTGGTTTCTTTGTTATCAGCAATCTTCTGTCAAGGAAATTGTAATAGGAAATACAAGCCCGAGAATATACTATCAATTGGGAGATATATACGCCGTATGCAGGCGCTGCTGAAATGTTGCTACATAGAAATGGAAATCATCTCTTATGTCGTACTGTTTTGTTCTAAACCGACCCTCATTGTCAATTCTAATATAGTTAATCAAGATATTAGACAGACTTAGCTGTATCTGTAGTATCCTTTATCTCTAGTTCGATGGGATAGATTCGTTCAACATAATCACCGAATTGTATTATTTAGTGAGAGAACATCATCTTTTTAGCGGAGCGTAAAGTTAAATGATATTGATAACTTCTTATCTTTCTTCCTAAGAAGTTACTGTATGAAGTCAGGATCATAAAACTAAAGAAACAAGTCGGCAAAAAGAGGGGCACAATTGGTTACTATTGGAATTTCGGCAGGCTGTTGAAAAACACATCCTCTAAACGTAACAAATATGTTGTCAATCAAGAAATCAAGCATCTCGATAATCTCAGTTTCAGAGAATTTTTTATTTAAATCAGAATGCTTCTTTACAAAGAAGAATTTATCCTTCCCCAAGACAAGATACTTGTAATTACGTTAGCTATTTTTTTAACTTTGAACTTTTGAAATACTGAGAATTTACTATTGATTGGTACAATATTCCTGAGTTTGCATTTCTTATCACCATTTCTTCGATAGAGTGCTGCTGTTCACAGTGAAGCTATTAAATCAAAAGTGCCATATGGTTCATTTTAGATAATTTCCTCGTACATTGTACGGACGCATGCATGAGTTGGTTGACGGTTATGAAATATCCGTTTCAAAGATGATAGCGGGTATTTTCCCTATGACGTTATTACAATCCTGTTCCCTTTTTACCAATGTGACCTACCGAATAACACTTATTACGGTGCCGCAGGTAGAGCAAAATCTGCTTATCCTTTCGGAGCACCTGATATGCCCCCTAGTTTTTGGTGGGGTTTGTGTTTTTATTTTTTGTGTGTTGTGTTTTGTGTACTATTGTTGTCTTTTTGTATTTTTTTAGCCATGGTACCGGTGTTGGCAGTTTGTCTAAATGTCACACTGGTATCTTTCGCCCCACGTTTCCAGAAGTGTTGCATCATTTGTGTTTTTTGTTTTGTTTGCAATTTAAAATACGGTAGAATGCAAATGAGACAACCGTCTACACCAGACGATAACAGGTCAACCAATATAATACAGTAAGCTTTAACAGGAACCCGTGTGACCAGGCTTACAAATGCTATCACAATATATGAAAACTAATATGACATAAAAATTATAGAAAATAACTAGAAGGTAATACTTGATTAAATGTATAAGCTGAATCATATAAATATGATTTGTTAGATAGGACTGAACGCTTCATTATCATTAAACGGTTGTACAAAAACTATACATTCAAACAATGATTTGAAGGATTTTTTATTAATAACTGTTTTTGGCTGTTAACTCAGTATCTCAAAAACTTCTTTTCTTGTTAATTTGACCTGTTGATATTATTTGTATTGCTATTTTTATGTTAAATATTGTATAATATAATTCAGCGTCTTTATATCAGCTTTGATAACCGTTTGGTATTACAATAAATAAAATCATCATAGATACCAGGACTAAATTTTGTATATACGCCAGACGCGCGTTCCGTCTACTAAAGACTCATCAGTGACGCTTGAATCAAAAAAAGTTAAAACGACCAAATAAAGTACGAAGTTGAAGAGCATTGAGGACCAAAATTCCTAAAAGTTTTGCCAAATACAGTTAAGGCAATCTATGCCTGAGGTAGAAAAGCCTTAGTATTTCAAACAATTCAATATTTTGTAAACAGTTAATCAATAAATATAAACATATCAATAATATTCCATGTCAGCACAAACAGTGCTGACTACTTTGCTTGTGATACCCTCGGGGAAATAAATCTCTAGCAGAAGTGGCATCGACCCAGTTGTTGTAAATAACCTCATCAAAGATACCAGGACTAGATTTTGTATATACGACAGACGCGTGTTTTGTCTTCTAAAGACTCATCAGTGACGCTCGAATCCAAAACAGTTAAAACGGCCAAATAACGTACGAAGTTGATGAGCATTGAGGACCAAAATTCCTAAAAGTTTTGCCAAATACAACTAAGGTTATATTTCCCCTTCTTCGTGCTTTGAACAACAAAACTATTCACTTTGAAAAAAATGACTCTATTCTCCATTTAAAGTGTACAGCTTACCACAAAATTATTTTCATTGAACAGTGTATATTATTTTAAAAGGTTGTCGTTTGTTTATTATATGTTTCCTAGTGTAAATATGTCTTTTGATTACTGTAGTAAGCCACAATTGATATTTAATAGTGTGTCTTCCTATGTTGTGATGTAACACTATTGTTTGAGATAAGGATGAAGGTTGGTACCTTTTTTAAAAAACGTTTAAACCCGCTGTAATTTTTTCCACCTGTCCTAAGTCAGGAATCTAATGTCTTATAGTTGTCGTTTGTTGATGTGGTTCATAAGTGATTCTTGTTTTTTTTATATATATAGATAAGACCGTTAGTTTTCCCGTGTGAATGGGTTTACACTAGTCATTCTCCGTGCCATTTACAGCTTGTTGCTCAGTGTTGAAGACCGCACTTTAGTCATTTGCACTCATGCAAAATCGTCTTATATCTATGAATATTAGTTTGTGAAATAAAAATAAAATCACAAAAATACTGAAAATTCAAAAGGGACAGTCCCTTATCAAATAGCAAAATTAAAACCTAAAACACATCCAACGAATGGATGACATCTGTCATATTCCAGTCTAATGTTGAAAACCGTGGATTCAACCTGGTGGTATAGTTAACTTGACCTCGTAATGTATGACAGTCGCATATAAGTAAGTTTAGAAATTTCATATCCATTACTTGAGTTATTTTCCATCCAATGTCAATTCAAAATATCTACAAGTATGTTACATAATTCATCAAGTGCTAATATTGATATATTTAAGTTCGTTTTCAAACGATAAGTTCACGTCATGTCATTGTGAAACCAGTATATTGTAATTTACTAACAAGTAATAGTTTTACAAAAAGAACAGGTTAATGACCCTCGCCATTTAACTGTGAAACCCGTGTATTGTAATTTCCCAAAAGGTATGATCAACAGAACATGTTAATGGCATGCCATAGGTAACAGTTTTTTTTTCGGAATTGTATTAAAAATTCAAGATTACTATCTATTAATTAATAACAAATTCTTATTTGAGTTAAACACTTGATGGTTTTAGCGAGTGATGGTTACATGTACTTAGTATTTCTTTTTCATCAACTTTGTTTAAAAATTACAACGATTACTAATACTTGTTTGAATCTACTTCATTTCTGCTTTTGGAGATAGTTATCTCATTGTCAATCATACCATATCTCCTCATTTTTATCAATAGCGCATGGGCTTTCTCGAAGAATCACTGCTCTATTTCCCAGTGAGCGGTATAATATTTGCTAAAATTGATATTTCACCAGTACTCTCCATCCACGATCCATGTCCTCAAAAAAAATATAATTTCATTTTTTTACTGACTTACTTCAGCAGTGTGATATTTTCGGGGACTTTTTGAACTAACTATGTGGTATAGGATTTACTGATTGCTGAATGTCGTTCGTTTTCTTATGATTAATTTTGTATCATTTGGTCTATTTTGGAGAGTTGTCTCATTGGCAATCATAACACATCTTTTTATATTAACTCTTTTGTAAAGAGTAAAATCACAAAAATACTGAACTCAGAGGAAAATCAATTCGGAAAGTCCATAATCACATGGCAAAATCATATTACAATACGCATCAAAAACGAATAGTCAAGAACTGTCATATTCCTGACTTGGTACAGGCATTTTCAAATGTAGAAAATGGTGGATTAAACCTGGTTTTAAAGCGCTAACCCTTTCACTTTGACGACAGTCTCATCAAATTCCGTTATATTTACATTGATCCGTTAACTAAACAGACACAATAAATAAAATAGTCAAAATATGGGTACATCAGTCATCTTCGCATAACAATTTTAAAAGGAATAATTTAACAGAACACAAAAAACATCTATCTACAAACACATTCATTGAATTGTGTGCCTGATGTCAAAAATTTTAAACGTCTAATATATGTGTCGTTCAATGTACATACAAACAATTTTAAAATTTACATAGGCAATGTGTGTGATACATTGTACTAGTATTTGAAAAGTTTCGTCCATATTCAAGTTTATATTAGCAAATAGAGACAACTTGTGTTACTGGTTAATGCAATGCAATATGAAACTGCAAGCGACTTCAATAAAGCTTGACGCATTTGATTTATATTTTTACCTCCAAAACGGGTTACCTGGGTTGTATATGTCACAGCGTCTTGGACATTTTTTTACCTAAATTCCTGTGATAATATTTACATATTTAGAACGATTATGATGTTAAACATCTTTGTTAAGCCGATTAATAACTGAAGATTCAATGTATCTATTAAAGAATGAAAGCAGTTCGTGTTGGCTATCAAATCTAAAAACACATATTTTATTGTATGTAAATAGCCCACACGAGCTCACTCATGAGTATGGAAGTTAGGCCCGGTTTTCTGCCGTGTTTTGGGAAAAGATCACTGAGTGCGGTTTCATCAGTGATCGACTCAATAAGTTGTATATTGGCGTATTATTTATGTTTTTTGTTTTATTTCGTATATTATATTGGACCATACACCGGTTGTATTTGAATAACATATTAGTTAATTATGATTTATTTTTTGTGAGATCAGTATCATATTGTGTCGTGAAAGGTTGAGCAGACTATACCCATTAATGCTTTGATAATAGTTCTTGTAAATGTGTATGTCTTTTATAAGCTATAATAGGCTGGCGATTAAATATGTTCAAACAATTAGGGTTTAATGAAATAAGGTTCCAGTGTTTTGTAATAATATTTTTTAGTTTCTGTATAGATAAAATAAATCATAATTAACTAATATGTTATTCAAAGACAACCGGTGTATGGTCCAATATAATATACAAAATAAAACAAAAAACATAAATAATACGCCAATAAACAACTTATTGAGTCGACCACTGATGAAGCCGGACTCAGGGATCTTTTCCCAAAAAACGGCAGAAACACCGGGCCTAACTTTCATGCTTATGGGTGAGCTCGGATGGGCTATTTAAATAAAATACGGGCCTAACATTCATGATCATGGGTGAGCTCGAACGAAAAAATGGGCTATTCAAATACATTTTTGTCATTTAACTTTTTATTTCTTAAAATAATATTCATACATTTTATTGTTTGAATATGTTGTCTTAAAAATAGCATCCAATTTCACGGGAGGGTTTAACGCTATTTACCAAACCACATTTATATGATTCAATCTTTACCTTTAATCGGATGGTACCTCTTAGTTGATATATGTCATATTAGGTGATTTTACCTTTTGTCTATTGTGATAAGTTCCATATTCATTGTTTGACCTTTTCTAGTATACATTCTAACTTTGACGCGTGTTTACGCATGACGTGCTTTCAAATGTTTATGTTTGGGTGTTCCTCATGAAGACAAATCCAGAAAAGCACTTCAAACGGAAGAAATTTATACTAGAACTTTGTCGCTATCGCTACTTGAGGACACCTCATACCAAATGGAATCGTACGCAATGCTTCGAATCTGACTCCATAAATTTTTAATAACAATTCAAACGATTAAACGTCGGATTGAGGTTCAAAACAATAAACGAGTGGAAAATCGTGATGGAGATCAAATATTGAGAAACGTGAAAAAAAACCATCTACATTATGTATAAATGTAATCTTTTTTGTAATATGAAAATGCATTTGTGACTAGTAAAGCATTTACTAGCACTGGTTATGAACAGGCACATACATATAGTGTAGCAGTTGTGTAAGAGTTCAAAGGCTGGTTAAATACGATCAAACATACACGCATGTTTTAATTAGCAGTTCTACGACCAAGGAATAATCATGGTTTAACTCAGATAATGCATGAGAAATATCAACAAAACATCCATATTTCTGAAAAACATGAATTTGCTTATGTTAATGGCACTTAAGGTGTCTAGGAACTCTTTACTAACATTGATAGAATTTTTGATTACTTGTCAAAATGAAGTTCTTTAAAAGCGTTTTTTTTAAATATATAAAAAGGTATAGGTCACCGGACTTTTTTACGCTAGAGGTTGTGCAAAATTGTCATATTTTGTATAGATTATGCAAGGAAAATAAAATTGTGTGTGATAAAAAAAGGTACAATCAAAACTTAAAGATAAAATGTGAGAAGATTACTCTTATTACATGCTTTCAGATAAGTAAAAGAATAAACTGTTATCATAGAGATATGTCTCGCCTTTTTGTAATTTTGTCAATGAATTGTGCCAATTAATGCTAATACAATTGCAAACCAAATATCAATGACCTTCCACAAGTGGATCCCCATAAATTGACCTAATCACAAACTAATACATGTAATTTAAGCAAACCATTCAAAGTCAATAGACCATGACTGAGGGGGCGGAGCAAAAAAATCTCCATGGCAATGAGATGTGGCAATGTCATACATCTACATACCAATTATCATTGACGTACCACAAGTGGATCTCCATAAACTGACCTAATCACAAACTAATACATGTAAAGTAAGCAAACCATTCAAAGTCAATAGACCATGACTGAGGGGGCCGAGCCAAATAATCGCCATGGCAATGAGATGTGGCAATGGTAATACATAAGCATACCAATTATCATTGACATACCATTTATCATTGACATACCACTAGTGGTTCCCCATAAAACTGAGCTAATCACAAACTAATGCATTGTTGACGCCGTCGCCGTCGCCGACGCCGGACACAGCATACCTATGTCTCGCTTTTTGACTCCGTCAAGGCGAGACAAAAATGGGGTTACCGAACTTGTTTTCTTGCTACACATCAAAATAGGTAAATTCATAACACTTTCTATTATAAAAATTACTTTATCTGAGTTATCTTCTCTTATTTGGCAAAGTTGAGAAAAAAAATTAATCAATCGCAACTAAGGTGTTTTTGAGAAATTACAGCTGTAATTGTAATAAAACACAGTTTCCATATTTATATCAAAAGTCTTTTACATAAATTACAAACAACTCTCAAAACTTGCAGATTTCATCAAATGTCTAGACCAAAGTTATCTGCTTCTTCAAAATCCGAGAAGGAGAAAAACATCCGAGCCATCTTGAACAAAACAGCTGTAGTTTTGGTTACATTTCACGAAGTACTCATGATTACAGCATGCTTACAACAATAATAGACGACTGATACATTGTATTTATATTTTCTTCAACAAAAGCAAAATCCGACATCAAAACATTTGGAAGATATTTTGAATTCTTATATCAATTAAAGTCATAAGAAACCTCAAATTAAAAACAAGTTTGTATATGTACATGTTTTTTATAACTAAATGGATAGTGTTCATTATACAACTTATGCACATATACTTTTTTCTGAGAAAAATTCTTTAATTTGTCCACATTTAGAAGAAGTTTACTTATTCTAATTGCTTCCTCTCAGAAAGCAATTTGACGTCATATTTTCCGTTTGCAAAGTGACCCGAGCGCAACCCTCCTCGTAAAAATTCAGTGGTCGCAATACGCATGGATCTGTCATTAAAATAAACAATTCTCTGATTGTACATTTTAAACACGTGCTCAATACCCATGCTCTTTGTTATTTGATAACTATAAGGGGACAATCGGTAAACTTCGGCTTCAAAACACGGCATTTAATGAGCAGCCATATTTTATTAAATCATAACAGACAGAGAGAAAAACAAATTGACTAATATACGTTATATTTGCGAAAAAAATGAGAACAGAGGACTAAGTTTATGATAGATACATGCATTGGTAAAAGAATTGGATAAACATTTTCACCACTCACTCGGTTCATATGACTTTAATTTGATGCTATTTCTTCAAATCACGGTTACTTACACAAACATAGATTATGAGAAAATGTTGCGCAATATCTGAATTCTCTTACTTTTGCATGTTTTGTTTGTCCTTTGCCGGGATACAGTTTCGTCATGCGTAGATATGTATCTGACAAATATAAGGCCTGGCATCACCACACTTCACGTTATTCAATCCTTCAAAGTAAATAACATGAAATGGTAATTGATTCTGAATAACAAGACAGCGTTCCTCACACCAAAAGCAAAGGATTGAACTTGGCTCGCCTGGTGCCCATTTAAGGTATGTTACACTGGAACCATCTGAGTATTTCCAGTCGTATTTCGTCACTATGTCAGTACCATCTATGAAAACACTTGCAATAGCTACAATTCAATACAATTTTAATTAACACTTTACCACTAAGATGGAAGATACTTAAGCTAAAATAATCAACGAAATCTTCAACAAAGTATACTTTCTGACATATAATAACTGATGTTGCTTTGCTCTTCATAGTCTTTTATGTGTATTGATAGTACCCCCCCCCCCCCCTTTTTTTTTTTGCTATGTCAACATCTACGTAAGATATAGATTAAAATCAAATGCATAAAGAAATGTTTGCGTGTAGCCAAGGAAAGATAAATATAACGCTTGCTAACAAATGAACAAATCATATTACCATATCATTTTAGATAATTGTTTAAACGCCAAACGTGTATAAAGTTGAACAGCGTTGAAGGCCAGAAATTACAAAAAGTTGCGCCAAATGGGCTAAAATATCCGTAGTATTTCAAATAATTCATAATTTTACAAGCAGTAAATTTATATAAATGACTTCACAATTGATATTCATGCCAGCACTGAAGTATTGACTACTGGGCTGGTGAAATGTCCACCAGCAGTGGCATCGACCCTGTGGTGTAAATATTTAGCGAAGGTACCAAGCTTATAATTTGATACGCAAGACGCGTGTTTCGTCATTATAATAATCGTTAAAATAGTAATAACAGATTATTTAATTTTATATTATTTTATATTATTTTATATTCGTATTAAGGAATGTTTAGAATAAGTTATATGTCACAAAAAACAAACAAAAAATCACAGTTTTTTAGCCCTCCCATGACCAGCAAGGTTAGATGAGCTTTTGTCCTCACTTTGCATCAGTCGGTGTCCATTACTTTTACAAAAAATGTCTTTACTAAAAACCTTTTTGCCAAAGTGAAACAAATTTGGTCACAATCAATTGAGTTTGAACGCATTTTTGGGCAAAATTCGCAAAAGAGATATTAGCAAGCGGCAAAGTGTAAGCTTTCACACCATAACAACTTTTATATGTAATTATTGTATGCTGATGAGCATTACAACCTTACCCTTAATATCCTTCAGGTATGCTCCCATATGCAACAGTGTGTCAATATTGAGAATCCGCAAAAGTGTTGCTGAAAATTCTGCGCAATGATTCGACGCAGACAAGGCATTCATAGGTGTTGATTGATAATATCTGAAGCAAACTGGAAGCTGTGGTAGTGTTGGTGTTTGGATGTATCCTCTAGACGTACAATAATCTGTTGCAATGATCATATACATGTATATTAAGATACAATCCATAACAAAACTAAGTTATCCTTTAAAGAAACAATATCAAAGGTTATCAATTTAGCGTGTTAGTATGTTATTTAACAGTTAATATAGAAACAATACTTGTAACAGTATATTTCGTCCTCTGTGATATTTTACCTTGGGGATATTTTATCACAGTATTCTTTTCCAGACATGGTATTTCAGAAGTAGATTTTTTCCAGAGGAGTGAAATTCTATCTGTCTTATGCGGATAGTAATAACCAGAATATATTTTCCGTTCCATATTTCACAGAATTTTGAAAAATAGAGTCCCAATGTCTTTTATGTAAGGTACTCTCAGTCAAAGTATACCGGACTAAAAATTATAAATATTTTCACCAAGGTAGTTGGCATAATTTATCAATCAAAGGGAGGTCATAATGAGCAATTTATATTTCAAAGATTTTCTATCAAGGTATCTATTTCATACTGAAATGTTTCCTTCATTCTTTATCTTTTATGTTAAGTCCTATAAAAAGACGACTTAAAACATTATTTAGTAATACAGAAAATATTTCACAGGTAAATACTATCCATTTGTTTATATTGTTTTTGTTATAATTAACTATTCAATATTTTAGCTTCCAAGATAGAAATTCATGTGAATGGGAAATATATCATAGTGAAAAGTATGAAAGTACGATTTTGTATATAAGTAGGTTTCTGAACCGCGATCGTATTCCGAGCGATGATTGTTAAGCTGATGTAAGATTGTTACATGCTGGAGTGAGTTTTTGTTTAATTTGAAGTGAAATGAAGTAATTATCTTGTTGAAAACTACGCCAAAGTTCGTTGGTGGTAACGATGAAATGTGATGGATGATACCTTGATGTCATCTAAGTAGATATTTTTTTTAAAAAGCAGTTATTTAGTTGTAAACAAAATGCATAGTTAATAACTTTCCAATGCGAAAAGAGACTCGTGTGAGGAAAAAGGTAACGATAACATAATAACACAGAAATGTGACTACATGAAGAAAAATTAACGATGCTGAAACTTTAAATAAGGACATGCATAATATGAAATATATTTGTGAATATCGAATTTCCGTTGAAGGTGTGTTGTAACAGGCTAATTGCATGATAATCATTCCTTTAACGATTCTTTTAATTAAACAACACTGAAAAATATAGTAGATACTGAACAGTAAAATCAAAAAAATACTGAACTCCGACTAAATTATATGTGGAAAGTCCCTAATCACATGGCAAAATCAAATGACAAAACACATCAAACGAAAGGACAACAATTGTCAAATTCCTCACTTGGTAAAGACATTTTCAAATGTAGAAAATGGTGGATTGAACCTAGTTTTGAAATGTCATACATGTCTGAAAGACAATAAGCAATAATTAATGAAAATGTATATACTAACAAATGAACAAATGAATATATACTTCTCCATAAAATTGTAGCTTTTAAAATAGCGTCAACCATTGCTCGTAAGAGCTTCGGCGAATTAATAATCATAAATTGCGGTAAAGCAGTTTACTTTGAGTTATAATCTTAAACACTATAAAACAAACAAGAATGTAAATAAACTCATCATAGATACCAGGATTGAAGTTTTTATTTGCGCCAGACGCACATTTCATCTTCAAAAGACTCATCAGTGACGCTCGAACCAACAAAAGTTCAAAGTTGAAAAGCATTGAGGACAAAACAACTTTTTGCCAAATACAGCTAAGGTAACAAAGAAACACAAACACAAATAGGAAATTGTTGTAGTTGATTGATGTCATATGGTTCATTTTAAGATAATTGTCACCTATAAACTTATGAAGACAACTCTCCGCCAGATGAATGATAATCAAACCTTGATGTTATATATCCTATTGTCTTCAAAAACACCAAAAACATTCATCATAGTTAGCTTTAAAAGACGCCAAAATGACAAATATAAAATAATACAAAGAAAAAAACTAACGGCCTGATGAATGTATGAATAGAGTATGATAAACAGCAACGAACGATAACAGAGTCTTAACAGTCACAGTCATAATCTGGCGGGGTAACTCCTCTTAACCTGAGAGTGACAGTGGTGTTATGATTAAACATAAGATTAAACTATGAAAAACTGTTGAAAAGGTCTTACCTCATCAGAAAGCTTACTGATATACGGTGTAAGGAATTATATTATTTTAAGGCCGCACCATGACCTTAATATAAATCGTCAACATCTTTTTTCTTCAGTTTCACTGTATTTATCACCAGCACACTGTTGTCACTGATAGTTAGCAAAAACAACAAAAAAACATATAAAAGTAATCGAAGATTACCTTTTAGATTATAGCTCTTCATCTTTTATAAAAGCTTTGGATTTCAAATATTTTGGCCACGAGCATCACTGAAGAGACATGTATTGTCGAAATGCGCATCTGGTGCAAGAAAATTGGTACCGTTAATTTTATTTTAAGTCTTTAACCTATGATATCGATATTTACCTTTCCGTTTGAAATACACGTTACCGATTGATGTAGAGGGCGCACTAGTGTAGAAAATTCTAGAGAACATCTGACATCTCAATTCCAATTTATTCCAGGTAAAAGAGAGACATCTGTTGTCTCTTGCGCACATATTTCCACACACGGAGGCACTTTTCCCTTGAACTGTCCATAAAATGTACGATGTAAATTCTTTGTCCTCATAATCACTTACATTCTGCCACTCTTCTATAGTTGTATCAGTAAAAACTGAATATATCAAAACCAAAATCATTATGATGGCATAAAACATCGCTCTTTCAATAAACTAAGACTACCATTCTTTCTACAATAAAAGATGGCATTTAAATATATATATCACCCTAATTGCAATGTGTAAATTTATAATTGTTTGTTGTTTCCTTGTTGGTGTTAACTTACATTAGAGTTAGAATAGAAAACAATCAATGTTTAGATCCGCACTGTATCTTGTGAAATAGTGTCCTGTTATTATTCAGTAAAACAAAATCATCTTCAAAGTTACAAGGCTTAACACTTTGTACACACGACTCATTTGTAACGCTCTAACCGAAATCAGAACCAAAATTCCGGGATTTGGTCAAGTTCAGATAAAAGAATATATCACAGTTTATAAATCATTTATCAATATGATTAGATTATATCACAATGTAGACTTCCGTGTCCCATTGGTAACGTGTAATGTATGTTTGTAATGCTCGCACGTTATGGAATTCAGTGCGACTTTCATACTAGTGAGAGGGTTAGCTAGATATAAAACCAGGTATAATTCACCGTTTTCTATATCAGGAAATACATGTACCAAGTCAGGAATATGATACTAGTAGTTGTTTTTCATTCGTAAATGTGTTTGAGCTTTAGGCTTTCCCATTTTTTACAGGAATTCCCTTTGCAGTTCGGTATTTTTTTTAATTTTACTTTTTGCAAACATACTTTATCACCCTTTATGTTTATACAGAGAATCAGTTGATAAAAACAATAACGTACGCGTTGAACCTCTTAAACTGTCAACACATCTGACCACGAAAACATATTCTTTATTTCATATTTTTAATATATCAATCAACGTCATGGTGTCTTTATCAAATGGATTCGATTATGGAAACATTTCACCGATAGACTCAATCAAAATGTCTAAGAATCCGGAAGATTGAGTGTTTAACATCGTGTAAGATAAAAGTGTATTGTTGAAAATCGTAGTGTAGATTGCAATTAGATCACATATGAGTACTATACAAAGAAAAGAACCTATACAAAGAAAAGAACCTAATACAAGACTGTAACATTCTTCAGTAATCAGATCGATTGACGGTAATTTCATTATCATGTAATATATACATATTGGGGTTTTTTTTTTGGAAGTTTTTTCCAAATGTGCATGCAAATTAATATTTTCATTATTATATTATATTAATAGAATTGAATACGAAGATTGTTTCGAATTTTTAATTGAATATAATGCAATAACAAAAACATAGAACTACAATGTAAATTGAAAAAGAGCAAGTTAAAAAATCTGACATAACCAATTTTCGACTTCAAAGACTTATACAATTTATGACTTATTTCAGGCATTATCCAAAGAAACAGTAACTTAAACCTTGTGGTATTCCTAGCTTAATCTGTTACTGATATTTTTGCGGCAAGAAATCGTGTTTACTAAAGATTTAAAGCACATTTTGTCATTTGACGTTTTGCAAAAATATTATGGTTGGTTTTAAAATATATTTTTGTGTATAACCTTCACTGAAATTTGATTGGGTAGCTTAGATCGATCCGTTCGATCAGATATGCTTATCTGCTTAGAAGTGTGTGCCATCAAAAAGAGGATTCAGATTATAAAAAAGGCTAACAACAGACACTACAGGACATCATAAACAGTGCCACGCTAATTACGTAACAAACATACAATCTCCAACTTTATACAATCATTTTTATAATACCAGTCCAAACAATTGTCATGATAATGATGGTATTGAAAGTCTTATTCATAATTGTTTGTACTACACAAACACTTTTAGGAATTTTGGTCCTCAAAGCTCTTCAACTTTTTTTGGCCTTTTTAACTTTTTTGGATTTGAGCGTCACTGATGAGTCTTTTGAATACGAAACGCGCGTCTGGCGTATAAACATATTTTAGTCCTGGTATCTATGATGTGTTTTTTGAACACATTATCAAACCGAACCCATAACAGAAACATTAAAAATAAATACATGAATATTGGAAGTGCAAAATAGCCAGACATGTCGTAAAGCAATCCAAATTCACATTCGGTAAACAAAGTCATATTCAGTAATAATTCAGGTTGAAATAAAACCGTTAGTCATAGATTTCAGTGTAAAGTCATCCATCTTTGTCAGTATTGAGCAAAATATCAGGTAAATTTGTTGAGGCCGTACATTGACCTATAATGGTTTACTTTTATAAAATGTTATTTGCATAGAGAGATGTCTCATTGGCACTCACACCATATCTTCCTATATCTAGAAAGCAGTCCATATTGTATCAGTAGTATCCGTCATTTCAAGTTCACTGAGATATATATGACGGAAGCACTGACTAATATGTGGTTAAATAAGTGATAGAATATCATGAATGAAATCTGCCTCATACGAGTACAAGAAAAATTTGGCCGGAAAGGGTACACAATTATTACCCAATGGGATGCCGAATGTCTGTTGAAATATCAATCCTACAAGAAACGCGCGAATCTAAATAAGGCAAAATAAAATACGCAATTGAATAGCATATGTGAGACCCAAAATTTCGAAGGGTTTTTCCAAATACACCTAAATTAATCTACTCCTGGGGAAGTGAAATTTTTGATAGATCTTTTGCTGGATATATTAAAGAAACAGCTGATAAAAGTGGTCGTTTTGTTTTGTGTGTATAAGTAAGGGATATAAGCCGATAACAGTCCATTCTGTAAAATATTGGACAGGTCTGAGGCTTACTTAAAACATTGTTTAACACGTCGATAAAAGTTTAAATAAAAGAAAAAGCAAGCAAAGATTTATTTTCATCAAGTATGAAAAAAATTTTGTGAATAAACTTTCTTTACATTATCATATATCCTACATGTTGGCCCCTTTCAACAATAACTAAACTTAAAACAAATAGACAAAAGAAAGTACAGCTAAAGGTAAACAAAATGTATTGCTACATGAAGAATAATACACAGTGTATCATGATTTTTACGTGCGCAAGGACTACTCACATTTTCTGCTCATAGTTTCCGTGAATATCATTACATACGGTTTGTGTTTCAAAATGAATAAAGTGATGAAAGTATTTTTTAAGTGCAAAAACGAAGAAAAAGATGTCGTTGCATGTATTAATGATTGTGTTGTTTCAGACTTAGGATTAAAATCAAATGTAATTGGAATCTATTCAGATACAGTATTCAGTGTGGATTACAGAAAGGATATAGACAAAGCAGCTAATAATGGTTAGTTTTATATATATTATATTTCAAAATGTAGTCCTCCTCTATTAGTTTCTTGTTTCTTCTTGGGTTTTATTTTTACTAAGTGAATGAGAAAAGAAAAAGAATAGGATATGAAAACAGGTTCTTGTCGAACCATATCGAGTGCACCGCAGTCGATTTTATTAAAAATATATATTAATTAATATGAACAAATGAAGAAATAGCAACATGCAATCAGTTATATTCTTTTATTGGAATTTTCAAGAGACTGTACTCAAACGGTACCACCTGAATACATCCGCCCCTTTCTGGGTTTTTTTCTTTCTGCAAGGTCGTGTCGCTCTTTTTTTCGTTTATTTGTTTATTGAGTCCTTTGTGTTTTATAAATGTTACCGAAATATATTCTTGTCTCGATTTTCTTTTGAAGAAAAATCTCTCATAAAACGATCACTGCAAAAAATTGCGAATCGGAAACACGATTGGTTTGTTTGACAGAAAATGCGGTAATGTCTTCCTTTATTCTACTTTCCATATTCATCGTGGTTCATAAGCGAAGTGTAGCATTATATTCATATTTAAGCAATAATATCAGACTTAAGAAAACAATACTTCTAAATCAATTTAGAAACTCTAATATTATTTAAACTATTATAGCCCCCTAGTTCATGAATGAAGTTCAAGATTCGCACTTTCTACACATGATAAGGTTAAGTTTGTTCATGGTCCTTGTATTGTAGCATGATCTATCAAATTTAAAAAGAATTACTTCATTGCTTTATTCATTTTTAATTGTAGTTGAAAATGATATTAGGAAGAATAAGAGCAACACCAGAGGTCACTTTTGATCGCCTAGAGACGGATGAGGATAACTCTTTTGAAAAAAGAAATAAATTCGTAAAATCCAAAGAACAAGACATTCAACGAGCATAATCAAGTTATTGAATTAGTCTCCCAAAACATGAGAAAATGGCTGTGATATAAGTATTGGATGTGTTAAAAATCAATTTGAAAGTGATTTTTTCCTCAAGAAATCGTTTTGATGAGTGACAAAGTTATTGTATTGGAAAGTGACTTTAATAAAATGTTGTTTTTTTAATTGTCATTTGTTCTTTGATTGTATTTAATGTTTACAAGCTGAAAACAATTGGGGTAATTAATAGGTTTTTTATTTGAGTGATTTAACTATCATTTACCTGTAAGAATCAGTTATGCTACCTTTAGCTGACCAATATTTTTTTAGAAAGAGGAGGGTTATTCTTAAAAATATTGGACAGCTAAAGGTGACATAATGGTTTCTTACAGGTAAATGATAGTCCAATCACTGAAATAAAGAACAGGTAAAACAATAGAATGACGTCACAACAATGTTTTAATTGTGCAAATTTTTCACATTCGTCTCCATGATTAAGAATAATTTAAGATAAGAAAAACTCATACCGTACGAATATGATATAAATCCTAATAAAAGTCCTTTGCAAATTAGGAAATAGCTCATACTTCAGCTTAACTACAATAATCCAAGAGAAAATAATTTTGTTCCATCCAGAGTTAAATATCAGTCTTTAATTATATTTCTGTGGGTCGGGTAAAGAGAATTCTAAAGCTTCAAGACCGATTCCATTGGCTAACACAGATTGACAAGGAATTGTATATAACAAGTGTTAAATGAAATAAATGTGTATGCGTAACTTATTAAATATGTTGGAATCAATCCTTGATCAAAATGAAGAAGTTAGATCGATGAAAGTAAAGATGGGGATAGTGAATAGAGGGACAATGTACTAAGCAAGAAAATAAAAACAGATATTATTTAAATGAAACAGACCCATCCACGACTTATATTCGGAATGTCTGTTGAAATATCAATCCTACAAGTAACGCGCGACTCTAAATATGGCAAAATAAAATACGCAATTGAATAGCATATGTGAGGACCCAAAATTTCGAAGGTTTTTTCCAAATACACCTAATTTAATCTACTCCTGGGGAAGTGAAATTGTAGATAGATCTTTGGCTGGATATATTAAAGAAACAGCTGATAAAAGTAGTCGTTTTGTTTAGTTTGTATAATTGTGCAAATTTTTCACATTCGTCTCCATGATTAAGAATAATTTAAGATAAGAAAAACTCATACCGTACGAATATGATATAAATCCTAATAAAAGTCCTTTGCAAATTGGGAAATAGCTCATACTTCAGCTAAACTACAATAATCCAAGAGAAAATAATTTTGTTCCATCCAGATTTAAATATCAGTCTTTAATTATATATCTGTGGGTCGGATAAAGAGAATTCTAAAGCTTCAAGACCGATTCCATTGGCTAACACAGATTGACAAGGAACTGTATATAACAAGTGTTAAATGAAATAAATGTGTATGCGTATCTAATTAAATATGTTGGAATCAATCCTTGATATCAAAATGAAGAAGTCAGATCGATGAAAGCAAAGATGGGGATAGTGAATAGAGAGACAATGTACTAAGCAAAAAAATAAAAACGGATATTATTTAAATAAAACAGACCCATCCACGACTTATATTCGTAAAATATTGAAAATTATTCTTTAATTTTATAACAGTTTTGACTATTGACCTAATATAGTTGATTTAGGGTAAATGCAATATTTTTCAGCTTACCTAGAAACAAACAAACAAACAAATAAAACTTTATGAAAATCACTATGATTGAAGAACGTCATAAAGGGGTGAGATAAGATAAGATAAGATCAGATAAGAAAACTTTATTTTGATTTGGCATAAGTACAAATAAGCAACACAAGCTTTAAGGAGCTTTTGGCCGAATATAAAAACATATAAATAACATAAAAACAGTGCATTTTGACATATGAAAACAGCCTGTAATACAAAGTTAAAATCTCACATACATAGCATGCAATAAAAAATAATCAACACATTTTCAAATAAGTAAAAACATTGACCAGAGCAACCAAAAGCAGCATAAATAATAAAACAGCTCGAGAATTATCAAGGGGTTATAGAGAAGAACAGAAAGTATCTTCATCCTTGATCGTCATGCTGTGAATAAAGTGGATAATACCCATCATACTGAATATTGTAGTCGAATCACGGTCCCATCTATTAATTAGGGAATGAGTATTATAAAGCACTGTTTGTATGTCTTATTGAAATAAACACCCCTGGTGCGGGAATTTCTCGCTACATTGAAGACCTGTTGGTGACCTTCTGTTGTTGTTTTTTTATTTGGTCGGGTTGTTGTCTCTTTGACACATTCCCCATTTCCATTCTCAATTTTATTTTTAAATATGTTTTATGCAAGGATATGTATTCATGCACTCTTAATCAGGCCAGAAAATATTAGCAAAGATGCACGTAACTGAAATCTTAATACTAGTCGACATTGAAGAGACTTTCACGTAACTTTATCATGTGTAATACGTAGTGATACTTGTATGTTGAGAAGAAATATATGTTAGCAATATGAAAGGGTATAGTCCGCATTCTCAATTAACTTGAAGAAGGGTACATTGCCCCTGGAACAACAATATAAGTGTGCAGAATCTTAAAGTATAAAGACTATTCTATAGAGGAATGTTATAAAAAAAAAAGTGAAACGCGGAAATAGATGAACATTCTTTCAACTTATGCTTTTCGGTTGCCTCATGCGATATCATAGCTCCCCAAAAATAATCACCCTCCCAGCAGCTCTGTTATATTATATTGACCAAATTTAAAAGTTTGTGAGAAATCCAACAACCATATTAGTATATAACACACCATAGATACAAATAACAAAATTGAAAAAAAAATATAGATACAATTAAAACTAACAAAAACGCAAAAAAAAAGTGGTAAATAATCTAGTAGTACATGTATAGTAAATTATAATGACACACTTTCCAGATGAATATTAAAATATTCAAAATTGTACTTGTTTGTTACATAATGATGAGAAGGAGTATTCATGAACAATCTTCCAAAAGAAAAAATGATTTTTTTTTCTTTGAAAGTTCTTAAATATTACTTTCAGATATATTGATGACGTCCTGTTATCTAATAACCCTCATTTCATCCGAATCTTGAAAGTCTGTTTCATTTAGTAGGCTTTTTTATATATTTACAAAGATGGGCATATCAAACTTGAATCTACGTGATGATTTCATCTTTCGAATTGTCAACTTTCCATTTCTGTTCAGTATCCTTCTGTTCAGGAACCTTCGTGTATAATAGCAATTCATGGAATAATCTCATGACACAAACAATGATCCTTCAGAGTTATGAGGAAAAATTACTGAAATCAACACTTCATAAATATTAATTTACAGTCATCATCACGAAATGGTTGACCGATACGAAATATATGTCTCAATTAATAGGACACCTGTTGGAAACTTAAAAGCTGGAAAATTCACCGTGTCTGTAATGTGATCGATTGTGTCCTATTCCCTATTTCGATATTTTGACTGACTGTAAATGTGCATGACGGGACTTGAATATTGGTACACTATAATGGTTGCCTTTCTTTTATAACGTTTTATGAAAATTCCTGGTCATGATTTCCTTGAAAGAGAGTTGCATCTCACAGTTAAGCTGTTCAACCAAGAGTTCCAAGTGGTAAAGTTAAAATCACCATTTCATGATTTTTTACAAACGACATAAATATTTGGTTGATCGTTATTGAATATCATAGATGATAGAGAATATGTTCAATTATCGTAACTATACAATCCAGTCCCCTTTTCCCCTAATGAGACCTACTGAATTATACTGATAACTAGGTTCCTACTAACGTCAGCAAAACAATTGGTTTTTATATGTCGAAAAGAACCTGCTGACCATTCAAGAGCACATGCGATCACCCCAGTTTGTTGTGAGATTCGTGTTGCTCATTATTCAATTCTCCATGTTGATGTTTTTTTAACTGTTTTCGACTGTTGGTTTTTTTATCTAGCCATGGCGTTGTCAGTTTGTTTTCGACTTTTGAGTTTGAATTTACATTTTAGTGTCTTTCGCCTCTCTTGGGATAAGACTCATAAGTAACGCTCTAATTAAAACAGTCTGAAGTCCAACATAGATATAATTTGTCTTAAAATCTTAATTTGTATTTATTTCTTGCTTTATATGTCGCCTAAACAAAGGTGTTTGATCGATACTTTGTTTTGCTGTCAGTCATCTTTTGTTCAATTAGTCCCGATGTAATGGCAATTATCTTAGTTTGTTTTCATATAAAGAAAGATCGAATTTTATTGCATCGCGTTTTTTGTTATACCTATTGAAACAAAAAATCACTTAAAATATAAATTAGTCTGAAATATTGTCTTTTGACAAAATTTGATAAAAAAAAATCCAGTCGAAAAAATAAATCCTGTTTGAAAACTAAAACTGAGGGAAACACATCAAATATAGAGGTATGTTCAAGATCTATACGATGTTGATTCGATATCGATACACGACTTTCCGTATGTATTTTGTTATGTCCACATGACCTCAATCGTCTGTCTTGAATGCTGATATCGATATTAATGACATGAAATATAAAGTCATTTGACACATAGGCAAAGTCGCACTTTAAAAAATACAATTTTACACTGTTTAAGTAGACACAGTTGCTTTCCATACATTTTTTACCCTTCATCCTACAATGCCATCCGAAAAATTCAAATTTAAAGAAATGATGATACACATCACAATCAAACAAACATAACTTATAATGTTAAACCCTACAAGACAACAAAGTACTTATAGCTTACATTCATAAAACTAACAGGAACTATATTTATAGACAACCAATATACGTGTGACCAAACATGTTGTTTTTGAATACCAAAAAAAACATTATCTTTTCTTTTCTGTTTTTCTTCTTTTAAATCCTTTGGTCTTCTTTTTTTGCATTTTATCACTTTATTATACATGAAATAACATCTTTAACTGCTTGTATGAAAATATATAGTGTGCAACAAACAGAGTGTGGGGTAAGAGTCAATGAGACAGCAACCTAGCGACAAAAATATGCAAACGACATGTGCACGCTGAACGGAAAAGGGAGGTGCAAGTTTCCCTCAATGAGACAGCATCTTAAGGACTGCAGATACATATGAAAGACATATTCACTTTGCTGATACTACCATTTGTTTGGGGTTTGGGTTTTTTGTTGTTGTTTTTTTTTTTTGCTGATGAAAAGAACTGTTCGCATTGGAAAAAACCCAGTAGTGATGAAAGTAGCATTAAACACCAAAAAAGCAATAAAATAAATCAGGGTTTATTAAAGACGTTTCCTATACCGTATTTTAGTTTTGTATACAAAAAATCCGTTGAAAGGATTTTAAATTGACTAAAGCAATGTTTTGCGACACATACATGTTACTATCGTCTTGTATTATGACTGATATATTTGTCGCTGGACATGGAGCAGATTCATCGATGATTTAAATCTTCTTGAATGCTTTGTAGGATCTATTGATTGGAGTTTTAAATGAACTAAAGCAATGTTTTGCAACACATGCCTGTTACTATCTTTTGATATGTGACTGATATATTTGTCGCTGGACAAGAAGCAGCTACATCTAATACAAATTGTTGATCAATGCCTTGTTGTATTGACTGATTTATTGCTAAAACATATTACTAATGTTAGTTTGTACTTGATATAAACAAAATTATGACTAAGAAGTGTAAACTTAAAAGAATGATAGGAAAGGTTTAGCAAGAACTATAGGGCCTAAGTTTATAGGTCGTTGTGTCCAACACAATTTTAGTGTGGTGACCTTTACGTTTTATTTTGAAGTCTTTAATTAAACTGGTCAGTTCGTTGTTGAACTTTTGGACGACACCTTTATATATATAAATCTTTTTCTTACTACGAAAGGGTGTGGTTTATGACCAAGTATTGCAAAAATTCGGACAATGTATCGCGCAGTCATTATTTTAAAATGCATCATTCGGTAGCTAAGAATACATGTCGTTGGGAAGCACAACTGTGCTACACTGACTGTGTCTGTACAGATTCTATGCGCAAAATGTCAATAGAGTTACGTCCCTGCCACACATTCAAGATTTACAGTTACTAAATTACTAAATAAGACAAAAGTTGAAATCTGTAGTACATCTTAAAACAAACTCGTGTGCTTACTTATTATGGACTGCTTAATGACATGGAAAAAGTAGGTTTCAGCTCGGGACTTCCCAGTGAAGACATATTTTTTTTTTTTTTTTTTTTTTGGCAAACACACATTCAAGATTTACAGTTACTAAATTACTAAATAAGACAAAAGTTGAAATCTGTAGTACATCTTAAAACAAACTCGTGTGCTTACTTATTATGGACTGCTTAATGACATGGAAAAAGTAAAATCACAAAAATACTCAGAGGAAAATCAATACGGAAAGTCCATAATCACATGGCAAAATCAAATAACAAAACGCATCAAAAACGAATAGACAAGAACTGTCATATTCATGACTTGGTACAGGCATTTTCAAATGTAGAAAATGGTGGATTAAACCTGGTTCTATAGCGCCAACCCTCTCTCTTTAGTAACAGTCTCATCAAATTCCGTTATATTTACATGATGCGTTAAATAAATTAATAAAATAGTCAAAATATGGGTACAAAAGTCATCATTGCATAACAATTTTAAAAGGGACAATTTAACAGAGCACAAAAACATCTATCTACGAACACATGGATTGACTTGAGTGTCTGACGTCATAAAATTTTCATACGTCACATAAATTTGTCGTTCAATGTGCATACAAACAGTTTTAAAATTTACATAAGCAATGTAAGCATACAGAGTTAAAAATCAAAAGTATGTAAGAACAAATTACAGAAATAGACCGAGATTTAAACTAGTCCAAAAGTTATAGGTAGAATTTATGGGAATCAAAAAATAGTTAATTCCACTACGCGATTGAATGATTTTGACGTTTGTGGTTCAACGTATATAGTAATTCATAATAGAAATATATCATAATGACATATAATAGACCAAAATAATACTGACGGGATCTTTTAAAGTACAGAGTAACGTAATAAGAACAAAAGAATTTCAAAGAGTCGCATTTATAAAACACACCACCAAAAAATGAAAGCCAATACACACACATTGACGAGATGTATAGGTATCGAGCCACGTCAAACGGATATCACATAAAACCATTCAACAGTAAAAGTAATATTAATCATAGAACAAAGACAAATGAAAGAACAGTATAACATGTTGTTAAGATGATAAACAACATCAGTACGCAGAATCTATACATCAAGACCATCGTGTATTATTTGAGAAGTTGATACGGAATATTTATCAACAAGGTCTTGGTACCTTCCGATGAACTTTTTTAGAAAAAGGACGAGACGTTCTTTGACATACCTCTGGTTCATCAACTTTCTACTCAGACACTGATGACGTTTTACAAAGTCTGAGTAGGAGCTGCAAGCTCTTTGATATCGAATAAGTTGGGAAATATATATCCCATATGCAGGTGAAGTTGGTATGTTGCTACTAAGGTGGGGGAAATTTATAATTTCAAAATTAAAATCGTCTCGTTTGTCATAGATTATGTTACTGAGATGACTGTGTAAGTCAAATTCGAGATATAAGTCTAAAAATGAGGCGGAGGAAGCGGTGTCTGTTGTTTCTTTAATCTCTAGTTCTGGGGGATATATCAATGGAACCCAATCAGAAAAGTTCGGATTGTTTATGGAAAGAACATCATCAATATATCTGAAAGTGAAATTAAATAATCTGGCTTCTTTGATCCTCTTGTTTTTGACAAGTGTATGGAGGAACTCCGATTCATATGAAAATAAGAAGAGGTCGGCAAGAAGAGGCGCACAGTTTGTTCCCATAGGAATGCCGACAATTTGTTGGAAAAGTCTACCTCCAAACTCAACAAATATGTTGTCGATAAGAAACTCCAGCATACTGACCACTTGTTCTTCTGTGTAGCATATTTTACCTTTTTGTTTGTCACTATTAACGAAATATGCCTTATGAAATCCCAAAGAATTAATTTATAGCGATGCTACCATTTTTTATGTTGAAAGGCATTGTGGATAATTTCTTTTAGGCGATTTTTCAATTTTACATGGGGAATGGTGGTATACAGGGTTGAAAAATCAAAAGTTTTGATAGAACTAATTTCAGAAAAAGACCGAGATTTAAAATTGTCTAGAAGTTCTTTAGAATTTTTAAGAATCCACATATGGTTAATACCACTACGCGAGTAAACAGTTTCACAGTATTTCTGAAGACCCTCTTTCACTGCGGACAGAATCTTAGTCAATCTAATGGACAATTCTTTAGTGGAACATGAAGATGAGCCAGCAATATACCGTTGTGTGTACAGAATTTTATGAAGTTTTGGTATCCAATACAAACAAGGTAAGTCCTCCGATTTGGTCTTCAATGTAATGTTTATTGAAGCCATAAAGGACTTATGATTTGCTAAAATCTCATCCTTGTCAAATGATATGTCTTTGTATGTGGGATTACCTGAGTGCTCCGTTATACCCAATTCTTTTACAAGACATTCGTAGTAATACGATTTACATACGAAGACAATATTATTTCACTATAAAGTCATTACGGACACATGGGAAAAGTCGCACTTTTAAAACTACGATTTTTTTACGCTGTTTAATAGACAGAGTTGCCTTCCATACATTTTTGACACTTCCATCCGAAAAAGTTCAAATTCAAAGAAATGATGATACACATCACTATCAAACAAACAACATAACTTATAATGTTAAGCTATACATTTTACCCTACAAGATACCGTACTTATAGTTTACATTCATACAACTAACAGGAACTATAATATATTTATAGACAACCAATATATACGTGTGACCAAACAGGTCGTTTTTGAAGACAAAAAAAAATATCATTGCCTTCCATACATTTTTGACACAATGCCATCCGAACATGTTCAAATTTAAAGAAATGATGATACACATCACTATCAAACAAACAACATACATGTAACTTATAATGTTAAGCTATACATTTTACCCTAAAAGACAGAGTACTTAGTTTACATTCATGAAACTGACGGGAATTACAACCAATATATACGAATGACCAAACAGGTCGTTTTTGAAGACAAAAAAAATCGATTCGATATCGTGTCGACATTGTCGATATCGTCGATATCGTCCTCTTGTTTGGTATTTGACATGCTTGTTGAAGACACAATGTGTGTCGATATCGACTTTTCGTATGAATGTTGTTATATCCAAATGAGCTGAATCCTCTCACTGGAATGTTGATATCGAATCGATATCGACAAGCATTCCATATCCCTAAACCTCTGTCGTTGATTTCGATATCGACGATTTCGATGATATCGACAAACATCCTATAACTTGAACAACACCCTGAAACCTCTGTCCTTGTTTTCGATATCGAATCGATATCAACAAACATCTCATAACTTGAACAACGACCTGAAACCTCTGACTTGGTTGTCGATATCGAATCGATATCGCCAAACATCCATAAGTGGAATAACGGCCTTAAATCTCTGTCTTAGTTGTCAATATCAACGATATCGAATCGATATCGATAAACATCCCGTTTTATTTTAAAATTCAAGCATGCAACAAAACATGACATATGGAAGTTTTAATCTTTTTCATTGAGCAATATTATAATAGAGATAAAATGATAAAAACGCTAAAAGAGCAAAGTAAATTTTTGTTTAAATGAATTGACAATAAGACACAATTTACATTTTGTCTATGATGATTTTTTATGTAAAATTCTATATTGATTATACAGTTATAAAACTACATCGTATAAGATATTTAACACTATGAAGATCTTCATTTGACAACGCATGAGGGTAATTTTGATTATTGATTGTATCATTCAAAAGGGGGACTATGTGCGTTTATATTTTTTTCCTCCAGTTGAAGTTTATCAGTAAATTTTCTTTTTAATTTAAAAAATTTCGATATCGTGTTGTTATTACAATGTCCAGACGATATCGAATCAATATAGACAAACGAATACACCGTGACAAAACACACTGTCGATATCTACAATTATGGTACGATATCGAATCGATGTCGAATGAAGATAGCATGAAAATATATATATACTGTCGATATCGTCGATATCGACAATAGCAACACAATATCGAATTGATATCGACATTCGAATACACCGTGACAAAACACACTGTCGATATCAACAATTTAGGTACGATATCGAATCGATATCAACAAATGAAGATAGCTTGAAAATACGTCGATATCGACAATAACAACAGAATATCGAATCGAATAAAACATGGTTATTGGATGTTTGTCGATACGATTTATATATCGTCGATATCGACAACCAAGACAGAGGATTAAGGCCTTTGTTCCAGTTATGGAATTTTTGTCGATATTGCAATATCGACAACCAAGACAGAGGTTTTAGGCTGTTGTTCTTAGGTTGTTGTTCAAGTTATGGGATGCTTTTCGATATCGATCCATTCAAGACAGAGGACTTGGGCCATATGGACAAAACAACATACATACGAAAAGTCGTGATCGATATCGACACAACATCGTGTCTTGGACATACCTCAAATATAAGAGGAGAAATATGACACAACCGAAACACATCACAAAAATGTGGCACACACAGCAACGAACTATAATATAACAGGCGTTAAACGGTCATTTTCGGCTACCGTTGGCGTCAAATACCGTGATTCGTCAAAATATCCTTATCGGGATTCGTCAAAGGAGGTATGTCCAAGATCTCAAATAGTTATCGTTATCTTCAGAGGTCTCAAATAGTTATCGTAATTTTGCCCAAAAAATAACGTGATTCGTCAAATACAGTAGATTTTTTTATCGTCTAAAAGAAAATGTCCATTTTATCGTCATGCACCAAAATTATCGTTAACGACATTCGGCAATTTTCTTTAGCCGTTATTCGTCATAAAGGTACCCTTATTACGACCCTCGTAGATTTTCATTCCTATTCAATTAGAGAACATCCACAAAAGTATGGTTTTCGTCAACTAAACGCAACTTTTAAATGATCTTCTTCATTTAATTTACACTGAACTCCATTTCCACTGGTTATAAATCTGTCTTAATCTTTCGCATCTATGGAAGTTACATTTTGTGTTTTGTCAAGCTTTCTTTTACTTGCTTTTTTTTTTGTAATTCGTTCATCTTACGGTACCCCCTGCGACGGTTGATTTATTTACTTAGTACACCTCATGCATATGGAAGCGCATG
Organism: Mytilus trossulus; assembly: GCF_036588685.1. Taxonomy (NCBI): domain Eukaryota; kingdom Metazoa; phylum Mollusca; class Bivalvia; order Mytilida; family Mytilidae; genus Mytilus; species Mytilus trossulus. The sequence goes on from NC_086384.1 coordinate 19,088,897, forward strand.
TCAAATGCTCACCTTTAGAGTTGATCGCAATGCAGTTTTGTTCAGTTAGATGGGTGCTCAATATTTTTTTCAATGACATCAGTTAATAAACGAGGCTACTATGGTTGTCGGTAATATTAATAAAGACAGGCGACGAGACGTTGTTGAATGGTTCTTATCCTTTTACCTTATCACCAGGAATTATATCATTGGTTGATAACAAAGATGTTGTTCGTAATGATGCCATGGTGTTAACAATGTTCCCCATTTACAAGTAAACATCTTTTATACACTGTCATACATGCAGTTCCTCTTTCGGTCTTTGTCTTGGAGCGTCCCTGATGTTCAAAGGTACTTTAAGTATATCGAGAAAAGCGATTTCAACTAAAAAAAAATAGAAATGTTTTAACCTTTTTTTAATAGGAATTCTGGTGGACTATAAGTTCCCGAATGTATCATCAACTTAGTAGTCATTGTTTCGATACTTACATGATTTATAATGTGTTTTTTTTTTGTAATTATCCGCTGAAAAAAATGAAATATTAAGAAACTATGGTTACAACACATTTCGACAATTTTTACCTTTACCTGGACTTTACTTTTGTTTATTGTATGTCCCTTGTTATATAGAAAGGTGAAAAATACTTAAGAGACATGCAAATTCTTATGCCGAAATAAAATTTATAGATCTTGGCAAAAAAAAAATTAAAAAAAAAAAGACTAAAAAAACAAAGTACAATCTTTAAGTCAGTTTAATTGAAGTCTGGAGCTGGCATGTCAGTTAACTGCGAGTAGTCTGTTGTTATTTATGTATAATTGTCATTTTGTTTATTTTCTTTGGTTACATCTTCTGACATCACTTGAATTGAATTTTAAATGTGCGTTTTCTTATGCGTTTACTTTTCTACATTGGCTAGAGGTATAGGGGGAGGGTTGAGATCTCATAGACATGTTTAACCCCGCCGCATTTTTGCGCCCGTCCCAAGTCAGGAGCCTCTGGTCTTTGTTAGTCTTGTATTATTTTAATTTTAGTTTTTTGTGTACAATTTGGAAATTAGTATGGCGTTCATTATCACTGAACTAGTATATATTTGTTTAGGGGCCAGCTGAAGGACACCTTCAGGTGCGGGAATTTCTCGTTACATTGAAGACCTGTTGGTGACCTTCCACTGTTGTTTTTTCTATGATCGGGTTGTTGCCTCTTTGATACATTCCCCATTTCCATTCTCACTTTTAACAGTATATATACATAACACAGAAAACTAAAGAATGAGCAACACTAACTATACAGCAAGAACCGGGGTATTTTTGGGTGTCCCAGAAGGGTAAATAAATAGGTGTTATGGGGCAAAATATTTTACCTTGTATCGTATTGAAAAACACCAAGAACATTTGAAACTTATTCAAAAACCTCACCTAAGTACATCCTTAAATGTACAATTTGTAAAATTACTCCCTTTGTCAAAAAATATTGATGCCTTACATTTACAGGAAAAAAAGTATTCTTTAACAACTTGTTTTGGTTTTGACAATTCGATCACTTTATAATACTAGTAGATTATAATAGATATAAGAAGGTGTGGTATTATATGAGTGTCAATGAGACAACTCTCAAACCAGGTCAAAGTACGGTATTCAACACGGAGCCTTGGCTCACACCGAACGGCAAGCTATAAAGGGCTCATAAAATGAACGGTGAATTTGATATCATGAATAAAGAAAGCATATTATACCTTTAACTTATGTTTTGTTGAAATGGTATTTGCAAACAAGAAGTTTCTCAATTTTTTGTCACCTTTATCAAAATCAAATTTTTACACCATTTTTTTTTTTAAATTTTGAATAAATTTTGTTTTTCACATTGGGAAGAAGAATTTTAATAGCTTACCGATATCAAATCTTTATTTTTTTTGTCACTTGACATTTTAGGAAAAAAATACATTCCTCTGTTGTTATTTTTTATCAGAATGAAATTTGAAACTATCACAAAAATTTATAAAAATAGATACATTTTTGGTACTTTACCAAATGACCACAAACATCATCATATTTATCATGTGATTGGGAATCAACTTGGAACAAAATTATTTTGCATATTTTGTTATTATTAAGTTTTAGCACGAAAGAGATTTTTCTCAAAATTTTAGATTTAAAAACAAAACCTTAGATTTGACAAAATTTCACCAATACAACAAACGATAGGTATGAACACTGTGCACAGAAAGTTTGATAATCAACAATGATACACAGCCAAAATAGTCCTGAACATGCATGAAACATTTGCCACTGGACGTTAAGCAACCATCAATCAATCAATCAATAAATACACAGCCAAGATCATTTAAATAGATTTTCCCAAATATTGACGATCATACATATCAATATATTTAAATGATTTTGGCTGTGTATTGAGTCATGACACTACTTTTCGTAAGGTTATATCGAATAAACAAAAAAGCCACATGATTATTTTACTTTCAAAAAGCTGACATCAGTTTTTCATTTTGAAAAGCTGGAGATCATGAAGTTTTTATAACCTTAAAAGTTGCTGTGGCAAGATTCACTGTAAGTACATTTAATAAATACTAAAAAAAAATAACTGAAATATAAAAATTAGAATAAATGCTAGGATTACCATATTGCAGAGTCAAGTATCTGCCACAGACCAAATGACGGAGATGTCAGCTGGTCACTGTAAGTCACCAACAATGCACAAAACCAATACCGCATACTAAGCTTTAAAATCCCAGAAAGATATAACAAAAATGAACATGAAAAACTAACGGCATGATTTATGAACCAAACAGTAAACGAAAAACAAAAGAATAGACCTCGAGAATCGAAAGCAACTGAAGTATGTATACAGACTCCTGACTCCACAATGAACATGAAAAATGTGGTAGTGTTAATATGATCTGCAAGTGCACGACCCCGCCCCCTTTTGAACTTAGGACAGTGGTGTAACAGCACAAAAAAGAACAAATTTGTATGATGTGTTCAGAATGATAAATTTAGTATCAGATACACGCGTACGATTTGATTAGTTGTTATTTGCTTTGTTCAAACTGTAAGTATAACTTCGAGTACTGTCAGATCTCTACGTTGTACAACCTTTCTACTGGGGAATGAAAAAAAATCCTTGCTATGACCGGGCTGTTTTTTTTGTTAAATGCTTATTCTAAAGCCCTTTTCAACAGATTTTTAGCCCACCTGGCCCAAAGGGCCAAGTGAGCTTTTCTCGTCACTTGTCGTCCGTCGTCCGTAATCTGTCGTCCAGCGTCTGTCATCCGTCGTATGTAAACTTTTACAAAATCCTTCTCCTCTGAAACTGCTTGACCAAATACCAACCTTGGCCACAATCATTATTAGGATATCTAGTTTAAAAATGTGTCCGGCGATACGGTCAATCAACAAAGATGGCCGCCGTGGCTAAAAATAGAACATAGGGTAAAAATGTGGCTTATAATTCTAAAACCAAAGCATTTACAGCAAGTTTGACATGGGGTTAAAATTGTTAATCAGGTCAAGATCTTTCTGCTCTGAAATTTTCAGATGAATCGGACAACCCGTTGATAAGTTGCTGCCCCAGAATTTGTAATTTTAAGGAAATTTTGTCGTTTTTTGTTATTATCATAAATATTATTATAGATAGAGATAAACTGTAAAGAGCAATAATGTACAACAAAGTAAGGTCTACAAATTAGTCAAATGACCTAAACGGTCAGTTGATCCCTTAAGAAGTTTTGCTCTTTAAAGTCAAATTTTATCATTTTTGGTAAATTTTTGACATTTAACAAAAATCTTCTCCTCTGAACCTACTTAAACAAATTTTACCAAACTTGTCCACAGTCATCATTAGGGTATCTATATAGTTTTAAAAATGTGTCGATGAACCTGCCCGCGAAACAAGATCGGGCCCACATGTCTAAAAATAGTACATAGGGTAAAATACAGTTTTTGGCTCATATCTCTAAAACAACAGCATTTAGGGTAAATCCGCTGTGGATAAAATTGTTCATTTAGTCAAGATTTATCTGCCCTGAAATTTTCCGACCAATCGTTCAACTTGTTGTTGAGATGCTGCCCCTGAATTTGTAATTTTAAGAAAATTTTGCAGCTTTTGGTTATTATCTTGAATATTATTATAGATAGAAATTAACTGTAAACACCAATAATGTACAGCAAAGTATAAGATCTACAAATAAGTCAACATGACCAAAGTGGTCAATTGACCCCTTAAGGAGTTATTTTCCTTTATAGTCAATTTTTAACAATTTTCATAAATTTTGTAAATGTTTGTAAATTTTTACAAAATGTTTTCCAGTCACTTCTTGGCCAAGTTCATTATAGATAGAGATATTTTTAAGCAGCAAGATTGTTCAGTAAAGTAAGATCTTCACACACATCACCAACACCAAAACACAATGTTGTCATGAATCCATCTGTGTTGTCACATTACATATGTGCTTTCCCTATTCAGGAGCCTGTATTTCAAAGGTTTTCGTTGGCAAGTGTCTGTCATATGTGACTTCTGTGTATAGTTGTTTCATTGACAATCATACCACATTTCCTTATTTTAAAAAGGATTGGATTCATCAGAGTCGACACGAAGGACTAAAACGATCGAAAATGCATTGAGTGTAGACTCGGTACCCGGAGTATATATAATGCATTTACTTATATTTTATAGTGTCAGAGAAACTCAAATATCTACTTAGTTTATATGTATGTACTACTTTGGTTTCAAACTTTGTATACGTTCTTCATTAATTTACTGTTTATAAATAAGTAGTTTTCTAAAAGCGTTTCTTTAAAAAAAATCTCTTTTTTTCTTATACAAAATACAAACAAATTTTCGATAATTATGAGTACTATCAGACCTGTACTTAGAGTGTCTTTTGTGTTTTTGTTACGGTTCATATGAGATTTGTATCGATTTGATAAAGTCCCATATAACCGATTTTTTTTTTATAGTTTGTTCTTATGTCATACAGTAACAGTTACACTATTGTATCGGGTCATTGGAGGGTTTGGTGCCGGCATACATGGATGTTTAACACCGCCACATTCTATATGTGCCTGTCTTAAGTCCTAAGTTAGAACCCTGTAATTCAGTGGTAGTCGTTTGTTCCTGTATATCATATTCGTTTTTCTTTTTTTTGTTTTGTACATAAATTAAGTCGTTATTATCTTCTCGTTTGAATTGTTTTACATTTGTCATTTCGAGGTCTTTTATCTCTTAGTGTGGTGTATTTCATTATATTTTACAGGTATGCCTCTTATATCTAATAGTATATTTAAAAAAAATGAAGATTAAAACATGACAGGCAAAATACAACAAAGATTTATCAAGTGAATCATGACAAAGTGTACTTATGCAACTGTTATACAAGAGAGAGAAGTTTAGATAGCTTTAAAACCAGATGCTCACAGTACAAGAAAGAGTTATCCTGTCATAAAAGTGCGAGGTTTCGCTAGCTATAAAACCAGATTAAATCCACCACTTTCTACACGCGGATATGCCTGTATCATGTCGGGAATGTAACAGTTGTTTTTCATTCGTGTGATGTGTATGAGCTTTTGACTTTGACATTTGTGAAAGGACTTTCCGTTTTGAATTTTGAATTTTCCTTGGAGTTCGGTATTTTTACTATTTGACTTTCACTATGCGGAATATTTTTATTCTCATTGTTGAAGGCCATACAAGGACCTATAGTTGTTAACTTCTATGTCATTTGGTCTCTGGTTGAAAGTTGTCCTTTTGGCAATCATCTACCACCTCTACTTATTTCTATAAACAACAAATTTTAAAAATAAACCACACCGTTGAAAGGAAAAGTCGCAATTAAAGAGAGAAAGCACAACTTTGCTTCACAGAATAAAAGCAATATATTAATACAAGAAGAAATAATCTTGTGCAATGTCAAGAATAAATATGAATGGTAGAATGCTACGATAATATGAGCCGGACAGCAACCAAGGAACGACAAAAACAGTGAACAAAAATAACATAAGACATCTGAATTAAAAAAAGAAAAATTTAACACTAGAGATACGTAGATATATACTGATGGCTCTTTGCGGTAAGAAACCTAGCTATGTATATACAAAGATGATATAGAAAAATCACAACACCTGAACAAACTCAAACCCCCCTTTTTTTATTTTTTTTTGGTGTGCTAATTGAGCAAATCACGGTGTGCTGGCCTGTCCAAATATAACTCGTTGTCATATAATATATAGTAATTGGTTCCAATGTTTTAATCCCAACCTACGACTGAAATGAGAGTAGTTTAAACAAGAGTACTATCTATATCTTTTTTTAAATGAGATAAATATATGAAAGAAAAAGTACAACAAAGATTTATCTTGAATACAAAGTGTACGTGTTTATAAATACACAAAGAACATACATGTATGGTATCGATTCGATATGACTTTGTTTTATATTCACAGTTGTATCTTATTTAATGTCAAGACGTTATATTATATGGGCGATCTGGTGGAAAAATAATAAACCCATAATTTTGTTGATTTAAAAAAGAGAGAGAGAAAGAAAATTAACCTTTTTAATGAATGTTAACAGTATATATTATGGTGCATCTTTCCGTGTACACTATGTCTGAAATGTATGTTTATAAAGATGAGAGAGGGTTGTATAGTTTAGTTTATCATTTACAAAGATTCTATGAGATGTCAAGGTGAACTATAGTATTGTGTCACATGTAGTGAATAATGAATTTACTCTGAAATACCAACCCATATACCCGATTACATTCCCACGTGGTCAAAGAAAGGGGACACTAGAGCATCTTAAAGGTCCGAGTCTAATATGGCCAATACTCATATACTCGTTTCATAATATATTTTTTCTTGTTTTCAGTAATTACTTGTACACATTAGGTTTCTCTATCTAAGGACAATGAAAGATATAGTTCAATATGAATAATCATGATTAGTCGATTTACCTCTGCCGGGGGTGATGGACATTGTATTATAGTTGTGTATACACATACTTCTGTTTAAATGTGTAACTTGATGTGTATCTTTGATATTCTACAATCAATAACAACTTATAATAACGATTATGATGATTTTGTTAAACTATATTTAAAATATCTTATATAAAAGAAGGAAGAAAATTAAAAATCAACCCTAGATCGGACGAGTCCAAATAACAAGTAATCCAGGCAGCCGAGAAAAGGTACGTATCTGATCATACAATGGCAGAATGAATACATTGGATATAAAAGTGATTTAATCAGCTAATTCTTAGTTATTCTCATATCAGGTACAGTCATTTGATAGACAAGATAATCATGTATCAAACTGCAACAATATAGGGGAATTTGGTGAATATTTTACATGTTTTGTTTGTCTCTGAAGTTGGCTCATATGCAGACTTTCCATCTTTCTTGAAAACTCGAACTTGTCGATAATATTTGTCAAATAATGATTATATGAGTCGCTCAACTACATATCTGATCGTTCTTGTAAATTATTTAAAGATTAAATAAAACAACATAAACAGATATTCTCAGTAATAACAAAAAATATACTTATTAAACGTTAATCGACAAACGTATTTCAAGGGTATTATATGTGTAAGGTTAAAATGAAAATATTTATAGAAATTATAATAATTAACCCTTAGAATGTATTTCATTCATTAGAATATTGATTTCTTATGTTTAGTACAGTAACAGATCACGTAAGTTTGTACCCTGAACGATTTGGGAAGCAAATATTGGAACTTGTGTTGACAAGGAAAATTTACATTTTTCTCCAATATGGCGGCGTATGTATTTGACAAATACGTCGTGTTGCATCTATTTCATCAGAGCTTAGTATATGCAGGCAAATGATAGATTATATTAATGTAATTAACTAGTAACAATATCAATCTTTATACTGAAGTAAAAATTATCTCTGGGTACATGTATTTTACTTGTTTGTTTGTGTTTACAAAGAGGCGTACTTAGAGGGTATTTATAGGTGTGGAACACAGTGTATCGTTTATCAAGCGATTTTATTTAAGTTCCGTTCACTTCGCACAGATAAAGGCAAATAAGGATATATAATTTAGTAAAGGTTTTGTGGACTCTGAAATGTACACCACCGATTCTATTTCAGGACAAGATGATTATATTCTCTGAATTCTGAAACGGCAGGTATTGTTCAAATGAAAACGTAATATAGTAACAGAAATGGAATTTTTGTCCCTTAGGTGATGAATAGTCATTTAAACACGTGGTACTATATTACTCTAACTGAGATGAATAGAAAAATGAAAACAAAGAGAAGGACAAAGTAGGAAAGAATATAAAGCACAGTGGTTACAACTAAAATAAATGATCATAAATTAAAGACATAATATAGCATGTTAACATGGTTAAGTGCAGGAGAATATCGGTTTATTATTATCCTCTCTATATATAGTAATACAGTTGAAATGTACTGTTATTTTAAGGGATGATAACTTTTTTATTTTTCACTGAGAAAAAATTGGAAGAAAAAGGTACATATAGAAATATTAAAAAAGGGGGGTCACGCCTTGAAAAAGGGGGGTTGTGCCAATTATTCTTATCCAATTCTTAATTGAAAAATAAAAATGGGAAGAAAGCGAGGGTTGAACTCGAAGATCCTCTTTTAATCCACAAATCAAAGTGAAGAATAATGTTAATGGTACCAATTTTTCAGCACCAGATGTCTTTTGAATGTGCATTTTAGAATGTATTGTCCATATTTTTTTTTATTTTGAGGGTGGGGTGTGCATCCTTTTTAAGGCCTTGAGAAAGGGAATGCATGCTCCTCTCACATATTAAGAAGATCATTTAAGACATCAAATTGTCAAAGGCTAACAAAAATGGATGAAGTTGAATGAAAATTGCTAAGTTTTTTGGCAAAATAATTGTATATATATAAGTCAACAGGACATTTACAAACTCCTTAAATATTTAGTGAGGAGGGATAGGAGGGGTCCTGATCCAGAAATCCTGATCTTAAAAAAACGAAATCCTGAGGTCCCAAATTTAAATAAAGTAAATACAGACGTCCCGAAATCCGAAAAAAAAGGATTCCCAGATCCCGAAAGGGTCAATCCAGAAATCCTGAGCTTATAAACAACCCATCCTGGAGTTCCGATAAAGGTCCTATCCCCCCTCTTTAGTGGCCATTTTGAAACTTGAGTGCTAAAGACCCAACAACTGAACATAAGCATACCGAATGAAGTTGAACATTCAGTATTTATCATTAACCAATTCTAACCATGGCTAAAAAAAACCAACACATAGCACAAGTAAAAAAATGGAAGAACCAGAAGTCAAATTTAAGAAGAAATTTATATATATACAAGTATTTTTTTTGCAGTAGTCATCTTTAGACTGAGAAACAGATAGACATGCTTGAGAATTCCTGAGAATTCCTGAGTGCCAGCTACCAGATATTTGTCATACAGGTACGTAGTTTTAATATACATGTAATATGACTAACATAAACAGTCCACAAGTACTTTTGCTGGCTATAGGGTATATATATAAGTTTTGCTTAGTGTTGTAATTTATTGCTTTCATCAACATATTTTGAGAAGGTTGATCTATGGAAGTTGGTTCCACTCATTTGCTCATAAAGTTTACACAGGCAAATTTCACTCGCATCAATTTCATATGAAATTAAACTCATGGGAATTTCACCTAAAACCAGCTTATACTGAAAATTAGTTCATATCAGTTTTTCATGAATTTTAGGTGAAAATCTGATGATTTTTTTTGTGTGAAATTCATTGGAAAAGTAAACATGGTAAAGTTATTCAAATAACATCTAAACTTTCAAATTCAATTAAAATCAGGAAAAATACCATTGTTTTTTTTGTGAAGTTTCATGATCACTTGTAATATAGGTGAAATTCACAGTAAATATTTTACATGAGTTTTTAAGGTATTAGCTCGTACGAGGTTAGATTCATGGGAAATTCATGTGAGCAAAATTTGTCTTTGTAGACTGTTTTCAGGTGTCAACAACCAACTGTTTGGATTGGCCGGACAGGTAATTACTTTTGTCAAAGATTTTTCTTGGAACCAAATGATTCGAAATGACACTTGTTGTTTGGAATTGTAAGTGTCATGAGTGTAGAACATTTTCAAAATTTTAACACCTTGGTTTGAATTTATTTTTCTTGAGTGTGCTGCAATTAAGGTACCTTAATGCTGCCCTCATGCTGCAAATCAAGTACATGTATTATAGAGAAAAAAAGGATATACATTTGTAGGATATATACATCGTTGGGTTCTCTATTGTATAGTTTTAACTGAAACTTCAGACATCATGTATAGGAAGTTACAACAGACTTTTATTGAATGAATCTGCAGTTCTGTGTCAAGTTGTATCTCAAAAATTTTCTTATTTATTCACCTTATCTGACAACCCTGGTCAACTTGCTTTTTTATAATAACACCAAATAAAAAAAAATAAGTGTTATACTTTAATTGATGAATAAATATATCATTCAGGTTAAATTTCTAGAATATTAAAACTTAATATATAATTTATTTCTGTATAAACAAATAGGAATCTTTTATCACATTTTTAAAAGTGAAAGATGGAGTATGGTGCCCAAATTAAACAAAGCTAAACTACCATAATTGCTGTAAAAGTTTGCCAATAAAAAAGAAAATTCCACTGTAGACATTGATACCATTTAGACGAAGGTTGACCATCAAAGCTACTGACCATTCTATGTTTAAAGATGGTGAATAATTTGGTGAATTTGACCAGAAACAAGGAATTATTTGGATCCAGAATAATTTTGGAAAATTGATAAGAAATTTATGATGAAAGTTACTAACCCAACTAAATATGGTTAGCTATGTGTGCATGGCTAAGTCTAAGTTAGTTGATACTAAAATGATCACAGGCACTTGCCTCAGAAACAAAATTCCTTTATAAAGGGCAAAAAAATTTTGAGACAAGTGCCTGTGGAAATGATAGAGAAAGTAAAATTAACATTAGCCATGCACACATGGCTATCCCTATTTAGTTGGTTTAATTTTCATCATACATTTCTAATCAATTTTTCAAAATTTAAAATTATTCCAGATATATATATTTAAAAATTCCTTGTTCAGAAGAGATAAATAATATTGGAAATACCAAGTTATGTCAATTACTTATTTTCTCAATGAAATATACATAGAGTTATCTCCCATTGAACACAGTTGAGTTTTAAGTACATGTATTGATTTATACAAAAATAAAAGTTATTTCAATACAATTACCGGTATGTACTATTATTTACAATTTATTTATAAGAATTCTTAGAATATATTATCATTTATAAACCACATGTTTATCTTTTTTAATATTAGTAATAGTGTAAAAAGACTTAAAAAAAGAAAGACCAAAAATATTTTACAAATTATGAAAACCCAAATGTCTTGTTGGTTGTTGACATCATTTAGCACAGAAAGGTTTCACATTTTATAATGGTAGTAGTTGAACTTGAAACTTAGATAATTTATCAAAACTTAAGACAGATAGTCAATGATCAAAAATGGATTTTTATAGAAAATGAAGTAGTTTAATTAGGTACATTTTATGTGATGAAAAAATAAAAGCAGATTGATCTGCAATGTTTCAATGTTTAGTTCTTTGATCACGAAAAAGCAAAGATAAATAAATGAAAATTAATGATTTGAAAAAAATAAAAATAATTACACAAGGATGAATAAATGTTATATAGTTTCTATTGACATTAAATATAGCCCACAAATTTATTCATCATGATCATTATAAAAATCTAGTTTTTTAGCTCACCTGGCCCGAAGGGCCAAGTGAGCTTTTCTCATCACTTGGCGTCCGGTGTCCGGTGTCCGTCGTCGTCGTCGTTAACTTTTACAAAAATCTTCTCCTCAAAAACTACTTGGCCAAATTGAACCAAATTTGGACACAATCATCATTGGGGTATCTAGTTTAAAAAATGTGTGGCGTGACCCGTCAAACCAACCAAGATGGCCGCCATGGCTAAAAATAGAACATAGGGGGAAAATGCAGTTTTTGGCTTATAACTAAAAAACCAAAGCATTTAAAGCAGAAATGACATGGGGTAAAATTGTTAATCAGATCAAGATCTATCTGCCCTGAAAATTTCAGATGAATCAGACAGCCCATTGTTGGGTTGCTGCCCTTGAATTGGTAATTTTAGGGAAATTTTGCTGTTTTTGGTTATTATCTTGAATATTATTATAGATAGAGATAAACTGTAAACAGCAATACGGTTAGTAAAGTAAGATCTACAAATAATTCAACATGACCAAAGTGGTCAGTTGACCCCTTTAGAAGTTATTGCCTTTTATAGTCAATTTTTAACAATTTTTATGAAATTTGTAAATTTTAACTAACATTTTCCACTGAAACTACTGGGCCAAGTTCAATATAGATAAAAATAATTGTAAGCAGCAAGTTCAGTAAAATAAGATGCACAAACACTTCACCATCACAAAAACACAATTTTGTCATGAATCCATCTGCGTCCTTTGTTTAATATTCACATAGACCAAGGTGAGCGACACAGGCTCTTTAGAGCCTCTAGTTTATAAAATAAAATATTTACGATAGATGTCTTTTGTATTGTCACAAAATCTTTATGGCATGTATGGAATTAAGAAGAAATTGAGATATTTTTTAATTATTATATATATCAGCATAAAATATCATAATTGACAATGTTTGAATATTTACTAAACCAGTTTAACTTTTTTTTATTGTTTTTGGTCCATTTATGTAAGGTGTATTTTATGATTCAAGAACTAAGCTGACATTCTATTTTTGGAGTCTAGACTGATATTTTTTTTGGAGATTGATTAATTGTTAGCTGCTTGATGTCCACTGTCTAGCTACATGTATATTGTATGCCCATTCAAGTGTGTACAATTTATACAATTGATTTAACTTGTGCAAAAATTAGAAAAGAAAAAATGTTTATATTTCAATTTTATTCTTACAATAATCAATATGCACAATAAGGGTGCATCATGCGCTATTGGCACAGCTGTTTATTTCTTCCTATTTTGTATTTTAATCAAAACAATTTATGTGAATACCCATTATTTTACTCCATTTCTATCCTCCTAAATTGATTCTACATTGTGTATAAATCTTTTTCTTGGTGTATACATATGCCACATTTATTATTATTAACATATAAAATTGAGAATGGAAATGGGGAATGTGTCAAAGAGACAACAACCCAACCAAATAAAAAAACAACAGCAGAAGGTCACCAACAGGTCTTCAATGTAGCGAGAAATTCCTGCACCCAGAGGCGTCCTTCAGCTGGCCCCTAAACAAATATATACTAGTTCAGTGATAATGAACACCATACTAACATGACTAATTTCCAAATTGTACACAAGAAACTAAAATTAAAATAATACAAGACTAACAAAGGCCAGAGGCTCCTGACTTGGGACAGGCGCAAACATGCGGCGGGTTAAACATGTTTGTGAGATCTCAACCCTCCCCCTATACCTCTAACCAATGCAGATATATACTAGCTAGATAGTATACAATAAAGTTTTGGAATACTTAATTACAATTATCAGGAGAAAAAATTTATGAGATGAATCCTTAAACCTTGACAGTGCATCAAAATGAAATAATTCATGCCTTTATGGATAACATGTCCATGGGTCACATATGCCCATGCTTGCAGTAAACGTTATAAAGGGGCATTATTCACTTTTGGTATAAGTTGCACTACCCAAATTTTGTTTGATCTGTATTTTGTGGTAATAAGCATTGTGCTTAAGTTTCATAACATTTAGTTGAGGCAAACTTAAAGTGCCATATGAACATATTTTTTTAATTTTTTTTAAAGAACTAATTATTTAAAACCGATAGAAAAAAACCTGATAAAAAATATTAAGAAATAAGCATGTTATATCCTATTAAACATTTCCATCACACCTGTCTGCGACAAGTCCCGAGTGCCAGTCTGAATAACTTCCGGTTTTCCAAGAATGGAATGTGTGACTTCACATTATGAACAAAGAATATAAACAACAATGGCATCTGCATCAACTTCGAAACAAGAGGATAGCCACGACAGTAATGAGAGTGATTCTGATGAATTGTCTCTGTCCTGTGGTTCATCTGAATTTGAAATGGGAGAAAACGGGAGCTCAGGTTTGGAAGAGAACAGAAACCAATTTTGGGACATACAGACAGACAAGGGTAACACTTAATGCCCCATCCAATTATGACAGGGGCATAAATGGGCTAGAAAAACCCAGAATTGTTTAATTTGCCAAGGTGAACTTACTTTGGGTGACTGTAATTCAAAAGATTGAGACTTTAGTGCAAATCTAACAATTCTCTTTTATATCAGTGTTTCAAACAGACATATTTAAGGATTATTTTAGATTCTGCAATTTATTGTTGACAGAATATAAGACTTAGTAAGTTAGAGAGATGCATGCAACATGTCTTAAGTTTACTGCAGCAAAAATAGAAAGTGTAGAAGATAAAAATAGCATGGAAATTATTGCAAAATTATTTGACAGAGAAATAAAGACAGTAATTTGATTGAAAGTAGATGGCTACATACAATGGTAAGGAGATATTGATTTTCTCTGAATATTTAAGTTGATCAACCTCTCCTAATCAATAAGTTAAATCTAAGTTATAACACTCTGTTAATGTATGAAACACACATTATTGTATTTGATTATGAAGAGAAGATGTTACTTTAACTGACATAGGGCCATGATAGTCATGACAGTTGTATTTTTATCAATAGGAAGACATAATGAATGTATTAACCTTCTTAGAGGTTATCATGGTTATTGATTTTAATTTGTTGATAAAGGTCAAATTATGAAAAATTCAAATTTTGGTAGAATTAGAATATTGTTTTTAAAACTAATTCTGTCAGCCCGCCTGACTTAAGAAATAACTTTATCATGTTTATCATTAATGTAAAGGTATTTCTTTTCCTAAACATTATATCATCATTAATCGGACATCTGTCATGTTTGTTGTTGCTAATAATTTATTTTCATGGAATCAATATAAATAAAAGGATATGATTGAGACAGAACATACCGTATAGCGGATATCTCATTGAATAAGGTGTACGAAAAATTTTGGTCGTTATTATTTTGGCAGATTCAAAACTCTTAAATTGGCGGAATTTATTTTGGCAATTTTGTTCAATCCACAAAAATAAGCAAAAATTTAAACCCAGCAAAAATAACCCGCTGTATAGTAATGAACACAGTAACATTTACAGAGAAAAATCTTCATCAATTGACAGGTGTCATATTACATTTGTATATGATATAAAGCTCAAAATTATCCCCAATCTAAAAAGATATGAACAATAAAAAGAACCATAGAAATAAAAGACTAGTATCACTATATGGCAAATGACAACCACTGGTGATCCAGGTTCTTGGCTTGAACCAGATAAGATAAAAAAAATTGCTTTTGAATACTTTTTAAAATCGTGCATGGCCTATCTGTCTATCTGGAGGAAATCAATAGTGGCTGTCAACCCTCAAGATCTCTTAAGATTGGAAAACACAATGAAACTAATACAACTTTAAGTGTATATGTATATGTATGCACCAAAACCTACGGAGACAATATTTGGACAAAGCTACAAATATACTGCCAGCCTCTGTACCCCTAAAGTAAAAGAGCAGCCCACTTCATTTCCTGATTTTAAGGCCTTGAATAAAATATTGTTTGTTTCCCCAATTCCGACCGACCCTGCAAAAACAGTGCTACTCATAAAATTTTATTGTCAAAACTAAGTCGAAAAATTATTTTATCCATTTCAGATTTTTCGACTTGCAGCATCGTCCAATACTGTGATACTATTCAGGCTTCTTGAAAAAAATAAAATGATTTCCCAACATACCTACCCACCTTGCTTGGCAGGGTAGGGATTGGGGAGATAAACAATATATTAATTTAGGCCTAACAATTAAGTGAAATTAGAATATTGTTTATCTTAAAGCTTGTTTTAACATTTATATAATTCTTTAATACATGTACAAAACCATAACAAGGATGTGGAGGATTTTTATTATAAAGTGCCTTGTAATAGGATATAATTCTGTACCACACCATTTAAATCACAGTAAAACCTTATTGCATGATATTTTGATTCATATTTCCTCATTTGAATAACATTCTTGGTAACTGTTAATAATCATATAAGGAGATTATCAGCCAAATGTTGTCCAGATCATGTAGGCGATTGAATATGATTAATAAAAATGTTTGATGATCGTCCAGTGTCAAATATTTCATGACCATTTTCCTGTTTGAATGGTTTCACACTAGTAATTTTGGGGCTCTTTATAGCTTGTTGTTTTGTGTGAGCCAAGGCTCTGTGTTGAAGGCCGTACATTGACCTATAATGGTTTACTTTTTTAAATTGTTATTTGGATGGACAGTTGCGTCTCATGGGCACTCACACCACATCTTCCAATATCTATATTCAGTATGTGAATACTTTAAAAATATCTCTTAAAGTGATTGATTGAATGAAATATAATGTTTTCTCAACATCAAGTGGAAATATTTTGTTTTACTTATTAAAATACCTATTAAGGTAGCAGGTTGTGAAAAGTGATTGAACAGGGATTAACGATTGGGAATTGTGACTAGTCCACTCAAAATAAGGGTGATGTTCAATAAGGTGGAAATTTAAATCTGCATCAGTCCACCAATGGACCTTTTGAAAGAGATATCGCATTGATTTGATACCTTCTTGTACCAAAAGGATATTTTTATGCCCCACCTACAATAGTAGAGGGGCATTATGTTTTCTGATCTGTGCCTTTGTTCGTCCGTTTGTTCGTTCGTTCATCCCACTTCAGGTTAAAGTTTTTGGTCAAGGTAGTTTTTGATGAAGTTAAAGTCACAACTTCTTGAAACTTTGTACACATGTTCCCCATGCTAAATTCCTTCTAATTTTAATGACAAATTAGAGATTTTCCCATATTTTCACCGTCCACTGAACATAGAAAATGATCATGCAGATGGGGCATCAGTGTGCTGGGGACACATTCTTGTTTTTACTAAAGATGCAGTCTATTATAAATGTGCTGGTCTTACAGTAAAAGTACTTGGAAGTGAATATGAATTGCATTGGATTTCAGATTAATGGATTCACATGTTGTTGATATAAATCTCACGCAAACAAATAATTTTATGGTTCCATAAAAATAAATCTTCATATCAACAAAAGTGTGACATTGCAAAATATATGATTATGTATAGCCCACTTTATGATTTATGTATACTATGTATACTTATGTATACTATATATTCGTCTACTTATAATGAATGTAGTTTATCAAAATAAACATTATTGTAAAACAGATAAGTTTCTATAGTTAGAATTTACACATGGAAGAACAAAACTTATATAATATATGATCTTTGACTTTATACACAATGTACATATGCTGAGATATGGTATTATTGGCAACCAGTCAACATAATAGACCAGAGACTATTTATTTCACTTTCTAATTTCTGTAAAAATAAAAAAATAAAATTGTTTTGTCATTTTCAAAATGTTATGTAAGAATGACCACCTTTGTCATTTGTATGTTTTCAGTGGTAAATCCAGAAATTTTCATAAATGAGGGCCCACTGACTGCCTAAGAGGGGGCCTGGTGCAGTCACGCTTCACCTGTTAGTCAAATGCATTGTTGTAATCTATTTTTTCACTCTTTTGCTTTTTGGAAAATGTTGTTTGTGCTGTATTCTTAAAGACCCTTCTACCACAAAATTTGTTACATGCACACGTATATAAATTGCAGTTTTTATCCAACACAATCATAGGTTTGTGCACATATTTAGACTTGTTTATATATGTAAGCTGAGATCCTGATATTTGACCATTACTTTAACCCTAATAGCATATTTGTCATCCTAACCTTGATTGCCACTTATCATAATTTATTGTTTTACATAAATCAAAGGGTTTGTTTCTCATTCCATTTGTTTTCCATTTTATCATGTCTGGGTCTCATATCTAGGTTTCCGGTAGATGGTAGTCTCATTGGCAATTATACCAACAACAACATCTTTTTATTTTGTATTATTTTTGTCTAGAAATTATACTTCTTATTTCAAAATCATGCAACAGCTTTCACTAAAACATCTTGAGTTTACAGACTGATTGCTAAATTTTATGAAAAATTGATTAAGATTCAATTGAAGCCTGCATGTAGAAGTGAATAAATTGATCTGAAAGCATTTTACATGTCTCCACTGATGATGATGTCAAATGAGATAAATTTATAACTTATAACTTTGTCATAACTGGAATAAGATTGCACTGAGTCACAAAAATAAAAAGTTAGGAATTTTATTTTTGGAGAAATT
This sequence comes from Mytilus trossulus, assembly GCF_036588685.1. Lineage (NCBI taxonomy): Eukaryota > Metazoa > Mollusca > Bivalvia > Mytilida > Mytilidae > Mytilus > Mytilus trossulus. The sequence continues at coordinate 19,107,281 of NC_086384.1, forward strand.
ACATGAAAAAATTATATACAATTGTTGCCTAAAAAAAATAATTGTTGAATATGATTTGTTCAGAATATTGCTCAAACCAGAACATGACAGAGTATAAAGATGATAAAAAAATGAATTAGCAAAAATTAGAAGCATTTTGAGTTTGTTTAACCTCAGGATCTAGCTGTCTAAGCCTTGGGGGAAATTAAATGAAAGTTAAATTGATAATAGTCCCAAAAATATATCTCTACTTTTGCAATGTACAAACTAGTCCAAGATATGAAGATTTCTTTGTAAATTATTAACAACCTCCACAACAAAAATAAACAAACAGTATTTATTTGATGATCTTATGTCTATTTATGTTTCAGGTAGGACCAGATTTACCTGTATATAATAACAGGTAAGAATTTAAATCATTAGTGATAGATATATGGATGTTATTTAGTCATGTGACATGGACCATTACATGTCAATGAACAGAAAGTGTCTGTACAGGTCAAAAGTCAAGTGCCGTGGACCATTTAATTCAATACAGACAATAAAAGACTATAATTTGAATTGGACTATAAAAACTAATCCTTGCTACATATGATCACAATACTTATACTCATGTTTGTAATAAAAGTATATTTATATAATTTATCAGTTCAGATTCGTGTGATTACACAAACTTATGAACAAACTATGTGTACTTCTTAAAATAGAGACTAGGATTTTAAAGTCAACTAACTATATTCTAAATTAAATTAAATTTCTGAAAAACCATCTGTCTTTTGAATCATGCAAAAGGATTTTACTCTTGGTAATTAGAAACAAAGTTTTATTTAGAAATTAGCCATTTATTAAAAAAGGACATAAAAAATTTAAATTCAAAACATATGTTTGATGACTGGAGACATTCAGTAGCTATCAATGCTTCTTTTATCTGTAAGATGTTATCATGACTCTGACACAAATTATACAGTAAGACATATGGAATGTTTAAATAAATATACTTCATAATGGTATACACAGTGAATATAAGTAAAGGTAATAATGGGTAATGATTTGTAAATAGCTGTGAGACAGCAACCCATCAAGGAAAGAATACACATTACTTGTATAGACCATGCAGATGTTTACTCTGTATATGGTCTTGAGTAATGAACAAGATTTCTAACTACATGTGTATATATGCAAAGGAAATGATCGTACATTATACAACAAAAGACCAATCGTCAATTCTAAATTCCAAAATGGTCTTAAAACAATGAATAAATAAAAGCAGCAATAGGGAGTCTGTAGAACCTTATTAGGTTTGAACTTTTTTGGTTGAAAATTACATTTTTTTGTGTGGGGTGTTATTATAATCTCAACATTGCAACTTATTTGCACACTGAAACCTGTTGTCTCCCTTTGCCAAGAATTAAAATATTGGTAAAGTTGGAAATGTTCTATTAAAATGAATTAATTTAAGATTTTCCATCTCCATCAGGCCAAGGTGATTTTCAATGACTTTGGCTATTTGACTTTTTAGTGCCTTTTTGTCATATCTCTCTTAAAGTTTCTACTTAATACATTGTACTTATACATCTCTGGCTTTCAATTTTTTGGCTTTGAGCTTTTCTAATCAGAAATGGGTAATGGCAAAAAGTGCTTTGGAGTTACAAAATTTATAAAGTTTTGTTTTTTAGGTAAAGGCATGTAGGAATTGACTATTACATGTTTTAATGTCACTTTCGAGTGAATATGTCTTTTTATAATATCAGAGAATATGCACAACTTTGAGTTTCATAATTTTGAAATAAAAGTCTAAAATGCCTCTTTTATCATGGATATAATTATCTTATCTTACTTGTTTATATTAAAAAGAAGATTGATCTTTCAGCATATATATGTTAAAAGGCAGAAATTATTTAAATCCATAAATTTCTTGAAAATGAAAAAAAAATCCTTTTTCAAGATTGCAATATTAATCCATTCTTATTCTTTACTCTTTTCAATTTAAATACAATATACCTGTCTAAATTTTGGATGTAACATTTAAAGATGAGACTTAACCCTGCAATGATTTCTTGATATTTACATAAATTTATCAAGTAAAACTCATTGATCATCATAATACTAATACATTGTAGTAAATAAAAATCAATTCTAATGGAAATCCTGTGAAGCAGGCTAACAGTAGACAGGGAAACAGTCTAATCAATTCATTGTACATAATGTATAATAACATATCACTTATTTGTAAAATATATACTGTAGATTTATTTTTTCAAGGTTTTTTTTTAGGATTTCGGAGGTGAAATTAAGTTAATTTGCAAATTATTGAAAGTGATTTTTAGGGAATTCTTACTAATGGATTGTTTGTCAGATAACTTTCATAATAATTAATGTAGAAAATTAGAAAAAATTACCAGCCATAACTGGTTTTTACCACAAAAACCAGAAGATAATAAAGAAACCTTGGGGAAAATACAAAATGGTATACACACTTTGGATTATATGCAGAAATTGTCAAAACCAATTGAAATCAATTAGTACCTAGGAATATTCAATTTTTCCTCATTTTCTTAATTTGGTATTGAGGAAAAAGAGTCCCAAGTATTCATTATGAACAGATATATCATGTTAAAGAGGGGTATTTACGAAAAATACCAGTCGAGAGAGTGTAAAATTTTACGAGCCATAAGGTGGGGGAAATTCATTCTCAAGACTGGTATTTTTGCAAATACTCCTCAAGAACATATGCTATATCTGTTTAATTACACTGAATGTTAATGTTCAAACACACATCAATGATCGTGACGTTACAAGCATCCAGTCAGATAGAGTATTTTTAGGCAAATACCACGACCTGGACAGCAAGAAAGGCATATCCTTTATGCAAATACCTGGCGTCGTAAAAAAAACCCTGATATTCATTCGATAACAGTGAATTGGTGAAAAATAAACTGCCTGTCAAAGCCCAGGATTCTTACATTTATATATAAGGTGTAATTATATGATAAATTCCATAAAATCAGACAGTGTTTCATGGTTGTAGTTGAAAAAATCCATAAACTTTAGAAAACAACAAATTTATATTCATGCTAAAGTTATGCTTTAAAAAAGCTCCATCCCTTTGAAAACACAATAGTTATAAAAACTGTTAGATGGCTCCTCTAACAAAATTGTCTAAGTGAATGACAATTTTAACCATTTTTTTCTCTAAAAAAAAATCTATAAACAGACGTCTGTTATTGCAATTAACATCTATAGGAGCAATTTTTATTATCCAATCTCCCAAAGTATTAACAGATGAGGAGGAAAATATCAGTTGCAGAAAGAAAATTGATTTTTATCACTGACCAAACCTGTGTTCAAAAGTTCTAATTTAGGTGTTTTCACCTCCCCGCCTGGTTCTGATTTTAGATATAGATTTATATTTTACAATTACCCGGTATATGTTATAAATTTTTGTAAAAATATCAAAAATAATTTAACATTTTTTTATACTAAACATGTTCCGGGATCTTCAGGTGATTGTAACCATGGTAACTAAGTACAACCCATTTAATAGCATAACAAAAGGATATGAGGTATCCAACCATGACAAAAAATTAGTACACGCAGTGCAGAAAACATACACAAATCAAAAGAACCACACTTGTATTGCTGTTCTTCATCTTATAATCACATTTAACATGTTTAACACCTTCAAAACACATATTTGACTAATAGTTTTGAATAATACAAAAATGTATGAATGAATTCTAAAATTGAGGGCACATGTTACCTGTTTTTCATATATGTCCAGTTTCTGGCTTGGTGTATTCGAAATTTCAGTAGCTAGCTGTATGGTCTGATGTTTAATTTATAAAATAACAGTATATAGTGTGCATAACAATACGGTGATTGTAGGTCTTTTTAGTCAGTTTTGAAAACAGAAAATTGTCATTGGTGTGCAAGTTACTAAAGTTTTGCTACTGAGTGATGAATAACAAAAGGCATTCTGGGTAAATACTTGCTACAATTGTGCTACTTGTTAGAAAGGAGTGGCTATGGCTACTTTATCATACAAAGTTTAGAAAAAAACACATTTCTAATTGAATTCTTATTGTTTTGCAGATTTATTCTTTATTGATATATCAAAATCTTCAGAATGGAAGTACCAAGTCACATGGTGCCCCCTGATGGGATCGAGTTCAGAGAATCGGAGATGGTTCCAACACAGATGGGTAAGAAAGCTCCCCCTGGTGGGATAGAGTTTAGGGATTGAAATTATGTAGATGAGTAAGTGGTCATGGAAACCAACCTTTTGGTATAAAATTTACTAAATGGAGTAAAAAATGAAACCCAGTATTGTGTGTGGTTAATAACATTGCTTTATAAAAAGCAGTAGTAAAAAATGTATACAATTGACCATTGATGCAACACTCGCGCATGATTTTGAGGGTAGCAATAATTTTGTTAAAATATATAATAAGGTCAGCTTAATTAATTAAGGTACACCATAAAAGGTATTTCAATGATATTTAGTATCAGCTGTGTTAGCATTGACTCATCTTACTCCATTTAGATTATTTTGTAGTGTCTCATCAGTCATGACATAAAAAATTGTGAAAGATTTCCTGTAGTTTACCTGTTCAAATATTTCCATATTTTAATTTCAATTTGCAATACTTGTGGTATCGATCATATTAGATGAAACATATTCCTCTGTGTCAACAATTTAAGGTGGAACATAGATATATATTTCCTCAGATAGAGTTGCCAAAATGAAGATTTTTTATGCTTTAGGCAAAGAACTAGAGTAAGACGGATTGTGTACTGCCATTGTACATTCCAAGATGGTGGTATACCATGAACCTACCTTAAGTTATTTTGAGATTATATGACCTCTTTATTTGAAACCAATAACTCTCAACCATGAATCTGTTTATATGAGTTACTGTATGTGTTTATATGAGTTACTTTATGTGTTTATATGAGTTACTGTATGTGTTTATATGAGTTACTGTGAGTTACTGTATGTGTTTATATGAGTTAATGTATGTGTTTATATGACTTACTTTATGTGTTTATATGAGTTACTGTATGTGTTTATATGAGTTTCTGTGAATTACTGTATGTGTTTATATGAGTTACTGTATGTGTTTATATGAGTTATTGTATGTATTTATATGAGTTACTGTATGTATTTATATGAGTTACTGTATGTATTTATATGAGTTACTGTATGTATTTATATGAGTTACTGTATGTGTTTGTATGAGTGCCTGTATGTATTTATATGAGTTTCTGTATGTGTTTATATGAGTTACTGTATGTGTTTATATGAGTTACTGTATGTGTTTATATGAGTTACTGTATGTGTTTATATGAGTTACTGTATGTGTTTATATGAGTCACTGTATGTGTTTATATGAGTTACTGTATGTGTTTTTATGAGTTACTGTATGTATTTGTAGGAACCTGGTCTACCAAGAGAATACCAAGGGAGACATTTTTAGGACCATATGTTGGTGAGATAATCCGAGATAGTGATGAGAGTACAGTTAGCTACAGATATGCTTGGGAGGTTTGTTTTTTTTATTGTTTGATTGAAATGCACAAGATTAAACATGGAACATTAAAAACAAATACCAGGGTAAAGACATTGAAATGTTTCATCTCCCTTACTGTCAGACAAATTTTTTGCTCACCTAGCCCAAAAGTGGGTAAAATTTAACAAAACTTGGCCACAATCATCATTTGGGTATCTAGTTTAATAGATATGTCTGGTGACCTGGCAAACCAACCTAGATGGCCACCATGTCTAAAAATAGAAAATAGTCGTAAAATATCGATTTTGGCTCATATCTCTGAAACCAAAGCATTTAGAGCAAATGTGACATGGGTAAAATTGTTTATTAGGTAAAAATCCTTCTGCCCTGTAATTTTCAGATAAATCTGACAACCCATTGTTGGGTTGCTACTCCTAAATTGGCAATTTTAAGAAAATTGTGCAGGTTTTTGTAATTATCCTCAATTTTATTATAGATAGAGATTAAACTGTAAACAGCTATATAGGGTGAAAGAAGAGAATATTCAGAATTTAACCAAATTTGCATTATCTCACAGATTTTTAAGAAATTAACTCAAATATGAAGTTTCATAAATTTTTCATAAAGATTGATAGAATCCTAGGCCTTAAATATGATGACTCAGCATAAATTCACAGTGTACAGTATGCATAGTTTACTGAAAGTCCTGAATACAAAATTAATTCATAATATTTGCATATATAAGTTATATTGTTGAGAAGAGCTTAATATATTTACTCTTCGCAGTCATTGAAACTCATCGATCCTTCCTGAATATTATTTATGGGGTGTTTGTGTCCTGTCGATAACCCCAAAATAAGCCATAAATTAACACTTAAGTCTGCCTTTTTTGTCACCTTGGCATAAAAAATACAAGCTAGAAATACAAAAGTATCTCAACAAAACTTACAATAGTGTGTTCTATCCCGAATATGTACTAAATATTACAAACTGCTAGGAATAGCAGACTAATCTTGGAAACTTGAGGCCCCAGGGGCAAAAAAACATAGAAAATTGCCTACCCCCTGGATCATAAAAAAAATAATTTAACTTGTAAATGCTATGATTTTATGATTTTAAAGTTCTTGATAGAGAAAACAATAACTATGGTTGGAAGTTATGCATAAATCAGATGTTAGCAGTCATTTCTATAACATTTTAAGTGATTTTATATCTCAAACCGGTATCTGCATACACACAACTATTGCAAATATGGCTTTGTTTGAACTCATCTAGTACATATATATATATTAGCTTAAATGTGTCAAATATATGGTAACAAATGATACGTATACTGTTGTGAGAAGAATTCTAAATTTACCATTTGAGGCAGAAAAATGTGAATTTTGATCGACAAATAGGCATGTATAGTAAGATGTGGACTGGAGACACTGAGGCAGGATTGGATATTTTATATAATCTTGAATGTTAAAATGATTAACTGCTAAACATTAAATTTATAGTATTCTGATATGCTTTCACAATATTTTATCAAAACAGTTTTAAACAGGTTCTAGGCATTTTAAATCAGAAAATATGCAAATAGGGTAAGCTCTCTTGCAAATTAAAAAAAAAAATGAAACAGGGGAGGGGGTATAAAATGTACAGTAAAGAAAAACTTAGAGTATACACAGTGATTTCTTTAAGGCTATAATTCTGATAAATGAGTATTAATGTGAGAAAACCTGATTTTAGAGAGTTTTCATTTGAACAAATATTTGTATAGGTTGCACTTTGTAAATACAGCGGTTTATCAAACCACACCTCTTTTAGGGAGATTTAGAATATTCATAGAAAATTGATTTTGTTTATATACTGGTTCCAAGTTATGATCTCATAATGACATAACTTGGGAATGTTACCAGTAAATATACGTGTGCAATTTGTTTATATTGAAATCTGTGGTAACCTTTTATTCGAGGTAGGAGAAGTTAAGAAAATTAGTGTTAGTTTAAACTGTGAGAAGTTCAGGGCATATAAACGTTAATAATATGCTGCACAGCCCTATATTTTGACCTTTGAAAAAAGTTGTAGTGCATATGAACTTTTAATTCTAGGATAAGATTTTATTCCAAACTTCATAGTAAAAGTGGTACAGTTTTAGCCGTAAAAGGAGTTCCTTTGGGAAATTGCATTGTCAATATTTACAGAAATGCAACATATATAGGGTGAAAAAAGAGAATATTCAAAATTTAACCAAATTTGCTTTATCTCACAGATTTTTAAGAAATTAACTCAAATATGAAGTTTTATAAATTGCATTAATTGTCAATATTTACAGACATGCAACCTATAATGTACAGCAAAGTAAGGTCTACAAATAAGTCAACATGACATAAATGGTTAATTGACCCCTGAAGAAGTTATTGCCCTTTACAGGCAATTTTTAACAATTTTCATAAATTTTGTATTTTTTTAAAAGTTTTTACAAAATATTTCCTTTATAACTACAGGGCCAAGTTCATTATAGCTAGAGATAATTGTAAGCAGCAAGAATGTTCAGTAAAGTAAGATCTGCAAAAACATCACCATCACCATAATCACTTAAACACAATGTTGTCAGGATTCCATCTGTGTCCTTTGTTTAATATGCACATATACCAAGGTTAGCGTCACAGACTCTTCAGAGCCTTTAGTCTGCTTGACGAAAAAGGGCATTAAGGTTTACCATTGTATGTACATTTCAAAATTGAAATGATTAAAAAGTTAGGCATAAACAGTTACAATGTATTATAAGGCAGATTACTGAGTCCCCACAAATTAATTTAAGGCCCCACTAGGAGCCTCTTGTTCTTTTCATCATAATCATATTAACAAAGTACACATTCTAATTTTCAAGTTTATTTTCTTTTGTAGATATTTAATTTAGAGAATGGTGAATATTTATACACAATAAATTCTACAGACCCTGATCATGGTAACTGGATGAGATATGTAAACTGTGCAAGATATCTAGAGGAACAAAACTTAGTCTCTGTACAAAAAGATATGGAGATGTTTTATAAAGCTATTAAGGTAAGGGGTCAGAAAAAAGACAAAATGACAAATAACAGTACACAAAGACGAGAAACAGTCTACAAACAGACTAACACCAGTATAAACAGACAAAGAACAGTCTGCACACAGACTAACACCAGTATAAACAGACAAAGAACAGTCTGCACACAGACTAACACCAGTATAAACAGACAAAGAACAGTCTGCACACAGACTAACAACACTATAAACAGACAAAGAACAGTCTGCACACAGACTAACACCAGTATAAACAGACAAAGAACAGTCTGCACACAGACTAACACCAGTATAAACAGACAAAGAACAGTCTGCACACAGACTAACAACAGTATAAACAGACAAAGAACAGTCTGCACACAGACTAACACCAGTATGAACAGACAAAGAACAGTCTGCAAACAGACTAACACCAGTATAAACAGACAAAGAACAGTCTGCACACAGACTAACAACAGTCTATAAACAGACAGAGAACAGTCTGCACACAGACTAACACCAGTCTATAAATAGACAAAGAACAGTCTGCACACAGACTAACAACAGTCTATAAACAGACAAAGAACAGTCTGCACACAGACTAACACCAGTCTATAAACAGACAAAGAACAGTCTGCACACAGACTAACAACAGTCTATAAACAGACAAAGAACAGTCTGCACACAGACTAACAACAGTCTATAAACAGACAAAGAACAGTCTGCACACAGACTAACACCAGTATAAACAGACAAAGAACAGTCTGCATACAGACTAACACCAGTATAAACAGACAAAGAACAGTATGCACACAGACTAACAGCAGTCTATAAACAGACAAAGAACAGTCTGCACACAGACTAACAACAGTCTATAAACAGACAAAGAACAGTCTGCAAACAGACTAACAGCAGTCTATAAACAGACAAAGAAAAGTCTGCACACAGACTAACAACAGTCTATAAACAGACAAAGAACAGTCTGCACACAGACTAACACCAGTATAAACAGACAAAGAACAGTCTGCACACAGACTAACAACAGTCTATAAACAGACAAAGAACAGTCTGCACACAGACTAACAACAGTCTGCACACAGACTAACAACAGTCTATAAACAGACAAAGAACAGTCTGCACACAGACTAACAACAGCCTGCACACAGAATAACAACAGTCTGCACACAGACTAACAACAGTCTATAAACAGACAAAGAACAGTCTGCACACAGAGTAACAACAGTCTGCACACAGACTAACAACAGTCTATAAACAGACAAAGAACAGTCTGCACACAGACTAACAACAGTCTGCACACAGACTAACAACAGTCTGCACACAGACTAACAACAGTTGCACACAGACTAACAACAGTCTGCACACAGACTAACAACAGTCTGCACACAGACTAACAACAGTCTGAACACAGACTAACAACAGTCTGCACACAGACTAACAACAGTCTGCACACAGACTAACAACAGTCTCACACATACTAACAACAGTCTATACACAGACAAAGAACAGTCTGCACACAGACAAAGAACAGTCTGCACACAGACTAACAACAGTCTGCACACAGACTAACAACAGTCTGCACACAGACTAACACCAGTATAAACTGACAAAGAACAGTCTGCACACAGACTAACACCAGTCTGCACACAGACAAAGAACAGTCGGCACACAGACTAACAACAGTCTATAAACAGACAAAGAACAGTCTGCACACAGACTAACAACAGTCTATAAACAGACAAAGAACAGTCTGCACACAGACTAACACCAGTATAAACAGACAAAGAACAGTCTGCACACAGACTAACAACAGTCTATAAACAGACAGAACAGTCTGCACACAGACTAACAACAGTCTATAAACAGACAAAGAACAGTCTGCACACAGACTAACAACAGTCTATAAACAGACAAAGAACAGTCTGCACACAGAGTAACAACAGTATAAACAGACAAAGAACAGTCTGCACACAGACTAACAACAGTCTGCACACAGACTAACAACAGTCTGCACACAGACTAACAACAGTTGGACACAGACTAACAACAGTCTACACACAGACTAACAACAGTCTGCACACAGACTAACAACAGTCTGCACACCATGGCTTCAAAAAGGATCATATCATTTTCATGACATTGTCCATCTGGGATAAGCATGAAACGGTCATCTACTTTTCAAGAGACAGTCATTTTAACATAATTCACCCAAAAAAAATGGAAGATTTTGAGCTCTTTTTTACCCGACATTGGTCATTCATTGGGATGGCCAACTGGTTACCATGATTGCCTTTTGTCTATTTAGTTGTAAGGGATAAAAATCTGGTAATATATAAAATGTCTGGCTGGCTAAAAATAATTTTGGAAGCCCTGCTGCACACAAGATTTTTTTTTATACAACTACTGTGAAAGTACTTGAATCTTGGGTATCAATTTTCATTGTTTGAACAACATTACATAAGATAAGATAAGATAAGATTTATTTTATTAGAGTGTCACCATCCATTACAATATCAATATATATATACACATAAAGTCATAAGAACCTAATATTTAAGTAAACAACTAATGAGACACTATCATTAAAACAAACATCTAATACATACATAAAAGGACAGTAAATTAAAAAAATAACAAAAATAACAAAACATATATAATTTCTAGATGACATGTTTTCGTCGATAAAACGTGGATTTGAGTTAATTGTAAAAAAAAATTAAAAACTGAAGCCATTATATATAGGTTTGAAACGAAGGTTACAAATTGTCTAGATTGAAGATAATTGCAAAGCAAACATTGACCGGTGATAATCCTAGTGATCACACTAATTAACTCGAGATAAAGTGATCAACAGATTAAAGACCATCAACAATGATCAAAGGTGTTTATTAGGCCATACACATGTCGTCTAAAGAAAACAATTACATAAACAAATGCTATAAACATATTTTAAAATGTAAACTAATTCTTATCAAAAGCAGGCCTAGCATGAAAGATCATTTTCCTACATAAGAGAATTATGATGATTTCATATGAACACTTTATCATAGCTATAGCATATCAATACCGGAAATCTGATTTTCATGGATCAAAAATTTTTGATGAGAATTAAAAGTTGTACTGTAGTTTAGGATTTAATGATTAAATGGGTATAATCCTGCCTGCAGTTGTAGTTCATAGTAAGTTTGCTCAGTGTCTTCTTTTAAGGTGGTACCCAAGACTTTCACTCAAATTAATTTGGCTCGTTTAATTTTCATAAAATGTTGGCAAGCGTATTTTCTTTGACCCTTTAACAAAAATATAAAAATTTCAAAAATTTTGAACCAACTGATTTGTCAGAAATATTACACTGGTTATATTAAATATAGCAGTTTGACAAACACCAATTTTGATCATTGAGAAGCTTAATATTGCTTTTACAACAAAATGTAATTAAAACGTTTAGCTGACTTTACAGAGTTATCTCCCTGTAGTATTAGGTACCACCTTGAAGTATTCTCAGATTTGGCAATATTCAATATAATCTCTAGATCATATCATTAGTCAAACTTACATGGGGATCTTTTCATGCTTTGATTTGGACAACAGAAATTTTATTTCGTTGGACACTTAAATTCGTGGATAGAGTCATCCGCGAAAACCATGAAAATTGATTCCAATGAAGAAAAGTACTTTCACAGTATGTTTATTTTTATTATTATTCAGATTTTTTATTCCCCTTTTGAAGCATTAGGTGAAGTATTTATCTTAGAATGATATAAGTGATATTCTCTTACAGGATATAGAACCAGGGGAGGAGCTATTAACATGGTATCAACCCTTCAAAAAACGTAGAAAAAAGAAAATGAGGTCACCACTGAAGTCGCCAAACAAACCAGGTATGAGATATTATATTTTTTACAGAGCATTTAGGTATGGAATGATACATATGAG